>NW_009259683.1:5677405-5681936 GCF_000687185.1 Egretta garzetta
GGCTGGGGGTGGCGTGCGGAGGGGAGAAGGCGCTGGCTTTGTTTGTTTTCCTACCCAGCGTTTCATAGACGAGCCAAAAACCGCCACTGGGGATCGGGGTGTGTAAATCTCCCTGGCTCGGAAGCCTTTCCACCCCGCTCCTGCCCCCTGCCACACGTAGACGGGAACAATCTCGTGTGTTTCTTTGAAGTTGTATGGAGAGTCGTAACCTGGGGAGAAAGGCTAAAAATAAACCGGGGCCGGCTACGGGAGAGGGTTTGATCCTAGAGCTGGAATGAAGGAACAACCCAGCCCCTCCGCGTTACCGATTCCTCGATCACCCTTATCTCAGAGGCTGGTATTAAAACAGCCTCTCGGTGATAAACAGTCAACCCCCTTGCCGCGTGGTCCCCTGCTCTGTTTCGAAAGAAAGAAAGAAAGAAAGAAAGAAAAAAAAAACCTAGAAAGCCCCTATCCCAGTGCAGCAAAGCGCGTATTTGTAGCTGCCAGTAAATCCAGGCAGCTTTTATATCGAAATGCTCTGTGCCTGAGGCCAAGTCATGCTGCTAAATATTGCTGACCACTTTTTCTTTTATGGCTTTCATGTCACTTAGCTATTGAAAGTAAGATGGATTTGTACCATTTCTTCACCCTGCTCTGCTCTCCCCACACCCCAGGTCTGCCCGGAGAGGCCATTGGAGGAAGAGCGCCACGTGACAGAGGGGTGCCAATGTTATTCTCCAAGGGTGTCAAGACCCTGTCAGTTTGCGAAATAAATATTGGGAAACAACGAAATGCAAAAAGCGACCTACTACGACAGCTCTGCAATCTATGGTGCCTACCCCTACCAAGGAGCAAATGGTTTCACTTATAATGCGAGTCAGCAGCAATATCCTCCATCTTCATCACTTGTGGAAACTGAGTACCACCGCCCCGCGTGCTCCCTCCAGTCCCCTGGCAGCTCCGTGTCCCACCACAAGGCCAATGACATCAGTGAGAGTTGCATGAGGACCCTGCCCAGCCAGCCTCTCCAGCCCCCTGGCCTTGCTGACCCGCAGGCCCCACCGCAGCCGCCTCCAGCCCAGCAGACACAACCTCCACCTCCGTCCTCTGCCTCACCATCTCAAAATGCCAGCAGCAACCCTGCCCCGGCCAACCCCACCAAGAGCCCGGCTCTTAACTCGCCCACCATGTCCAAACAGATATTCCCGTGGATGAAAGAGTCTCGGCAAAACACAAAGCAGAAAAACAGCAGTTCCAGTTCAGGTATGAAACATGCTCCCCCCTCTCCCTGGGTACCCCTGGGCTGGCCACGCATCCGGTGGGGAGGAGGGCAGCCCTGCCCAACTTCACTTTGGGGAGGGGAGGGAGGGGGCTTTTTTCCTCTCCAAGTTGACCCCCTTGAGCTTTTGGAAAGGGCTTCCCACCACTTGCAAAGGGAGCTCAGTGAAGAAACCACCCCTTGCAAAAACTTTCCCAGCCTTGCAGGATGGGTCCAAAGCGTTTTTGTTTCCTAGTGGCTAATCCGTTTGTGCCCTCCTGCATCTATCACATTTCCTAGGTAATCCCCCTGCCAGTAAATCATGTCAGTGTGGAGCAGCCCAGGCCTTAAGCCAGAGGCCTGTCCCGAGTACTTTGTTGGCGTGGTGCTGTTAGATTAATAAGACAGTGACCTATCTCTGCTGAAGTGTAACAGGAATAAAATAGCTCATAATCACGTGCAGGCGGGATCAATGCCCTGCATGCAGTCAGAACCTCTTCCTATTTTAACAAGCTGATTGGCAAAGTTACAAGCCTGGTAAACAAAAATCATTCTGGAGTGCCATAAACTCAGCCCATAAAATATTATTTGAGGGATGGAAGTGTATATTAATGCTTTTATGACTTGAGGAAACCCAAATCAATAACACCAGTGCTAGCTCCAGTGCCCAGGAGTTGGGCTTGTATTAACCTCTTCCTCCTTTCCTCTTAAATGTGCCTTGGAAATAGAGCCCAAAACTTTAGTGAATGTCTTTGCCAGTTTGCTTTAAAAAGCTCTGGTAACACTGCTGTTTACAGCCTTCTGTATCATGTATTTATTTTATTAAAAAGCAGTAACATTTAAATATGTCTGTACGCCTATATGCAAGCCTAGCCACCGTATGTTCTTCTTATGTATATGATACTTCACAATCACTATCATATGTTCATGCTATACACTAGACGTGATAGAAACACTATGTTGTTGATTCTGTGCTTATATGTGATAATGTTATATTGTAGACACCTAACTTTCAGGTATCTCTAGCTGCTGTCTATATATCAGGGTTTTCAGAAAAAAAGAGGACCGCAAGTCTTTACAGCAATGGACAACCACTAGGTCTTGAAGACCTCCATCCCGATCTATTAGCAGAGCCATAAGTTCACCTTCAGGGTTTCTAAACCCCACTGTGTTTCCCTGAACCTTTCTTACTCCCCTGAACGCTTCTTACTCCTTTATGCAAAGCTCAGGATAAGTTGTGTGCTGTCATTCTTAAAGGAATATTCTTAGAGGTGGTGGATGTCTGTTGAGGCTCCTGGCTTGGCGTGACTGAGCTCATGCCACAGGGGGAGTACTCGTTGCACTGGTGGGCATCCATCTTGCATCTGAGAATTGGAGTCTCCAGGTGCTGGTGGTGTTGGCAGTTGTCTCTGGTTGCCATGTCCAGGTTCGCCATGCTGATTGTGTTCTTTGTATGATTTACATAGGTGAGAGTTGTGCTGGTGATAAAAGCCCTCCCGGGCAAGCCTCCTCTAAGCGAGCCCGTACAGCTTACACAAGTGCCCAGCTGGTAGAACTGGAAAAGGAGTTCCACTTCAATAGGTACCTTTGCAGGCCACGAAGGGTAGAGATGGCTAATTTGCTCAATCTCACAGAAAGACAGATCAAAATCTGGTTTCAGAACCGCAGAATGAAATACAAAAAGGATCAAAAGGGCAAGGGCATGATGACCTCTTCAGGAGGACAGTCCCCAAGCAGAAGCCCTGTCCCTCCATCTGCTGGGGGATATCTAAACTCTATGCATTCTTTAGTAAACAGTGTCCCCTACGAGCCCCAGTCGCCTCCGCCATTTAACAAGCCTCATCAAAACACCTATGGCATCCCTGCATCGTATACCACTCCTCTTAATAATTGCCCACCTCCTCAAAAGAGATACACGGGGACGGCAGCTGTGACACCTGAATACGATACTCATCCTCTTCAAGGCAACGGTTATGGGAATCCACATATACAGGGAAGCCCCGTCTATGTAGGGGGCAACTACGTGGAGACCATGACCAATTCTGGGCCTTCCATCTTTGGTCTAACTCATCTCCCTCATCCTCCCTCTGCCAACATGGACTACAGCGGGGCTGGGCCAATGGCCAACAATCACCACCATGGACCTTGCGATCCGCACCCAACATACACAGACCTTACCGCTCACCATCCTTCTCAGGGAAGAATTCAGGAAGCGCCCAAACTCACCCATCTGTAAAAGACAGGAGTCACTAAGTGGAACACCAAGCCCCCAACTTTTGGAAAGTACTCACCCCTTCTGTTCGTTTTGGTTTGTTTTGTTTCCTTTGGTAAAATCGTTTTCTAGTTTATGTGACGTAGCAATATTTGTTGCTTGAATTGCTCTATAGTTTCACTAGTGGATATTTATCTTCTTGAACTGTAGCCTTGTGTCTCACTTTGGGAGTATGCAGAGGCTTTATACTTTACCTTCTACACTTTTATCAAAACAGGGTATATGAACAAATTTTCTATAAAAGGAATTCTTAAATGTGAATTTGTTCGTACATGATTGATCCCACGGGGAAGCAATTTTTTTTATTGCACTTCTTTTAAATAGCGAGAAAGACATCAAAAGCGCTTGGACAGGGACTCCCTGGACAATTATTAATACGTGTAAGTCTTTCAATGTGTGTATGCTGGTGAACATTCAGATTTATTTATTTTTTTTTTTTGCAAACATTGAATAATCTAAGTGTTTAAAATTTTATTTATCCCCATTTGTTCATATTTATATATATATAAAAAAATCTGTACCCTGAATATTCAGGAAGTATTTACCTGGCCATGTGTTAGATGGCATATCGGCACGCGTAGGAAATATCATTTGAAAGGAAACTATAACTCCTTTTATTAAAAATGATGGTAACGGTGATGATGACGATGCAATAAAATCTGGGAAAAAAGATCACGGTTTGAATACTTCATGCTTGTAACATCCAGCTAGGCGGACAGCGTGTGAAGCTGAAAAGGCTAGATTTGTTTTGAAAGTTATACATTCCTTGCTGCTCACGTTCTGAAAAAAAAAAAACATTAAAAAAAAATAAAGTTTTTATTCTGAATAATAAAGAGTTAAGAACATGTTCTTCGCAGCGCAAGGGAAGGGAGAGCCCTTCATGACGTGGGGAGTTGGGAAACTCGTCTGTAAACTCACACGAGGATCCGCTCGCCCACCCAAAGGGCCCCGCGACGCCTTTTCAGCATTTCATAGGCAGGGAGAGGGATTTTTTTTCTTTTTTCTTTTCTTTTCTTCCT
>NW_009259683.1:5682476-5684659 GCF_000687185.1 Egretta garzetta
CCCGGCCCCAAACGGGCACCCGTGGGAGTCTCCGGTCCGAATCGGCTCGAGGTGGGAGGCAGAAACCCGCAAGCGTGTGCTTAAATACGATTTTTCTTCCTTTCAGGAGAAATGTCCGTAATTTTTAGATTGAAACTTGAAAGATAAATCAAAATGGACCTTAATAGACTAGGTAAAATATACCCCTGCACGTTTATAAAGACATATTCCTACGCTGTGTAGATAATAACGCACGCTGTTCACCATCTGTATCTTTTAGAGCGCAGAAAAAAATGTCGCCATTTTGGTCTCATGCTGAAATATTATTAATCTTTGGGCTTTATCTTATTCCCAGAACCATCCTTGCCTGATGCTGAAACGTTGTCATGCATCCATGAATCTATGCAGAATTTTTCTGCATAACCAGATAAAGCGTGCTCGGTCAAAGAAAGGGATTGCAAATATATTTATACCGTGCTGTTTATTGTATATATAGATATGTAACCGTGGAAGGAAAAGTTACGTAGCCCGATATTTTTCATTGAAAGCTGATTATTACCCCATACGAACCAACGACTGATTATTATTTTGTAGGCGAAGGAAGCATTTTTGCAACCTTGCGAGACAATTGCTCGTTTCGAATGAGCGCCCGTATAAAATTCAAGGCGGCCCCCCACCCCTCGGATCGGTTAGGTTCGATACAACAAAAGGTAACGGTACAGTCGGTGGTTCTTACTGGGGGGCTCCTTTAGCACCACGAATTACATTTAGGAAAACGTTCAAAGAGAAAGAATTTGGCGTTTCCCAACCACCCCCCACGCCCCCGCTCCGAAGAAAGGAAAATGCAGGCGATTTTGCCCCCTTCTTTCCAGAAACCGTACTCGTCCCTTTCTTCGGAGCCTGTAGGTTGCAAATAAGAATTTGTATTTTTGCATTTAAGATTCGCCCGATTAAAAGATCCCTCTGGAGGCAGAAGTAATTGATTTGCCCAAGAATTTCGCGTCCCCTCTCCAAAGGTTTTGTTCCAGGTGGTTTTTGTATTAGACTGACCACAAGAAACAAATGTGCAGAATAGAGACACCCACACAGGTTTTACTCACAAAGCCTGGTTAAAGTCCAAACCTCTCTCTCTATTATTTGTCATCCTGCTGTTAATCCCAATATTTTCCAGAGGGGGGGAAAAAAAATTAAAGAAAAGAAAAAGAAAAGCCCTACCCCAAGGTAGGCAACTGAGAAGCAAAATAAAACCGGACTTTTCCCACAAGCAGCCCAGTCCTCTGCCAGCATATTTTAAAAGCAGCTTTTTTCCTTGTTTACTTGCGTTTCTTGCTCTGCCTCTTTTCTCGGCCACATTTGATCTTGGAAAGAGCAAGAAGCTTTAAATGTGTTCTTAAGGGCCAGTAGCTGTCAAACCTTTTGGCGGCCAAGATTGATCGCGCGCAGACACCACCAGAGCTTTGTTTGGACTAAAAGCAAGAAAATTAAACCCCTTGCATTTTCCAACAGCATCGATATTTGTAAGGCATCCCTTTTGAGGGATTAAATGACAAGTCTCGTTCTATATTTTATTTAAACAAGCAACCACCAAAAAGCCCATTTAAAGCCTCCCGGCCCCTCCCCTCCCCCTCTCTCCAATGCCTTCGCAGATATGCTACATCTTGTGGGTGCATTAACTTAAAACCGATTTTTTAAATGCACTTCGTGCAGTCTGGACGCAGACTGACCCGCTGAGTGCTTGGGGTCTTGTTTTCTTTTTTTTTTTTTTTTTCCCCCCCTTCTTTTCTGAGCCTCTCTGCTGCCTGACCTTGCAGGTCGGTCCAGCATCATGATTTTAAAGAACCACCTTAGCGTTGCACGCTCAAGCAGTTCGCGTTTCTTCCTTGAATGAATAAAATTGCAAGTTTTGAATTCCTTTGAGTGCCGATTCTCAGTGTCTCGGCCCGTGAATAGCCAACTCCTGGCCAGGATGAACCCGTGAGGCTGCGTATGCAATCAGCTCCCAGGGGTGCTAGAGCTTTTTTTTTTTTTTTTTTTTAATTACGAAGACGCTTGCCGACCCCTTTTTGGCAACTCGGAAAACAAAGCAAGACGGCACCGCATCGCGCTGGCGATGGTCCCTGGCTCCTGGAGGACGCGGATAGCGGCTCGGAAGCGCCTTCCCCCCCGGCCCCCCGGAGCACCCCACCCCGCCGGGCACCCCGGGC
>NW_009259683.1:5684670-5685645 GCF_000687185.1 Egretta garzetta
CTCAAGCCATAACCCCGCAGCGGTTTTGCTCTGCCTGGCCCCGTGAAAACAAACCCGCTACCAGCCCATATATTTCCTGGTAATCGAAAATACTCACCAGACCCAGCCTACTACGGTTATTAAGCAAATTATGCCAGCAGACGGGAGTATCGTTTGCAAGCTAAGGCACAGGATTTGGGTTTTTTTTTAAAGAGGCATCAGCCAGACGCCTTTGCAGCCTCGCGATTTGGCTCGCCCAGAGAGGTACTCCTAGGGTTATGTTTTACGGTCCAATCCCGGGAAGCCAACTGGAGAGGGAAGTCATGAAGCACAAGGGCTGCTGCCTATGTGACTCTTCCCCTAGAAGCAAGGTTGCTGAGGAAGATCCTGTTAAACAATGGCTCGGCATCGGCGGCCGATTGTTCTCCGTACTGTACACCCGATAGCCACCAAAAAAAGGAAAAAAAAAAAGAAAAAAGAAAAAAGGAAAAAAAAAAGAAAAAAAAAGAATGAAAGAAGGCTCTTGGAAAATAGGACACAACGAGTGCCTCCAAAAAAAAGAAAAAAAAGGAAAAAAAGGAAAAAAAAGGAAAAAAAAGGGAAAAAAAAGGAAAAAAGTAAGAAAAAAAAAGAAAAATAGAAAAAAGAGAAACAAACACGGGGGGAAAAAAAGGAAAGAAAAAGGAGCCCATCGAGGCTGAGTCGGGAAGGAAAAACTAGTTTTGGAGGAAGTGCTATTCCTAGGAAAAAATCAAGACCCTCTGCTTCAGACTCCTGCCTGGGTGCAACTTCTTATGCGGGGGCCTGGCGGTGTCAAAACTTTGAAGATTAATGGATTACTTTGTTAATGACTCAAGGCGTCAGATTGAGGTGCTTAAATGATTTGTGAGGTGCAAAGCGTTTTCCTGACAGTCCCAAACAATGAGAGAAGAGTGTGCGGGTGGAGGCGAGGGAGGCAGCAGGCTGCAGGACAGGCAGCCAGACACACGCTCTCGC
>NW_009259683.1:5686519-5691169 GCF_000687185.1 Egretta garzetta
CGGGGCTCTCGGGAAACCCAAACTTTCCCCAAACTTGCCTAGCGCGGGATGATTTATTTGAGTTGGAGCTGACCTCTCTTGTCTCGCCGTCCTAGAGTTAGGATATTTGACAGTAATGAAGAGTGATAGATTGCTCCCGCTCAGCTAAGCAGCTGATGCATTAATTATAAATTGCGCTATGGCTAATATAAAGTTTGCTCTGGTGTGGGGAGGTTGGGGAGCTGGAGGCGGTAATTTGGCGGAGGTGGCCGAGGGGCAGGCAGCGCCGGGCGCTCAGCAGGGCAACACAATGGGTTTACTGCATCCGAAGGCGGCCATTTTGTTGCAGTTGCTATTTTATGCTATATGGACATATAGATATAGACACATACGTGCAGAGAGAGGACTCTCCCCCCCACCCCCACCCCCCCGGGATGCGATGTGCTCGGGTGCTGAATGAAATTCAATCCGTGCATTTATCTGTTTTGAGTGTGCGTGCGTGTGGTTTTGCTCTTGCTGTTCTGGCGGTGGTGCTTTGGGGTGCGTGTGGTGGTGGAAGGTGGTGTTTTGCTTTTTCCTTTTTTTTTTTTTTTTCTTCTTTTTTAACAGACCCCCTTGAAATACCCGATAGCGGTAGCGGTGGATCTAGGCGGCTGAGGACAGCTTACACCAACACCCAGCTTTTGGAGCTAGAGAAAGAATTTCATTTCAACAAGTATCTCTGTAGACCAAGGAGGGTTGAGATTGCAGCCTTGCTGGATCTGACCGAGAGACAAGTCAAAGTCTGGTTCCAGAACAGGAGGATGAAGCACAAGAGACAGACCCAGTGCAAGGAGAACCAAAACAGCGAGGGGAAATTTAAGAGCCTAGAGGACCCCGAGAAAGCGGCGGAGGAGGAGGAGGAGGAGAAATCCCTCTACGAGCAAGCCCTCAGCAACGTCTCTGGCGCTCTCTTGGAGCGGGAAGGCTACGCTTTCCAGCAGAATGCCCTCTCCCAGCAGCAGGCGCAGAATGCGCACAATGGCGAGTCCCAAACTTTCCCCGTTTCGCCTTTAACGAGCAATGAGAAAAATCTGAAACATTTTCAACATCAGTCACCCACTGTTCAAAACTGCCTCTCAACAATGGCCCAGAACTGTGCAGCTGGCCTGAACAATGACAGTCCTGAGGCCCTAGATGTCCCTTCTTTACAGGACTTTAACGTTTTCTCCACAGATTCCTGCCTACAGCTTTCAGATGCAGTTTCCCCCAGTTTGCCGGGATCTCTGGACAGTCCCGTAGATATTTCTGCTGACAGTTTTGACTTTTTTACAGACACACTCACCACAATTGACTTGCAGCATCTGAATTACTGAGAAATTAAAGACGTCCTCTCCAAGGGTCCTGCTTTCTCCTCCTTATTCTTCTTCATTTTTTCCCGAGAATTAATTTTATTTTTTCCCCTCCCTTTTCCTGGTCGGTATTTTCAGTTTGTTACCTCCCTCTGCTGTGCCATTTTGCCGTTTCTTATGAAGTTTTAGTTGTGTTCAATTTTAACCTAGCCACATTCTAGGTCCTCCTATGAAAGCAATATATGAGGTCTGTAAGAAAGTGATCATATAGGAATTGTATCTTCACTTTCTTTTTATTTTTGTATTGCATTAGGATGCGTTGTCATAAGTATTTTTGGTAGAATAAATTCTTGTTTGCTACAAGGAGCTTTCTCTTTTTTCTTTCTCTTTCTCCCTCTCTCTTTCTCTCTCCTTTCAAGACTGATAACACGACGGGTGTTTCTCCCCATCCCTTCCTACTATTAATTTACTAATAATCAAAACCCAACATTCTGACTACGAGCTTTCCCCTTTTGGCAATTTAGGACATTTATTAGAGAGGAAAAACACGTTCAAATTCTTTATTGCAAGGGTTCTCACAAGGGAAAAAAACCCAACCAAACCAAACAAACTGAAACTGTTCGCTGCTTTGATGGAGATCTCTTCCTTTTAATGTATAAATGTAGCATCTTATCTCCATGAGGATACAAAGCTTGGAAATGAGCTGTAACAAAAGCATGAACGAGCACTTTCTCTGTTACAGGCAAAACATAAGAGAGACTCAGTAGGATAAGCGTCTCCTGCAGAAACTAGCCTGTTACATACACGAAAGGCCTTTTTGGGGGGCAGGGGGGAAATAATCCCGTTTTTCTAGAAAGTAGGGCTTAGCAGCCAGGAAGCTGTTTCAGGAAGCATATTTTTTAAAAATATCAGAGCTCACAGAGAATGCGCTTGGTTACTTCTCACGTGCTGAGCGGTCCGAGAAATCAGCCCTAGAAGGAGAGCAAATGGAGAAGTTAGTGCCTGTAAAATCAAAAGGGTGGCAGAAACGCAGGGGGGAAAAGCATCTAGGGAGGAATCAAGCCCTCCACTCGCTCCTTTTCAGGGGCGGCGCGGGGGCACAGCTGGAGATATTTTTCTGTTCAAACCAGGGGCGAAGGACTGAGAACGAAAAGGCGCAAGTCTGACTTTAAAGTTACAATTTCCTCGGGGCTCCCCACTCTCTGCTGGCGGCAGCAAAGATGGGCTTTCAGAAATCTCCTCCACGTTGCCTGCCACCCGGCCAGCGGCGTTGCCGGACCCCAGACCCCAGGGTGAGCCCCCCGTCCTTCGGGCTAAAGCCGAGCAACAGATGCCAGCGGGGCTCTGCTGCTCCGGGGCCGGGGGATCCCGGGCGGGTGAGATCGCGGCTCCCCGTGAGCGTGTGATCGCGTGTGAGCCTGTGGGTAGGTTACACAGGCGAGTGGGGCTTGAGTGGGGGCTTGTGGCTGGAGCTTTGCTGCCCGTCCATGCGAGGAGCGTTGTGTCCCAGCTCTGCAACACGTTGTGGAGCTGGGATGCGTGGGTTATAGCTGGAAGGGCTGAACGCAATTCTTCCGAAAGTCATAAATCAAACTCTTTCTATGAATGAGAATGTCATCAAAGAGATCAATTGCAGGAACACATGCACAAATAAAAATCCTCTTACGTATTTGCCGGGGCTGGGGATCCCCGTCTAAAACCATTAAGTGAGAAGGCGTTTAGTCATAATTCATTTTTATTGCTCTTTTAAAACAACAGCTTGACTGAGCTGCGGACGCGGTGAAACCTCGGCCCTGCTTCTTGTCCTTCTCTGCTCCAGCCCTGTCCCTCCGGAAAGCGAGCAGCCTCACTGGCATTTTAACTCCTCTGCCACTGGGTTAAATTGGACTGCAACGTGCACCTACGGGTTGGGGTTTCTTTTGTGCCCCCAGATTTCTGGATGCTGACAACGCTTAAAAAAAAAAAAAAAAAAAAAAAGAAGATACGCTACGAGATTTAAACTTCTCGCAAACTTCGTTTAAATAAATGGGGGGATTCAGCGAGGAAGAGTCGCCTCCGAGTCTCCCGGTGAGCCCTGGGGCCACGGGGCAGGAGGAAAAGCCTAAAGCGCCGGGATCCCGGGGCAGGAACCGCGGAGGGGCCGGGCCGGCCCGCGGGCAGAGGGAAGGGGCGGCAGCTCCCCTCGTCGGGGGCGGGGGGCCTCCCCTCTGTTCCGGCCCTTCTCGTGGTGTTGCCCCCACGCCCGGTACAGGCAGCAAACCCCCGCCAGAGAGACAATGCAACAAAAGAGACAATGGCACGAAAAAGGGAGAGGAAAAAGGTTTTCAGGATGCGAGAGACTGTTAGAGAGGTGCTGTGATTCGGCAGAATTTACGGGCAAACGAGATCTATTTATAGTAAACTGTACATTTTTTCCTTGGCTGGCTGAAAAAGCACTGAAAAGATGCCAGCCCTTTTATTAGTAAACAGTCCCAGCGGCCTGCCTTTTTTCTCTGCCTTATGCAGTATTTATCACAACTGGTTTACGAGAATGAAATAAATGTGTTTACAGCTGTAACCATAGCCAAAATTGGTACAGTATAATGCCATAAATGCCTCTGGAGTGTTGTTGCTCTTGTCTTCCACCCCGCCCCCTTGGAGTTTAAGAAACTGAACCTTTCCAGAGGGCCTTTAACCATTCGTGCCTGTGTAGTAAATCAGAACAAATAGAAATGCTGAGGGCGTATGGATAGACGCGTGGTGGAGAGAGAGCAGCCCTTCGGTTTTGGCTGGCAGTAGAGAGGCCGTGGAGGTGGCGTGGGATAAGGGCTGACCTCAGACCAGTAGGAGAGCTTTGCACCTAGGAGAGGATGTTGTTTTTCATGCGGGAGGGAGGAGCTTGAGTGTTTTGTGTGTGTTCGTGAGCAGGGAGAGGTGGCAGGGTAGAAGAGCTTTTTGGATTTCAAAACAAGCAAGAACCTAGCATGAGAAGAGAGGGACGCAGGAGCCGGCTGGAAATGCACCTGCAGAAACAGAGAGCAGCCTCTTCGGGGGCTGGTGGCAGGGGACATGACTTCCCATCCATCTATCCCCGAGGTTAACGTTTTGCAGGACGTCTCTTGGAAGCGTGTTGGTGCCGTCCTCTCTCCCTGCAGACGGCTGGGTGCCCCGGGACGCACGGATGCCCGGCCTTTGCCTCCCCCTTTCCTTTTCCCCATACATAAACCGAATATGAGGTCGCAACACACGTCCCACCGCCCTCCCCCCTTCTGTATCCACGGACCCCTTCTTTTTTTCTTCGGCGGGGGTGGGGAGGGATAGGTTTGAGTCGATGCTCAGCGCGGTTCCCAAGGGTCCTGGG
>NW_009259683.1:5692984-5693539 GCF_000687185.1 Egretta garzetta
AGCGCCGCTTATTCCCGACTCCCCCTCTCCGCCTCTCCCGCGGTCATATTTCTTGTAATTCATAAACCACTTATCAAGTTTCCTCTGACACTAGAGGCTGACTCCGGTTTAGCACCTCGCACTCCATCACTCACCCTGCCGGGGCTTCCCTCTTATCCTTAAGAAGTTCTTGCTCCCTATCGCTTAGCCGGTGTGGACATATTGATTACGTCGCCTATAAATCATTTGCGCTTACTTACCGCTGCATGTCCCCTGGCAGGCAAGGCTGGCGAGTATGGCTTCGTGGGGCAGCCCAACACCGTCAGAACTAACTTCACCACCAAGCAGCTCACCGAGCTGGAGAAGGAGTTTCACTTCAACAAGTACCTGACCAGGGCCAGGCGGGTGGAAATCGCCGCCTCCCTCCAGCTCAACGAGACGCAGGTGAAGATCTGGTTCCAGAACCGGCGGATGAAGCAAAAGAAACGGGAGAAAGAGGGGCTGCTGCCCATCTCCCCCACCGCCCCCTCGGGCTGCGAGGAGAAGGCGGAGGACTCTTCGGAGAAGTCCTGCTCC
>NW_009259683.1:5693648-5695011 GCF_000687185.1 Egretta garzetta
GCCCTCCACTCCCTTCCTTCTGGAGGAGCTGTGTTGGCACACGCGTAAGGGTCTCCCTCCTCCGCTGCAAGGACGCTCCTCTCAGCTTCCCTGAGTGAAAGACAGGCTGTCTAGGGTACATAACCTCACGAAGAGATGCACTATTGCAAGTGTTTACACGACTTATAGGACTGTCATCCCCTTAATTTAATGTATCCTTTGTTCGTGTCGATGAGTTTGTTGCTTGTAAATACTTTGTCCGAGAGATTTATCTTTTTACAGATTTTTCTAGAAATGACGTTTCGATTATCAGGTTAAGCAGGGTGAGCGCATTCGCCAAACTGGATCCACTTTTATATTGGTAAAGCTGACGACCGTATCAAGTAAACGTCTTAAGCTCAAGCAGATACCTCAAAAAAAAAAAAAAAGTAGCGCTATTTCTTTAAATGTGACAAACAAGGCTTCAATTGCACTAGGTTTTGTAAACCTTACCCGGTGTGCTTGCCTCCCCCTCTCTTGGCCTCCCCCCGCCCCCTGAAGCTGTGCCGGATTATACCCAAGCGAAGGGTATAACCGTCCAAAAGACCTCACCTCTTCCTATTTTCATATTAACCTTCCTTTTAGATTCGCTGTCTTTTCAACCTACTCGTGAATGTGACGAATGGCCAAATGAATGTATAATTTCTGTGGTTGGTGTCCGGACCGTTGCATGACGCACCGTGCTTTGCTGTACTGCGGGTACACTGAGTTCTATCAGTTGTCGTGTGTGAGCGAAATGTCCTCCTGATTTTCTGTACAATCACGAAAGGCTCTGGGATTCCGCCGGTGATGGAAGCCAGGGCAGGATTTACGGGTCCTTATAATGTCTGTAATAAATATATTCCACTTTCAGGTAGCCCTCGTCTGCCTACCTCTGCGTGACGTCAGCGCTGAGTCACAGGCTGGGCTCAGTAGTTTGGTTTCCCTTATTTTCTACTGCTGGGGCCTTTCCAAGGGGGAAAGGGAGGAAGACTCTCCCAACGTTAACTCCTCACGCGTTATTTTGCCGGGGTCAGAGTCCTGGCTGCTCAGCCTGACTCATAACACAAAACTTCTTCCTTTCCTATGCTCGAATTATTTTTAGAAAAATATAAGGCCCTCCTCTCCCTCCTCCGTAACAGGGAGGAATTTATGATCCCGATCTATTTCTGCAGCACAAACATGAGAGCTTCCTGGGTCAAGTGCTAACCTTTTCACCTCGGGATGGATGCTGACACTTACATAAACAGAGCACGCTTCAAAAGCAGAAACTGTCTTCAGTCAGTCTTTCCTCACATCGCAGGCCCCTCGCCAAGGGCTGCACATTTAATTAGCCCGGGCAATAAGCTGGCCCGGCTCCCCCTCC
>NW_009259683.1:5713954-5715427 GCF_000687185.1 Egretta garzetta
GGCTGTCTCCAAAGGCTCCCGCCGATGCCTCTATTTCTTTCATTTCCCCGCCTGCCATATACTTTACCTTTTGTTTATTAGTGTAAAGCCACAAAGCAAAACAGATGGCCTTCTTCCAGAGACTTGGATGTGTTAAAGTGGCATTTGCATGCCAATGAGGGCATTTCAATATCGAAATCTGGATCTAAACATTGCTGGAATCCGGATCTGCAACCCGGCTCCCCCGGTGTTGACTTAATGTGTTAGAAAGAGCGGCCATAAATTATAGCCTAAATGCGAGAGACAAGACACTTGTCAGTGCCTCAATCTGCGGTGAGCGATTCCTCGGCAAAGAATCCCGTCCCATTCCAAGCCCAAACCCCGGGTTATCTTTTTTTTTTTTTTTTTTTTTTTTCATATCAGAGAAGCATTCCTCTGTGATGACTTCTTAGCTTTCCTAAGTGATAAATAGCTGCTTTGGAGAAGAGGATTTTTTTTTCTTACTATTTTTTTCTTTTTAAACAACCTAAGTTTTTGGACTATCAAAAGCCAGGATTTTTTTTTTTTTTTTTTTTGGAGAGAGGTTGGGGTTTTTTTTGTTTGGTTGGTTTTGGTTTTGTTTTTTCCGCAGCCCGGATCGATTTCGAGCAAAACCACTCCAAACCTTCCGATCCTGGCTCATTTTGTTAGTCTTATTATTATTTCGATACGATCAGACTTTCGGGTCAGGGGGTGTGGGGAAGGGGAATGTAAAATCTCTAGCTTAGAGTTTCTACCACGAAAATATCGCTAACCCCTCCCTCCCCCCCAAACCCACAGCGTGCTGTGGCCTGATGAAGACACTAATTTGCCCTTCAGGTCGCAGGGATCCTTTTGTTTTTACACCTTTTAAAATTTATTTCTATTTTTTCTCTCTAGAGTCTCAGGGGAAATAATGAAGAACACCCCACCACCACCAAAAACCCCCTCCAAACCGCGTCCAAATGTCAAACGCAGTTTAGCATCTTCCTATCATACTTAAGGCCATTTCTTCTGTTCACCTTTAAAGTTTACTTTTGGAGGCTATTGAGATGCTTTGGCGTTTTCCTCTGGGGCAATCAGATTGAAACCGATCAATATTTACTCAGTCTGAAAGGGCTGTTGAAAAGGCAGCTAACAACAAACTGCTTAGCTGCTCTCCCCTCTTTAATCTCAGGTTCACCGAAAGTTCAAGCAGAAATGAATTCGGTGATGGGTCACTTTAGAATAAGTCCCAGTGGTTAATCTCACAGCCTTGGTAAAGGCAACAATCACAGAGCCATCCCTCTCCCTCTCTCCCTCTCGCTGTCTCCCCGGCAGCGGCAACTTTCCTCTCCTTTTTGCCCAACAGTGTTTGCTAAATCTTAACCGCTTCCCGCTGTTTTGCGGGGAGGCAGCAAACCCCCGGTATCTCCCCCGCGCCCGCGCCCCAGCCGACGCCGGAGGAGATGCGGGTAGCCCCGGCCAGCGGGCCCG
>NW_009259683.1:5715510-5715747 GCF_000687185.1 Egretta garzetta
GCGCTGGCGGAGCCGCGGGGCTGCGCTCCCCTCTCCATCCTTCACGGGGAAAAGGGCAGAGAGGAACCTGGGCAAAACGCGATGGACCTCGCTGCTAATTGCAGGGACTCTTCAAGGGCTAAAGTTCACGTAATCACTGCATAAATGCATGCTTAATAGGGATTTATTAGTACCTCTCTAATGGCAGCTCACGTTTGGGCTCTGGGCTCCGTTTGCGGGTTTCACCGGGAAATTGTT
>NW_009259683.1:5715900-5717456 GCF_000687185.1 Egretta garzetta
CTTCGCGCGGCGGGGAGGGGGGTCTGACATTTTTGGGGGAAAAGGATCGTTCCGGAATGTTTTTCCGCGTAAGCTTAGGAGCACGATCTCTCGTTTGTTTTCCCCTAGCGATCAGCGCTGTGAGATCGCGGTAAATTGGTAATCACGAAAAGGGAACACAGAAAAAAATCGAATGAATAATACAATAGCAATATAAAAAATAAGAGTAAAAAAATTTCCTTAATTTTCTTTCCTTCTTCTTTCCTTCTTTCTGTCTTTTTCTGTGTCTGCCTTTCTCTCTCACTTTTTCTCTCTTTCTCTCCCTCTTTCCCAAAAAAAACGTTTTCCCTTTCTCCCTTTCCAAGGCAAACATTCCTTTTCTCCCCCAGGCACGCTACTTGGCCGACTTTCACTGTTAACATTATTCTTTTATGGTTTATGTGTCATAAAATATTACGGGTCACAGTTACTCCTGTTTCAGGCTCAGAAAGACCATTGAAATCGATGGGAGCGCTACAAAAAAGAAGTCTTCCCTTATGCCTAAAAATCTGGGGGCAAACTTTGTTGATTTTGATCATGCCAGGAGCCGTATTTGCCCTATCACTTCAAAAGGATTACACATTTCAGTAATACGAGCAGAAATTGGCCCGGAAAACTGCTTCCGCGCTATTTTTTATAGGGCGGTGACATATTTTAGGGGTTTGTTCCACACGGAGAATGTTTCAGCCACTACTTTTACAATTATTTTGGTTTTCCGATCTGCTTTCCTTGCAAGTGTGTCTGTGTGTCTCTTAAAGTTAAATCGGGACTATTGATTCTTCTAAAAATGTGGCTGAATAATGATCAACGTCTATCTATTACGATCAAACCATTAGCTCGTTCATGGCTTCTTCGGGTGCTCGGTTTATAAATACCGACTCCACGTCTTGCAAAAATTCTCTCCCTTCAAGAAAGTAAAAGTAGCGAAAAGAAGAAGAAGAAAAAAATCAAATAAACCGACGTACAAGCCCGAACGAGGGACAGCGAGAGGACACGAAGTCAACCTCAGCCGCAACTCCTTTTGCCTGTGTTTACATCGCTCTAAGATGTGGTGTAACCAGCGGGAAGCGGAGGGATTAGGAAAATGCGGGGAGTCATGGAGCGTTTCGCTCGCAACAGTTGTAGGAAGTGTCCGAGCGGTCGGGAGCCGGGGGACCCGCCCGCCCTGCCCCGGTCCCTGCCCCGGTGCCTGCCCGGCTTCCCGGTGCTGCGCAGCGATTGCTCTTTGCATCCGATACGCTCGGGCTTTGCGCATAAGTATTTACACGTTTTCTAATTCTAACCCACGCGGGGTTGTGACTCGGCCGGCCACTCGCCGCCGGAAAAAAACCAAACCAAAAACCTCCAAAAAAAAAGGCAATATGCTATCGATAATTAAAAAATAAAAAAGAAATAAATCCGAGGAAATATCCACTTTGATTGAACGCTTCGCTAAGGCGTTTTGTAGGGATCGATTGCATTCGCAGCTGTCTTCGGGTTTGATCTTCGGGAAATGACTAATACGGGGAAAATTCGTTGCGTGCATTGCAGTCACAACG
>NW_009259683.1:5717607-5745658 GCF_000687185.1 Egretta garzetta
GGAGCTGAGGCGGGGGCATGGGTTCTGATCTCCTTTGTCTATTAATACAGCCATCACCAAATCCCGGATAACCCCCCCTTTCCTTCTGTCAACACCCTTGCGCTCCAGCCCGTGCTGGGGGGAAGAGGGATGGGACCTGCCATCGGGGTCCCGAAGCAAGGGGTTGCCCCTTTTAGGGGTAACTTGGTGACAGACGTTGACATTTCTAGGGAGCTCGGTAAACAGAAAGTTGGACTGGACTGTTTCATAGCCCATGTGTTTTTCATCATTCCCTGTCAGGCTCGGACCAAAGGCAGAAGCTTCCCTCTTCACACTCCTCATCCCCTCTCATCTTCAGCAGTCACTCAGCCCCGGCGACGTGGAATAAAGAGCAGAGAAAACACAGGAGACCGGGTTCGTTAAGCAGTGAAAAGGGACAGGGGTGAGGATGAGGCTGGCGGTGGGAATGGGGTGCGAGGGGGGGAGCAGGAGTCTCCGCGCCACTGCGCGCCAGTGAGCCTTCAGGTGCAAAGCACATCTGTGCAAATCACAGACTCTGCCTGGGGACAAGTCAGGGGGAGGCTTGGAGAATAACCACTTGTCCAGACTTCTCACTGCCTTCATAAGAAAGTGAAGGTTATGGAAAGGGCTAAGTCACAGGGCTGGGGGTTTCCACACAGTTTTAATTGAAACTCCTCTGTACCCATAAAACAAAGTTTCCCCTGCTTTTGCAACAAGTCTACTACCTCAGCTAACTCCTCTGCAAAACATCAGTTGCAGTGGAAATGCCATCCGTGCCTCGATTTATGTTCTTAGCGTAGTTGTGAAATATTCCCGCTAGCACCCAGCAAAGGTGGAGACTTTAACCAGACAAGTCTCTTTTGCAAGAAATAAAATCCTTGCCACACTGCTCTGTAATGTCAGTGGGTTCGATGTCCATGCATGGTTCTGAGGACAGACAGATCATAAACCAAAATGCATTGGCTGGGCTAGTGTTGTGTTCCTCATGCTGAGCTGAGTTAAAAAAAAAGTAAAAAAGAAACCCCACTGTCTAGAAACTGAAAGGTGATCCCACCCGAGCTGAGACACCGAACAGCACATATTTCACTGGGCAAAAATGTTATCTTGGAGGAACACTCCTTCCAGTGAACAGTGTTAGCATGAACAATATGGTAGACATAGAAGTGGGTATTGCAAAAAAGCAAGACCCCGTGGGGCTTTGCAATTTATTACCCCTCACCCCCTTAATTTTTTTTTTTTTTTTTATTTCTGACAGTGCTAGGAAGCAAGGCAATGATCATGGAAATAGAGGGTGAGGCAAAAACAGTCTGAGAAGACCCATCCTCTGGTCAGAACAGGATGAGGAATGACACACCTCAGCTCACGCTGTGCTGGAGACGTGCAACGTCTTTACGCACAGGAATATGAATGTTCCCCCAGAACTTAGATTCACTTTGAGAGGCATTACCTGAGCTTCTTTCAAGTCAGGCCAAAACCTGAAAGATTTAAATGTTAGCAGAGGCTTGTACCTGACCCCATGCTTATGTCGGCTTTGACTGGGATCTACTGTGGCTCATTGCCCCCCAGAGATTCATCTCACCTGAGACCCACAGGTCTGCAAATCAAGATTAGGCTCATTGGACCTGGTAATCCATCAGCAAAGATCGCACCTTTCTCACCCCAGGGTTTGAATGGCACAGCAAAGCACATAAGAAACATAGACAAGACCCCACTGAAAATTCTGCTCAGGCTCCTTTAATGAAATGGTTTGATTGCAAATCAGACGAGATACTCTGGAAATCCAGATAATCTCCGTGTAATCCCCTTTTTGAACACAGTGATGTGTTTTGAGATCGGTCAACCATACAGGTTGACTCCCACTTTCGCTGGAGCTGAAACAGAAGAAGACATGCCCATTACCCTGGGATCTGGATTGGGCCCCAACATCAACCTCCTCATTCAACAAAAAATTCCCCTCTGCCCTTCATGGAGAAGACAGCGGGGCAGGCTGTGCACTGAAGGCAGTGGATATCTAGCAGGCAATCTTCTGGTCAGACATTCAAGGTTTTTTTTTTTTATTATTATATCTGTGAGCTACCACAGGGGAATCCTGTCTGGGGAAGGGGAAGGTGATGCATTTAAAATATTTGCTGCTATCAGAAAGAACAATTTTGCTCACCCTATCCAGTAGGTGTGAATCAAAATAAATGCAAATCATTGAGGTTTAAAGACAAATCTTAGCAGCTGCAACCTTAACTATGATCCTGTTCAAAACACAGGAATGGAGGAGGCCCTTTAGTAACCCATCTTAACCAGGATTAAATGCAGAACACATAATGGGACCCTCTTCTGCAGACCTTTTTCATTAAAATCAGTGGAGTTTTGCCTTAGAAAATACTGCAGACAGGATTTCTTGAGCCACTAACCATTTTTCAGTGTGACATTCTACAATTTAAAATAATAAGTGAAAATCAGTTACCACAAATGCAGTGTTTAAAGCAACAGTGAGCCCATGTTAACATTGATTTCTCTCTGTGTGTCTCCTTCTCTCTTTCTTTATAAAACTTATGTACTCTGTCGATACAATACTACCCACTTTGATAATAAATCTGTTGTTTCAAGCTAGGATGCTACCGTTTCCTTTTCTGTGTAATTTATAGTTATATTGATTCTACAGCTCTGGTTCTCTATTTCCCCCTCGTTGTATTAAAAATGAGTTCTAATTGCAAGGCAAATGATCTTTGGTTGAAGCACCTCATGGAGTATTTTAACTGTGGCTAAGGAGACTTAATCTGATTAATAGAGAAATGAAAGCCCTGAACATTTGAAATGATAATTTTCAGTTCAGGAAAAAAAAAGAGAGACAGAGAAAGAAGGGAGGTTAATGGAGCCAGGGAAAGCGTTCATAGATCAGCACGAGCAGATGTTCTTTTGCTTTTCTGTCAACATCTCTGGTTTGTTGTGCATATAGAAAAACAAGCTTTTCAACTCTCACCACGATTTCAGCCTGTTGCCAGCTTTGCTTGCCTGCAGGATATCTGCTTATCTAGCATGGGAGCAGGATCAGGCCTCCTCCCCTTTGGTCTAGAAGCAAAACAACCTTTCACATGGGCTGCAATGTTTGTCACACTCCCCCCTCCTTTGCACGCACATTTTCCACCCTTAGATCTTTATTTCATAAAATTCCTTTCTTCTTAGAGACTGAAAATGCCGGCCAGGAGATGAATGGAAGAGCTGAGCAATATTAACTGCATTCAGGTGTGTGTTGGCTGAGAGGAGACGAAAGGAACCCGGCCCCTTCCTCGAGGGCAGTGTGCGTGTTCAGCCACGTGGGACGGCGGTCGCCGTGCAGCTGTACAAGGTCCCTGGGACCCTGGTGCCTGCGCTCTGTGTGTGACCTCGGAGGGAGAAGGATGCTGTTACTTCATATAGGAAATTCAAATAGCTGTTCCCCTCGGTGAAGCACCTTTGAGAACTGCCTGGTGTGCTAACCTGTCTGAAGTGTCCATGTTGAAGGAAGAGAGTGATCTATGGGTGCATGGGTGTGCCCTTCAGGATTCATGAGAACGAGGCATGTTTTTTCATGTTTTTAATCCTTAAAGCAGGTCTGTTATGTAGTGCAATTCCACATCGGTTCTGAGCAGCAGCACTAGAGGTGATGGAGTCCAGTCTAAGCCTTAAAATTAGGTTTGTTTGTCTCTCAGTATTCTCCAGGGCAAGGAATATATATCAGCCTTTGGAAAAAAAGCAATCTGCATTTAAGTGAAGATTAAGTAATCTGAGATTTATCATTCACATCTCAGAGGGTTGGACTTTTTTATTGTAGTAGAATGTTTAAAGTAAGAAAATGCCAGCAGGCATCAAATAGAAAATTCCCTTTCATCACAAAAGGTTAACTCCTGCTACATTTGTGCTATATAAAACGCCCGAGCAGTTTCAGTGGTGAGTTTCTCAGGAAAAGGACTGTGGAAGTAGCCCCAAAAGTCACTACCTGTGGGGTGAACACTATCTGAGCTCAAAGAGGGAGAAAGGAATGAAGTCTGTCAGCAGCCCTGCCTTGAGACATACCTGCTCGATCTGGGTTTGTCCAAAGGCAGGTACCATGCTCTGCTCTGGAGATCCTGTCAGCTAGATCTGAAGGACATTCCTCGAGCCATCACGTGTGAGCATCCCTTAACTCTGAGTAGCAGTATGTCTGCTTAGCCAGAACGCCACTACTGAAAATACTGCTTTTTCTTGAGCAGCAAAATGAATTGTGGATGCACTCGAAAGGTGAAGAGCTGCAAAAGTTCTTATTAGGAGAGTGGGGGGAAAAGGAATTACTCTCTGCATACAGCTTACTCTCTTATTCAAAGTAATTTTAAAAATAAAGCTTCATCTAGGTGTTTCCTGGATGCTCATCCACACCCGTGGGACAAGGTCTTCAGGATCTGTTCACTGGTACTCCAAGCCTTTCCAGTTTTCCAGACCTCATGAATTTATGTTCTCCAGCCCTTGGTGCAGCCTGTCCATTGCTTTTAATCCAGGTTAGGATGAAGGTGGTCAAAAGGGCAAAGCTGATGTGGTGCAAGAAGGGGGACGAACATGCAGGGGCTCTGCTGGCCACTGCTGCCACTGTCCCCAAGGATATTGGCTGTAGGGCAGCAGGGCAGGCGGGCAGAGAGACCACTGCCGTGGCTGGGCAGGAGCTGGGGGACAGCAGAGAGAAGAGAGACTTCAGCAGTAGTACTTCTTCCTTTCCCAGGCACAATGTGAAATCGCGACAATGCATGGGGATGTAACTAAGTTGCATTTCACAGGACCACCCAACAGGGTTGCTATTCCTTAATGTATTTTATAATTCCTCTAGGTTCTTTCTTCCACGTTTCTGCACTGCTGACTCTAGCTTGGATCCCATCACCCATGGATCTGTGCGTTTGGGTGTAGCATAAAAGCTTTCCTTTATTTAAAGGGTACGTGGGTCACGTGATAGCAAATTAATGACTTGAAGGTTTTTTGTCTATTTTTTAGGAAAGTAAACACGTCCTTCCTCCCTCCCTCCCTCCCTTCCTTTCTCCCTTCCTTCCTCCCTCCCTTCCTTCCTTCCTTCCTGCCTTCCTTCTTTCCTGCCTTCCTTCCTTCCTCCCTCCCTTCCTTCCTTCCTTCCTTCCTTCCTTCCTTCCTTCCTCCCTCCCTCCCTCCCTTCCTCCCTTCCTTCCTCTCTTCCTTCCTTCCTCCCCCCCAATTCAGGCAATCTGAAAGCATTATCCTTGTCAGCCAGCTGTGACCGTAAGATATATGTACCTCCACTTCTCTTCTGGAATGCCTCATAAGTTTTATACTGGGATGTGTGGGAAGGAAAGGAGGATGTACCATTTCCCCAGATTTCCATCTGCCTTTTCAGTGCGGGGTGTTAAAGTGAGGCTTTGATCCCAGCCGCGATAATTCCACTGAGGGTAAGGATAGTGTTTTACTCTCATTTGATATTAGTTTGTGGTTTGCTGTTGACTTCAGGTCTTCCCCCATTTTATTAAGTCTGGAATTCATAGACTCCTGCTGCAGGGAAAACAAGGAAATGGTTTTTTCCCTTGCCACAAAATATTTTCTAATAGTTGCCTCCTTTTCTGCCGTCTTTTCTTCTGCGTTAATATCTTTAATAAGTGTTACCATCTGGTTAGGTGCCTGGCATTGCATGTTGTGAACAAGGCCAAGAGTTTCTGAGGACGGTGTTGTTTACTATTAGGAATAATGAAGATTGTTGTCTTTGCCTGGGGCAGGTGAGCTGGGGCTGGAGCTCACATAGAAATGCAGAACATGTGCTGGGGTTGAGCTATCTACAGTTCTCTTAAAAGGAGGTTTGGCTGTTGAGCTAGCGGCGCTTACTTAGTATGCAGGGACTCTTTTCTCCTGCCATTCTCTGCCCCCTAACGTGCTTAACCTTACAGAGAAAGACACAACATATTGTGATGCTACTAACTGGTCGAAAGGCACTATCAATTTTAGACGTGATAGGTACATGTCAGAATCAGCATAATTAACTGAAATGACAATCCTGTTAAATGTGTTCATGCCATTGCACCGGCAATAAAGCATGTGTAAATTTACAATTAAGGCCTGTCTTTCTTCTATACCTTGGAGACTAGTGACAAACATTAAGAAGTTGTACAGCATTAGGAGCTGAAGGGAAGTATTTATCACAATAAAAACATCAGGTGATGCATTTCCCAGATTATCTGTCCTTCTTATGCAAATACTCCTTTTGCTGGAAATTTCAGGGTAAGTAATAATTATATTTCCGATATGAAGGGTGATATTTCACCCTCTGAATTTTCGTTTTCTTTTGCAAGATGGATGAGAACCATCTTGTTCATCTACCTTGCATAAAGGTATTTGAAACAGTTCTCATTTCACATTACACATCAAGCTGCACTTTCTTTATATTGGATACATTGCGCATTGCATAGCCATGGAGAAATTTTCACATAGATCCTACAGCTCCTGCTACAGTGATGGCTGGAAAGCATCAGCACAAGTAAGATAAAGGTGATTTAAAGTGCGGCTGTGAGTCAGGCAGTGAACTGACAGCCATCTTTAACCAGCCTGACCCTGGGATGACCCTGAGCTCAGCTGGTTGTGAGATAGTTGGGTCTATTACGGGACAAAGGATCATATGTCTGACAAGATGCAGAGAACACATTATAGGATCACAGCTGAGTAACAGTGCAAGACATAATGTACATTTATTTGATGAACAACATAAGCAAATCTTGCCAAGAAAATTTAATTTCAACTATTTTGTTTATTTCAAGTCAAACTCTTTCGGCCTCCTATTTCAAGAAATTCATATTTGCTAGCTTTTTCTCTTCTAGGAACGAAACATGATCATGCTGGTGAAATTTATAAAGCATGCAGAATGTACACTGATAAATTCATATAATGGAGTTGCACATTTCTATTGTATTTCCTGCTTCCCATGTGGGCTCAATCTGTATCTATTTGACATTAGATTTTGAACATCTTCACCTAAACCCACATATAATTTGGTCAACTGAGGCTGGAAATATCAGAACGGGTGCAGCAGTAGTTAGAGAGAAAGCCGTGGGCTTGAAACTGCATATGGCCTTGTATGTGAGTAACTAAACTCATGTGAACAGCACCAGGAAACCAAAATTTGGCATGACAGAAATACCTGAGTACCTTTCCTGGCTGAACTTCCTTTACATCTGGTCTTAGGAATAACGCTGTGGCAAGGGATCTGATACCCTCAATTTCAACACAGGGAAAAAGCCTGATGGAGATATGGGTAATCTGTACAACCTCATGTGTCAAAAATGAGATCAGCTGCAGCCTCTCCTCTGCAGAGCTCGTTGTACGCCACAAAAGGGAGTGATTGCTGGGCTGAAGATGTGGAAGCTGAGGCTGGGGAGGGAAGGGGCTTGCCCCAGCCACTTGGCTGGTCAGTCACCAGCCTCTGTGCCCCAACCCTGCCGCTGACCACACCAGCTCTCTGATGTGGAGGAAACTGAGGATGGGTGTCTCATTGCCTCAGAGGCATAGCTCAGCACCAAGGGGGAATGCAGTGCTGTATGGTGCCCACCAAGCCCTTTGGTCAGACCCAGAAGCTGTGGCACTGGTGAGAAACCCTTTGCAAGCAAGGGAATCATCCCATTAGCCTCAATGGGCTTCACATCATGTGAACCCCAAAACAGAATGGTTAGTAACACTCCCCCCAGCCTCCAGTGGTTAAGCTGCTGGTGTGGTGGGCAAAAGGGGTGGAGAGATGGGGAAGGGGGCAGCATGCCTGTCAGAGGACATGTCTCTTGTCCCCCTGCAAGGGAGGCAGGACCACATCTGCCACAGCTCCTGGCAGTGCTGTGCCCCAATCCCCCTGCTACCCCAAAGCTACCATGGGGTCCAGCATTGCCGAGCAGGAGTCAAAAGCTTCAATCAGCAGGAGGAAAGTCGAGAGTTAACCCCCTGCCTTCCCTGCTGCCCCCACGGCCGATGTGGCAGGGTGATGAGAGAGGCGGGATGAAGTACCGCACCACAGGCAAAAGCTGAGAGCAGAGCTTTACCTCAGCCAGCTTTTGAGGGGACGGGGGGTTAATCTGCTTCCCAGGCCCTGTTGTTAGTAGCCACACGTCCTATTGCTCCGGGCAAGCTTGGATCTGGCTCGGAGTCCTGTACAAACAGCTCACTCTTTACAGAGCTACTGCGCTGGGTGACCTCTTCTAATGTATTGCTGGTTTGTATTTGGGCTGATTGCTTCCAAAGGGGAAATGACACGAAGTGAATCAGTGTGACCTCATTAGCGTGGCTCACACTGGTAAATGGATGACCACCATTAGGAAGGCTCTGTTGTGGCAGAGCTTCCATCGTGTTACCTGTGGATAGTATCATCATCTTGCTATAACCTGCTGCAAAGATTTATGCACTATGCTAACTTGCATACTACAGCTGCTTTCTGTCTTATAAATATTGACTTCTGTGCCAAAAACAACAACTGGGTACAACAGGAATTAATCTTCTGCTTGACTGATGCATCTTTACAGACCAGTTTGTCTTTAGAAAATAGAGCTCAAGAGAGTTTTATGATTTAGGAAAATACTTTATAAGTTGATCTAAAATATAGGCTGTGATAAGCAGAGGCATCATTAAAGTGACATGGGGGCTATATTTTGCCTTCTAGATTTTCCTAACCATGCCATCTGTTTGTCACCTTGACTTGTGTGAAATTTTAAAGAAATCGCCAGACTCTGGGTCCTGAATCTTTTCTGTATGTTGCAGTTTCTCTGAAAATTTATCTATCACACTATACAAATGGTTTTAATTAATTTGATTTTTTTTTAAATAAAAAAAAAAATCTTCAGGCAATCTGATTTATCAAAACGCTTGCAGATGTTACAGCTTTTGTCTTCAACTATAGCATTACAAGTGCATCCCCCACCTGGTGCTGGACACTAAGATGAATTCTCAGTATTGCAGGATTCTGGAGTTGGCAGTAAATAGCAACATACAGAGTCAAGGTGCTAAAAAGATTAAAAGACAGAACATCAGCTCGTCTTAACCAAGATTCTTCTAGGAAGACTTGTGCACTATAATGCCTCAACAAAGATATTTTACTGTGCAAAGGAGCCATTTAGGTTATTAGATCTAAAGATGAACTTACAGTATTTTGACAATTGCCCTTTACTGAAGTTCAGGTGTTCAGGGCTCCAGTTACAGACATTTTTTGTAAGCCTGTCCATACTATGCATAAGAGTCAGAGAAAGTGAGTACTCCTGGCAGCCATGGAATTTTTGACTTGACTATGCTCTTATGGACCATGTGAAAATTAGGGAAGTGGTGTGGTTTAGGACAATATTGACTCAGATATGTTACTATGTATTATGGAGTATTATATACTCCACTGGCCAGACTCGCAACTGACTTGCAATTGAATTTTTGTTTGGGTGGAGACTTCAGTGCTGGTTCTTCAATGATTTTAATGGAGCTCATTGCCAGGCTGGTGGCAGGATTTCCTCTCCTGGGATGAAATTCATGCCTCTGAAATGGAGCCAATCACTAGGTTGTCTCTCAGTCCCCACCCAGGCAGATGTTTGGTTTGTGCAATGCAATGATGATGCCTTCAGAGCCACTAGCTCATGCTCTCTCCACCAAAAGTCTCCTTTAGCTTCACTAAAATCTGTGGTAAAATACCAACAACCACTATGGTATGGAATCAGGGAAGGAGACAGCTGATCTGGCTGAGGCTGTCACTGACAAGAGGTTTGAGAAATCCTAGGCCACAGCCCCTGTGAAGGCTGAAATAATCTGAATGGCTCATGTTAGTTATTCCACACCACTGGTTAATCTTGCCATAAGTATAAGGTTTATACACCTCTGAAAAAAAGAAAAATGGAAAATACTACAGGTGCATAATATGAACAAATTAATAGTCTTTAAGAGAGCTAACTTGTTGTGTAGTGAAATTAAGCCTTTGGGCTTTACATTTGATAAACCATTACGTTTCTTTTTTTATAGTTGATTTCATGCTTGCTCAGTGTTTAAGAACTCAAGCAAGCAGATGTTTGAACTGGTTGATCTCTATGTCAGTCTCAGAAATGGAATTTTAAGATTTTCTGATGTCTTATCCATGGGAGATGGATATGCCCATGCATTTAAAGTTATGGTGTTGAGTGTCTTCAAACAAGAGCTTTTTTCCTCTCTTCAGGGGATACAGCTAGGCAAAGTAAACCAACACTGAATTTTAAGCTTCATCCCTGTATGGGTCCTAGTAATGCAAATATTCTCATGTGGGAAAAGAGTATTTATTTTGTGGTCAATCCTCTAAAAAAACAACTAAACTGATTAAAATCACTTTCAATCAATAGGAATTGTAATCAGTAGGAATCTTCATCAATAGGACTTTGAAAATGTTAACTGAGAATCCAATTTCTGTTGTGATTATAAGCTCTACAGCTATTTAATTACTTCAGGTGCAATGCCGTTATTAGAAAAAGGTTCATTGATAGTGAAATGCACATAGTTGTGGCATTTTTAATATATAGTTCCAAATAGTAGCCGTGATTAGTTTACAAAAAAAAAAACCACTCCAACCCAAAAAAAGGGAATTACATGGCTGGAATCCTTAAGTGGGTTACAGCCAGATACATATCTTCTGTAACTGCTGTACAAACTGTGCATCTAATTATAAATATGCCAAAGCGCAGATGTGATCTTCAGTAAATACATGTTCATACAGCACATTAATGGATTCATATTAAACAAATGAACATATTTTGAACTCTAGGAATGATTAATGTATGGAAAGTAACATGAGCTGTAGTTTAGACATGTTAAGTTCCAGACTTCGGATTGCAAGGCAGGAAACCTTATGATATCTTAGTCTTAATTCCGAATTCAAACGTATGAAGCAAAGGCTCTTTAGTTCTTTTTTTTCAACACTTCCCATAAAATGGGATGCTGGTCAACACCGCAGTAGCAATTGCTATTGTTTTTCATTTACAGAAAGCAAAACCAGACACTGGCACTGACGCAGTGCTCCTGACCTGTGGTATAGGGGTCACCAGCAGGAGCTGTGAGCAGAACTGGCCAGATGCAGGTGAATCCTTACTTCATCTACAAAAGCTGCCCGCGCTCTCAGTGTAGCTCTCTGTGCTCCTGTAGGGTGGGTTGCCCTGCCACTTTATGTTATTTCAGGAAGCTGTGATTTTGTTACATACTGGGCAGAATAATCTCTTTGTTTCTGAGAAAGCGAAGGTTTTGTGGAAAGGGTTTTCTGCCTTATCCAGCGTTAATCTTGAGATCTTACTCAAAGAAGCAGTTCACAGTCAGTGATATACAGATGATGTTTTGGGTTTTCATGGCTCTCTTGAGGCATAGTCCACTAATACTTCAATCCTTGACAGCACTGGGAAACAATCTTTGGTGTGCTACCCGATATTACTGGCTTGATTAGGCTCTGACATTGCATGCACTTGTGATTCTGTCCCAGATGTGTAAAGCTAAGCATAGGCATTACTGTGGATTTCTAGGATCAGAGCAAAGCTATGAACAGTCATCCTCCTGCTTCAGTGCTGGCTGAGTCCTCAGGTGGCAGCTGAGCCCAGCTCTGGGCCAGCATGACTGCAAGATAAAAAGACTTTGACAGAGACCGTGTGCATGGGGTCCTGTGTTTAGCAGGGTCAGGAGAGGAAGGAGAGATCTTTCCTTTTCGGATGCCTCCCTCCTGGCTTTCCTTCTCTTGTGTTAAGGTCAACCTGAATGAGACAGCTAGCAGAAAGTCAGCAAAAAGTGAGTGGAAGATCTAGCCTTGAGCCCTACTCGTGTTGCTCTGAAAAAGCTGAAGTTTGATTTAACTGGAGGCCATGGTAGGAAGGGAGGCTGGAACCGCATTTCCCCAGGTGTCAGGGAAGTCACTCTTGGCATGTTTGGTTTTTTTTTTTCCTCAATTTCAAATACTTGTAAATTCCTCCCAAGCTTCTCTAGGGCTGAAAGCTTTGATGCTCGATCTCAGCCCATAAAAGACCTTTTTTTCTGCTGAAGTTCTGAGGAAAATTATTTGATCCAACTTTGAGTCACAGAAGAGTGAGACAATGAACCTTCTTGCAGGCTACAACTTAAAAACAAGTAGTCAAGCAAACAGAAATACCCCAGAGAAAATGATACCTAATTCTGATGTCTCAATGTTCTCCTGTAAAGGACGATGTCCTAGTCCAGCTGTAGTTCTACAATATTCAAGGAGTGCCATGTGCAGAAGACTCCTGGGTGAAATCTCAAGTTTGGAAAACAGAGTGTTGAGAAAGAATTTCTAAGTGTGCATGGGAAAAATATTCCATTGAGAAATACAGACAAAAGAAAACCCTCTAGTGTGACGACCTGGGAAGTGGAGAAGAGCTGTCTATTCCCTTTGGCTGGAATAATGCCCTGGGTCCATGCTGCTGTGGAGGATTTGGAAGTGCCTTCAGATGTCCCATCGCAGTGTAATGAGGACTTGCCCATCCCATGCAACTACCGGCGTTTTTGAAAACCAGTTCAAGCACTTAATTTTAATAACTGACTTATGAACTCAAAACGTTCCAAGCAATGCATTTGCTACTGGTGTTTGCAACACTTAAATAGTAAGTTTGCAGCAAATATCCTATAGCTGCATTTCACGTTTATTTTAAAATATGTTGATAATGGCCATAAAATCAGTTTAAATCTTCTAACAAGTTAAAGAGATGGTTGAATGAAGAGATGGTGGGAGTATATCTAAATTGTCAATATGGATCCATAGACACAGATGGATTTGGGCTTTACAGTGGTAATCACCCCTCTCCAATCCAGTAACAAATGGATGCCTGCTTAACTGGACTACGGGATGTCCAAGCATATAGACGTGCTGTTAGGCACAACACTCCCTTGTGTGCTATTGGCTGTAGAAATTTGGTGAGCTTTAACCTTATTCATCTGATGGACCATCTAGACCTGGGCAGATATTGATGTAGAGACACAGATTCTATTTGAAATTCAAGTACTTACTCTTCATAAATCACCAAGCTGATTTCGTTTTTTAAGCTGAGAAGTGCTAACCATGTTTTGTTGGCCTGCTTTCATATGATGACAAATAAAAGCCAGTAAAAAAAAACCAACCCCAAACCAAAATACCAGCAGGAAAAGTAATAGTGTTTACAAAATCAAGGCTTATCATGCTGTGTAAAGCAAGGCTCTTATTCCATCTGCATTCAAATCTGGGCTCTTTTCACTGGTTTTGTCTTAATAACGAGCACACATCTCATACTGGCAAATAGAGCAATCCCTATGGAGAATAATATGCCTGTTGTTGTCATAATGGATCTCCATTGACACATTTAACAGCTTGAAGGTATACACTTCAGACACTATAACTTACACTAATTAATCTTTATTACATCATTAGTGCCTTGTAAAAAAAAACCCAGAACCTCTGCAAGAATGCATCTTTGACATTAATGAATATGCCTGATGTTAGTAAAGTTAAACTTTATTTTGAAACAGAGATGCTCTAAGAACCTTATGCAAACAGTGAGTGGATAAACCCAGCCAACTGAAACTCTGTTCTCTGTTACTGTAGAGTATAACCGCAGCATACTCTTATCTGATGATGAGTTATGGTTTCTGTGTTTAGAATTCAGAGGATTACTGAAGAGATTATCTGATCTGTCAATCTAACTGATATCTTGATGGCTTGGAATACCGCTACAGATTTAGCAAAATGTCTTTGCTCTAATGCTCATTCTGGGTGTCATGGTTAACCAACATCTTAATTACATATAATGAATAATCTTTCCAATGGCTTATTATTGTAATACAAGTCTCAGTAGCATCATATAAGCAGAGTCCATGGCTGGGGGCCACTTAGAGCTTCAGGGTGCCACTGAAGGACTGCTATAGTAAAGAATTCAGTAAGTCTTACCCATATTGAGTTGAATGAATTTGATTCTGGCCTGCTTTGGAAACTAAGCACTCTCAGGGCTGTCCAGGGGACTCAGATAATCGTGTAGAAAGTCCAGCTGCAGCAAGCACAAGCTTCATCATGGCCAAACACCTGGCCACAGAAACTAAATAGCTGAAGTTGAAACAATCCACTCGTATCCACTCCTGCTACTATACTGATGCTTACGGTGAAGAGAAGAAGCCACAGTGCAGTTAGCAGAAAACAACTTTTCTCATTAAGTAGTGACCTGCATCCAGATGTCTAGCAGGACCTGGAGGCTCTGCAGTGCCCTGTTGGCCTCTGGGCTAATGGACTAATGCACTGGCAAGTTCACCTGTCTTCTTCACCTCACCCTCTCTGCTTTCCTAAATCAGCTTTTTGTTCTCAATGCTCTGTCTGTCTGCTTATCTCACACAAGGGGAGGGACATTTTTGTGAAGAAGACAGGGTTTTCTGGGTAGTGATGGACACACAGCTGCATGCTACCTGAGCACTCGTGGTGTGGAATAAATGGCATTTTGCACTAACAGCTATGTAAGATTGCTTGGAGATAAGGGCGGGCGGGGGAGGGCAGGCAGGTAACAATGCTACGCACCAGAGAAGGGATGTACAGATACTCCCCAAAATCCAGTAAAAAACCCAAGCCTAATAAGCAGGAACAGGTTCAGCACAGCACTTCTTCACTTACTTGCCTTAGATTTCCCCCGCATGTTACCAGTGTTGTTCAGGCAACCCTGGGTATAAATGCTGAAAGATCTAACATGACTGAAACATGAAAACTCGTCCTGGTGGCAGCTGCCAGGGCTGACTCTTCTCCATCAGAAGCTGAAGCAGAATTGCAGCTGAATAGTGACAGTGGGTTATCACTGCCCCCTTGTAACTCTGCAGAGGAAGGGAATGTCACTAATGTAGCTGGATCCCTTAAAACAGGGCATTGCTGAAGGAAGTTGGTTCCACTGAAAATTGTTATTATAGGATACAGCTACATATGCAGGCTTTTGCCACTATAGAAGGCTGGGGATGAGTTTCAAAGGGATCCTCTAAAATGGGAGAGTGCTCATTCTCGCAATGATGCAAACTCATCTATGTTGTGCAGTGCACCCTCATCTAAAATGTAGATACCTAAAAATCAATGCCATTAATTCTCTGCCTGGGTACTGAAAACCAAAACAACAGTTATGGTGGTTAATATATACGACTCATTCCCCTGATCTGCAGACGAACACAAAGCAGTTAAGTATTGGATGTGTCTTCTGTGACTTTCTGCCAAGCTGAATACAGACAGTACAAAAAGGACCAGATTCTCAGGCGGTGTAAGCTGACATAGCGCCCCAAACTCGTAGCTAGGCTAGCTGATGGGAGATAAAACATTTCTTTCAAGAAGATATAGGAAAAGAGCTGAAAGGACTAACGCATATGAATTCCAGTAACTACATTTTCTTTACCATGATCAGGCTCTATTTATAGCCATTTTCCATGGAAGTTCTTGTGTTCCTATCCCTAGATATAGCTATCCATATGAAACAGACTGGAGTATTTGCTTCAGGATTGCTCACATGCTTATCCCAATAGGAAATGGAAATGATCTGAAATGATCAGCTACAACAAAGCTGTATGGACTAACATGAGAATGGTCACAGCCAGGCAATCGAAAAGTTGATAAGTGATTAGCTGAATAAGGTTTAGAAGGAAATATGGCCAAAATGAGCCAAATTATTCAGTTAGCATAAAATTAAATCTTTGGTACATTGTTATAGGCTATCTTAACGTGTGTCTAATCGAACTTCTGCCAGCTGTGCCTGGTATGTGTAACAGGTCCTCTGTAACTGAGATGGAAAGCAATGATCTGCAAATACTAACTGTGCCCTGCAGCACTTCTGACTTAAATGCGAGGACGAGAAGGGAAAGCTACAAAGTTTGTTGTACCTCATCGATGTATCCCCAGCATAGGAAGATGACTGGTGAAAGCTGCATGATTCCCATTGATCCTGCTGGTGGGGTGGGCCTCCTTGCTTTACCATTAGCACATTGGGACAGACCTTTTGCTGCCATGTCCCACATATCAAGACAGTCCTCAACTGGAGAGGAAAAAATTCCCTGCGTTTCTTACTTCGGGCTTGATAATGTCAAATGAACAAAGTGACCTTGCATGCACATTATCCAAAATGATGTGCATGCCGTGTTGTTCCCAGTTCAAAGAAACTGAACTCTGCTTTAAAAATAAAATGGTAGAAATCGGCAATTTAACGGCATGTAGCAAGCCATTTTCAGCTTTCCCTGCTGTGAATCAAGTCCATGGCTTTGTGTCTTAATCAGGATTTTATTTAAATAAGTTTCATTGTACCACAAAAAACAAAATTGACAACTCATTTTCTTGCAATGAACTGCGTTGTCTGCAGGGCCAGCTCAAGGCTTCCCAGCAGTGTTGGCAAGATTGAATTTTGCAGCCCCAAAATTGGAGGACTGGGCTCATCCTGCTGCTGGATGGGGAAGGACGAAGAAAGGGCTGGAATGGAGGTGAGTCCTGGAGAGTGAGGCTTGCGACTCCCATGCCACTGGGGTGGGACATCTGCCACATCCCCAGACTTGGCTTTCCAGGGCTCTGCTGGTAGGTAATGTAAAAGCTATTTTGCTGTTCCTACCAGTCATCTGCTTGAGGTAACTGCTGACTTCTCCAGCAGCAGTGCCAGCTGTGGTTATTAGTTCGTCACGTTGAACGCAATGTAGAAGGCAGAGCGAATACTGGGGCCGCTCTGAGCCGCAGTGGGAGAGAGGTTTCGACTGGCAGTGTGCCTGTAAAGCTGCCTTTCCCCCCATGAAAGGCTGGCTGTTCTTGTTTACTGCTTTATGCAGGTATTATTTCTACCTCCCGGAGCACCACTGTGAAATACATGTCTTGCCTTTGAACTCAAAGATCAGGATAAATTCTCCCTTTCACCAGAGTTTGACTTGGGTTGAGCAGGGTGAAATGGAGAGAGGCAGCCTTAGTTTGATCCTGGATGTAATTTAGATTTACTGAGAAATGTTAAATCCTGGGTCTGTCTTACCTTCTCCTTGACGATCAGCGTTCCTACCGCACAAACACCAGCTCTGCCTCCTCCACTTCTGCTTGCCTGTAGGACTCTCCCTTCTTGGAAGGAACTCTCCCTTGCCCACTGCTCACCCTAAATAGTGTGGCCTGAATGAAACTAGGAGTTTGAATTCAAGAAAATACCTTATTTACCTAAACTCGAGGAACATGGGATTGTGTGATCTTTTATTTGCTCTAACTCTTCCAACTTACCGTTTTCAGATGTCAGGAACAAAAGCCTTTCCTGGTCCTAAATTGGTTGAAGGGGCTTTGTTAGGATAGGACTGCATTGGCTTAACAAATGAGATGGCCTAATCTAAAATCTAGTCACAAATTCTCAACTGGAATACAGAAACTGCAGTAACTTTGGGGCCCAGCATGCCTGTGTTACCAGAGAGGGGTAACATTACTTCCTTGGGGCCAACATAGCCTGCCTACACAGCTGCAATCTTCTGGTGGCTTCTGTGGCACCTCCTGCGGGAGGTGTTTTGAGTGCTTCAGATGAAACTCTGGCCTGCAACTATCCTATCAGCTCTGCCTGGAGTGATTTAGGGCAAGAAAGATGACTCAAGATTGGTCTTGCACATGGTTCCTTCCTAAAAGGTCTGCTATCACTTGCCCTCAGCACAGACGAGATGTGGGCTGCCTAGCCTTAGGCTACCGAGTGCTGTGTCTTAGGAGCAAACTGGGGGTCAAAGCATTTTTGGGAGCACCCTCTCTGGGGTTGCTGCTGCTCTGGGGACAGTCAGCTGGGAACCGCTGGTCATTCCTCCGCGAACACTTCTCCAGCTTGTGAATTATCCTATGATGAATATTTGAAACACTTGGTTATGGCCTTAAATACTTGGGTTAAAGCAGTAATTGTAGCTAATCACTGAAGGGAATAATGAGACATTTACTAGATATCAGATGACCATAACACAGTAATACCTGTCTTGTCACGTTTTATTGTCTAGCGACATGATGAAGGTTTTGAAGATAATTGAATGGCAGGCATTCACGAGCGCAGGGGGTGATTAAAGGAGCAAATAGCCTAACAAGCATGGTCAGGTACGGTGCACATTTCAGCTGTTCATTTTGCTGAAGGCCAACAATTTATGCTACACCCAGTGGCTACTGACTCTCTTCAGACCAGGTACATGCAATAAAACTGGAATGTTAATTGGGGCCGACTTCAAGGCCTTAAAGGGACAGTGTCCTTGCAGGTACTGGTGATACTTTACTTATTCTAAGTTGTTTCACTCTTGAATTTTAATTTAAACCATGGTTGTTGAAATGCTTATGGGAAGGAATTTATAGAAGAGCCAACGTGTTTTGACACATATTGGACATCCTCATTTCAAAGTGAAATCCAGCGCTCATTTTTTTTCCTGCAGGTGAGATGACATAGCAGACGTTTTAAGTAATGCCTGTGGTATATGAGAGAGGCAACTGTACTAATAAATGTGGAAAAATGCCAGTGTTGTGGAATTATTGACAGGCCTGATATAAAATTCAGTTTCTCCAATACCATTCCACCTAAACAGAATGAATGAGGTATTAGACTCTCGGGGTCTGTGGCTGCAGGTTTATCACTCACTAAACAGCTTCCCAGCCATGCAGTTAAGAGGGAAAGGTAAATGTTCTGCTTAAAAGTACAAGCTTGCCAGTACTTTTTCTACAGCAGGTAGCTGTCTTGTTACTTGCAGGATTATTGACTCACTATGTAAATACTCTTATAATCCGTTCCCCCCCCCAGCTTTATAGCTGAAGTAAGGATCCCTGAAACTTGGGATGTCAGCTGTCTAGGGTCACTTTCCCAAAGGTATTTAAGGTCTAACTCCCCAGTGGCTCACCAAGGCCAGAAGGATGTAAAGTACCCCTATAGAATTTAGGTTTTCAGATATCATTGTGAATTTGACCTCTAGCATCCGTAAAGCCTCCTGTTGAGTGGCATAAGATGTTTCCTGCTCTCCAGAGATTAAGTGTATTGGCTATCTACACTAATCCCCATCTGTCAAAAAAAAAAAAAAAAAGTGGAACTAAGATCAGTAGCTGGAAAGCAACTGTCTCTCCAGTATAACACTAACTTGCTGGACCATCAAACCGAGCTATGCTTGGAGGGTTGCCACATCTTCTGTTTTCTCATGGTCTGGACGTTGACAGCAGTTGAGATCCTCATATTGCCCAGACTTCCCTGACATGAGAACTGTACAGTGATTACAGATGGTGTTGGTTACATCTGTTTGGGGGCTGCTCCACTCTCTGCTAACAGGCTGAACTGCCTCGGGCCAGTTCCCGGTTGTTTGTGGCTCTCCTACCTTTTCTCACACTTGCTCATGAGGCAACGCACTGATATTTGTTCTGCATGGAGCTTGGCTGCCGAGCATGTCTTCAGCAGCTCACGTCACCAGCTGGATCAGCTGAACAGCATGCTAGCAGGGACAGATACGGTTGCGGTGAGTTTTGAATATGATTAAATGCACAAAGGCTTAGGAGGTTTTAGCTTTGCAGCTCTAAAGATCATACACCTTGTAAATGTATAATGATTCCTTTTTGAAGAACTGGACATATTCTATCCTGTGGAAAAGCTATGCCATGTTTTGACAGTTTTTGCCTTGATTTTTAGACTCCCTTGAACATGATGAGTTTATATTTTCACTCAAATGCCACAGACTTCTTGTACATATCCCCCTTCTAGAATTCAAATCAGTAAAGGGGGATCAAAAGTCCACATTCCTGCCCCCATGGAATGAGGGTGTGGGGCAAAAGATAGAACAGTAGGTGAATGAAATTTAGAAGAAAATGAGAGCAGAAATAATGGGGGAAAATATGGAAAAAAAGTAATTTATGGAAGGTATTGATAAGCATCTTGGCTTATTCTTACATGAACCACTTCTTTTTAGATACCTTTTTTTTTAACTTTCAGGAAAGACAAAGATTGAGCTCATGGCACAGTGCAAAGGAGAGGTGAGCCTGGGGAGGAGGACGCTGAGGTGCTGGGGTCTCTGCTTCTCAGAAATGACTAATCTTGGTGCTCCAGTCAGGTTTTGTCGTTGTGTCAGCTCCTTTCTGCCTCCCCTTGCTGTTGTGCTGGGTAGCACCTCCGGCAGGGAGGGGGAAGCGTGCTGGTCAAGGAGCCTCCTGTGGTCTCAGCTCCTCAGAATACATTGTCCTTGTGGACCATTTGTCACCTAGCCTTACATCTGGGATGAAAGAAATGAGCCCTTTAAGTGAACTTTCCCATCTTTTCAACCCTCACTCTATTCTCAGCGATCACAGTCAGGCAATATTGAGGTCTACACTCTGGAATATAGTCTGCAGCAATCTGATGGCAGGGCCAGGGTATCTCAGTTGGAGCTTAATTTTGGGAACTCACTAGGTCCCGGTTTATTTTAGCCTTGTTCTCTTCTGCGTGGGATTAGAGTGCCTCTGCTGTCAAAATTACTAATAGACCCCTGAGGCAGAAAATGTTTCTTCTGTAATGATATGTACTGTGCTACTTCACATCTGGAGTGCTGCAGGGCCGCTCTTTTGGCTACCTCTCACTCTGCTGGGGAGAGAGATGGAAAAATGACTGTCTTCCCTGGTACACCTTTAACATACTTTAGTTCAGTTTACATTAAACACCCAGGAGTGAGGACAGAATGACAGCTACTGTACTGTGTGAGCTGCCCAAAGGTAGACTCTGTTAATACAGAAGTTAGACAGTGTGACAGATAGATGGGAGATAAGCAAAAGGCTATTATCCCAAGGTAAAGTTATTTCAACATACTGCCAATAACCCCTACGTATAATTTGGATGAGAGGTGGGAGAGGCATGACTTCAGCTGAGATCCTTTGACTGCCATCTACACCTTTCAGTGAGACTCTGACACTTTATCAAAGACGGGGGGGGGGGGCAGGGGGCGAAAGAAAGATCAGTCTTTATATTCTGGGCAGATGTCCAATAAGAAACTCCAGCAGAAGATTAAAGTCTTTAACATGAAAGAGAGATCTAGTGCAATGTGTAATATCTAGCAGTTCTAAAAATAAGTGTGTTTGTCAAGCCTGCAACAATCAGGCTGATTGCTAGCCTTGACAGCATGACATACAGCTCGCAATCTGGCACAGGGGAAAAATGTTATTCAAATACCTTCCCAGGCAAGCTAGCCTTTGCTTTTATGGGAGAGAGACGGCTCAACAGCCCTAGCCCGGCATGCCTAGGCCCTCTCCCCAGCTGTGACACAGCTGTGACACCCCCAATTCCTGAGAAAGATGGTTTCTCAGGTGCATTCAATCAATATCTCTGCCTGATCTTGAAAGCCTGACCAGGCATTTCTAAGGGTCTTGCCATAGAGCGGGAGTCCCTGGCATGTCTGCTGGAGTGTCACACGTCGTGATTGAGTTGTTCTGACTGCCATCAGCAGAAGGGGAAAGATAAGGCCAGAGAGGTGATGATTCTTCAGCAAGCAGTGGCAGAGCTGGGGCTAGGGCCTCTCTCCACCCCGAAACACTGAGAACTGAGAAAGGACTGTACGCAGAGGATGAGTGCTTGGCTGCTGATTGATTTCACAGTGTACTTCCTTTTGAACGCCAAGTCCTCCTCTGGGAGCAGGGAAGGAGCACTACACCAGATCCAAAGACAGGGGTGGGGTTTTGGGGGAGGAAGAAAACTGGGGTGGAAAAGCCATGTAACTTGACCGTAGCCATAGAGGAAGCTGACGTTCAAAGTAGGATTCACATATGGAATTGCTCTCTTCCTGCTTCTAAGCATGCTGAAGGAGCACTGAATAGCTTGGGCTATGGGACAACCTACCAGTCTGTGCTCAGAAAGCTGCCCAGTATTTATGGCCAGAAATCTGAACAGTGGCACACAGAGGAATTCAGTTTGCTTCCTGGGAGGCAGCTGCTGTCTTTGGGGTGCAAGCGGTACCTCCACAGCAGTGCTCTGCTCCTGGGCTGACACAGTGCTTCTCCGAAGGAGGCATCAACATGCAGGCACCCTGTTGGCAGACACTGAGCTCCAGTCAGGGCTGGACTAGGACTGAGAGCAAACTATGTGCCCTAATAAAGAAGCCCCCAGACAGTAAGAAGTTGTTCTTTCTAAGAAGTATGACTGACCTGATTTGCTCTTGAAAGGAAAAAAGGTTTTAAAAACTCACTTCAGCTTTCATCCCTTCCTAACTGGGGATGAAATAGGACAGTCAGTGTTTTCTGTGAGCCTGAGACCTGCAATGAAGTCTCTGTGTATGAAACTCTAACACCCTGTCCCTTGTCTCTCCTGGCTAACCTTCCCATGCACTCCATGAGCTCCACATTTGCAAACCACTCCTTTCATTTCCAAGTGTCCTTCTGATCCCCTTTGATGCATAGATTTTTTTTTTTTTCATATTTTTTCTTTCCATGAAGCCAAACCCTAAAATCTGAACATGAATATAATGTTAACCTTGCTAAACCCTGTTATAGGCCAAAAAACCAGCCACATGAATTACATAGCTAATGTTCTTCACCACCTCATTAAAATCCAGGACAGCTGAATGCAGATGCTCACATGACCAGAACTGCAGGCATTTGCAACCCTTCACATTAATAAAATTCCAGAGTACTTTATTAAAACATTGCAGCTCCATCCACTCCCCAAGACACCTCTGGGGTTTGTGAGCCTGAGGAAAGAAAGCATCAGGCAACAGAACTATTTCTGGTTCTGGCAGGCGTCCTCTGTTCACAAATAAAGTCTTTGATTCCTGTAGCTTTTTTTCTTCTTTTAAATGCAGAACTTATGACTTCATACTTTCTTCCTGGGGCTAAGTAGTGCTGGTTCATACCCGTTACTGCACATCACCTTCTAGAGTAAATAACTCCTCATGCTCTGTTCCTGTGAAAATAAAATAAAAGCTTCTGACTCCTGTCATCTGGGGCAGGTCCTGTTTTTATGGAAATTCACTGGGTTTGGAAAAATACAAAGGTTTTAGGGAAATACAGCCACAGAGAGCTGGCTTAGTGTCTTACAGTTTGTCCCCAGGGCTGGACTGGATGGGGAACACCCAGTTTCACTTACTAGAGGTTGGATAAGAGTTCATTCGTGTACTCCTTAACTGTTCCTACACCAGTCCGCAGGGCTGAGAGCCTGCTGCATCTCTGAGCGAACGGCAGGGACTTGTGCTACACTTGCTATAGAGAGAGGCATTGGATATGCTGGGTCCATTAAACAGTTTGAAATAGTTCAGAAAGTTTAGGCAATGAGAAATGACCTTGTGGTAGTGTTTTGAGTGAGGACTGGGAAAGTGTTCCCATATTCAAACATGTCCAAAATGTCTCTGGTTTCTGGGAAAGCCTTGTCCAATTCATCTTTGTAAGGTAAGCAATTAGTTAAATAGCTATAATTTATGTGCTCACTCACCCATAAGTGTGAATTGCAATTCCTTGCCTCCTTGACCCTAAAGAGATATGTCTGGGTTTAATGACTCTAATTCAGATGGTATTTTACCCACAGACACTGTTGGCGACGTCAGCATTTCTTGCATGACAGGGTAAGGGTTCATTACCCCGGGAGAGCGAATCCAAAGCCATGCCTAGGAACAGATCCAACTAGCCATGCTCCAGCAACCCGCTTCCGAGCATCCAACAACCCGAGCACTGCTGATTGAATCGACCATCAGCGATGCGTTTTTTGAGATCCCAGCTGTTACCCTGGGCATGCAAAGCTTTCAGGAGGGAAAGAAAGATCCTGTTCTCTGCCAGTTTCAACACTGCTGTGTGATGTGTAGGAGGCAGCAAAGCATGTCCAGAAACCAGCTAAGCTGGAAGAACAGCCAAACCTTTTGTGAGTGCGGTTCCCACTTTCAACTGAGCAAAGGCACTAATATTTCCTGAATGCATTATTTCTGACATTTAAAAAAGCCTGGCTTTATAAAAGTTCAGTAAAACTTGGCTGCATTACAGTTGGTACGAATTTTATCATTGATTTCAGCAGGGCTAGAATTTTACCTTGGACATATAGACCCCACAAATCATCTATAAAAATCCACCTATTTAAACTTACTCCAAAACGTTTTTGTAGTCAGGTTTACGATATAAGATGGAAGGTTGCACTGCCAGTTTGCGTCAGACACTGAAAACCCTTTCGCGTTTAAGGCCTGATACTTGGGAATAGGATGACAGCCCGCACCATTTCTCTCTTTAGTAGCACATAATAGAGCAAGTGCCACCTGTTACAAAAGCTGTCAGCGCTCTCTTCGGTGGAAGGGTGATTGAACAGTGAAACCCACTCGTCTGATACCGTCAGGATTTATGATGATATGCTTCTGAGTACATTCTGGGTTTTAACCATAAGAAAACTTGCAAACATGAATGCACCTAGCTACATCACTGACCTTTGCCCCCCGAGCTGGCAAATTTCTTTACTCCTCCTTTTGCCTTCTACATGTTTTGCTTGCAAATATTTTATTCCACATCTGCTTGCAAAGGTGCTTCCTCCATAGGTTTTCCCCTGATCACCTCTTTCATATACCTGGTTACTGAGTTGCCCAAAATCTACACAAAACAAAATCTGCCCAAACTTGCCAGGATAAAGTTATGTTTATAGTTTTTTTCCCTGGTTCTTCCTCTCCTCCCCTGTTGTTTAAGGTTAAGAGAACCAGTTTCCAGCCAGGCTGTGTGGGCAGGAGACCTGGTAGGGAACAGAGGCCGTTCCTTTCTGCAGAAGTGCCAGCGAGGATCACCCTCTGTTTAAACAGTCCTGCTTGCCATCACAAGAAGGATGCATATGGCTGGCTTCCATTTTTCCACACTGCCTTAGCTTAAGGAGAATATTTTTCCTCTCTCACTAATAAATAAATTTCGTAAGTTCCCTGAAGGCTTTGCGTGAATTGTGCCAGATGAACCTTGTTCGTTAGGATACTAAGCACAATTACCATATAACACCTGTTTTGTTATGACAACATTTCCCATATGTACAATCAATCCACTGTAGTCACCCAGAACCTCAGGACTTACTTAGCTTTTTACTTAAGGTTTGTTTCTGTTTGTTTAAATAAACATTTAAAGCAAAGCAAAGTGGAAATCCCAGAGTTTGATCAGGTTCTGGCAAGTAGTTCAGAGACTTGCATGGCAAACCGAGGAGGAGCCTGCAGAGGTGCATTTCTACCCTGTCACTGGCATGCTTGGAGAAATGAGGACGGTTGAAATGAAGGTGACAGAAGAGACTTAAGCCATGATCTTGCAAAGACTTTGAGGCAGGACACCTCTTAGGGCTATCCAGGACCACCCTGATGTCCTTAGCTGTCCCTGTGACTGCAGGAATTGAGTAAATACGGTGCTTCTTGCAGGCTCCAGAGCTTGTGAAAAGCCTCTGAGGAAAGGGCAGTTGCTCATGTGCTGGAGTGCTTCACGTCCCCCTTTTTAGGCCTGTCCCCCTCAGGGGGCCAAGCTATGTCTGCACCATCATGCCACTGCGCTCCTGACCATGGCTGAGCCCCAGCTGCCTCTGTTTGTCCTCTCTAACCATGTCATAGCTTCCTCCAGCTTGGCTCTGATGCATGCAAGCCAGCTTCTTCAGGGGAAGGATGGAGGGTGGAGAAGGTGCTGGTGGGCAAGTCACCTCCTCCTGCACACGTGGGCCTGACGCAACTGTTACACCCCAAAAGGGCCAGGAGACATTGGACATGTGGGACTGTCCTTAGGTCCTCCCAAAGCCACCTCTTCCCCAGGCTGAACAAGCCCAGCTCTCTTTGGGCAAGTGTTCCAGTCCTGAGCACCTCAGCGGTCCTTTGTTGAGTTTGCTCCAGCTTATCAATGCCTTTCCTGTATTAGGTGGTCCACCATGGAACTTCACATGTCTGGGATGAAAACAGAAAAACACCAGCTACAAGAGCACTACTTGCACTGGGTTTTATTTTGTGCTTAATCACAGGCACAGTGAAGTTTTGCTTCACTTTCAACTCTGTGAAAATGTCACAAAGAAAACTTTATTGGATGTGCTTAGGGCAGATTGTATTAGTTTGTTACTATCTTTCGGATTTTGGTAATACTAGATTTTTTTTTTAAGAGATATACAGAATTAAGAACTCCAAATATGTAGTTTCAAAGCACATAAAGCATAGAGAGTACTACTGGTATTTTGAAACATTTTCTTTTATATCAGTCAGATTTGCAATATATGGATCTACAAAATCTACCATTCGGTTATTTTTTTTTTAATTCAGAATTAGAAATCTTCAAAGTTATTTGAAGCTATATACAAAGATGATTTATTTTTCCAAAAATTTGTTGAATCACTATGGAAAACCCTTACAAAATACCAGATTTCAGCATACAGTTATTTTTCCATTATGAAAAAAGTGCTTACATTGAAAGATGAGGCAGTTTAAAAGTTTATGAAGCTGAAGCAGTTGTTATATTAATATTGAATTTTCTAAGGGATGGATTCTTATTTGATAGGAACTGTCGTGCCAACATGCCACCAGCTGCAGCTGACAATCTGATCCTGAATGCAATCTCCCAACTCAAAAAGTGCATTCAAAAAACAATTAGAAAAAAAAATCATGGCGAAAAGGCCGTTAAGAACAATTCCATAAAAAAGATGTAGGTGCATAGGATGTCATTATACTATGAATTGCTGGGTACTGGAAGGATTTACTGAGTAAAAATATGCTTGTCCTGTTCTGATAATGTTCTCTAACCATTAGGTGCCAGACACTGAGCAAGACTGGACTGAGCTACGTAGATCCTTGGTCTGGCACAGTTCTGACACTCTGATTTCTTTTTCCTTCCTCCAAACTAACAATGTTAGCTATCATCAGTTATGCTGTTCTCTTTATATAGTAGAGACTACTGTACTTCTCTGATTTTCAAATGAAGCCGTGCTTAACTTTATTTACATATATCTTGTGAAATACAAACTGTGTGGTGCAAAACATTGCTGTGCTTAATTTCTGTAAAAATATCCATTTAAGATACCCCAACTGACATCAGTCACGACGAAAAATGCATTTAAAATGTCTACGCTCTGACTTGTTTTTGCACAAGAAATCGCATGCCACAGATGCACATTTTGTTTTGAACTACAAACTTCAGACTTTTTTTTTTTTCTCCCTGCGAGGCATTCTGAGCTACCACTGCTGAGTGGTGCTGGGGATTTAGCAGGCACAGTTAGCAAAGAATCCCCTGGAAATCCCATCAGCGTGTCAAGACTGATGTTATTGATGTATATGGGGAGACTTCTCATTCCAACCCCTGCTGCTCCTTTAGAAACCCAGAGGATTGTTAACATGGTTAGAGAGAGTTCATGAACTCTGCTCTGTATGAATGCAAAGTATCTGGAACATTGATATGGAAGTGGAGACTCTCTTGCCTTTGTTTCTATTCATGTTCCTTTACATAATATTTTAATGATTAAGAACCAGATTTAGCCCTCTGATATGTCTGCTGGCTTCTCTGAAGTCACCCGATTGTAACCGAATGCAGAATTTAATCCTGAATTTTGTAAAAATGAAGTGATAAAAGTCCCAGCTCTTCCAACTTCACAGAAGTTTTAAATAAAACCATCCCCTTCAGCTCCTGCCATCTATTGTTGATTCTACTAAAAAGAAAAAGAGAAAGGAAGCTTAAAAGACATAGCACAACTCTGTGGATCTGGCTTTTGTGCCAGAGGCATAAGCATAGGGTAAGTTCCTTCCATGTCTTTTTTGCCAGTGCTACACTCGCTCCACTAGGCAAGTGAAGGGCCTGATCCTTTCTAGCATCCTCAGGGGTACAAATGGCTTCCAGAGTGGCAGATGTAAAGCCGGGCTCCCCCAGCAGCCAGAGGTTCAACTGCAGGAGCTGAGCTCTGCCATCGGAAAGTATGCCACAGCATACGCATGGAGCACCAGATTCCTCATTGAGCCATTTTACAGCATTCCCAGTATAAGCCAGTTCCCACTGGGGTAGTGTGAACCTCTGAGATGACCATGAAGTATAACATGAAGCAGGGAATTACAACAGTCCTTCCTTAATTTACCACAAAGCCTCACTTGAGAAGGACTTCATTTTTTTGGTGGACTAGGTCCAGCTCCTTCCCTGCTGCCAGCCTGCCACCAGCTTCCTCCAGTGCCTCCCCTCCCT
>NW_009259683.1:5745679-5757025 GCF_000687185.1 Egretta garzetta
ACTTCATGAGCCAGGCACCATGTACTGGCTGGGAACTGCTGGAAAGGAGGAAGGTCTATGCTATAACCCCACAGGCACTTCTTGAACTACCAATTTACAAGGCACTGCTGAGATACTCCCCCCTCCCTTTTTTTTTTTTTTTAATATAGCTTTCTCTTTTTGACAGCCTGGACTCTTTTATATTCAGTGGGCCAAATTCTAAGGAGTATAAAATTGATTTAGCTTGCATACAAAAGGTCATCTCGCACTGTGCTCTGAATTTAAATTTCCTGGCACTCTAAAGTTATAGGGTGAGTTGTGAAATGTACAATAGCTACTAAATAATTTTAAACACCTTATAGTTATAACTAATAAAATGTTTACAGCTGGTACATAATTAAGAAAACTGCTTGATACAGCTCTAGGCTGGTAGATCACTTTGGGAGAGTAAATACTTGTTGCAGCAGCAACCTAGTTTTTACCAGGAGTTTGTTCAGAATAATAGCTGGGGCAGTCACTTAATTTTCACAGCTATCACACTGAGTAACTTCTGAAAGATGATGAGATGGAGCTCCGACATGGAGAAAAGAGGCATCCTTGACTGTCCTCTCTACCATACCTTCCCATTTTGCTGGCTTGCTTCATGTGTTTAGGTATGGAGAATTAAAAAAAAAAAGGTTCTAGCTTGAGACTGTAATGAAATGCAGTGATTTCAGATGTGATGGTTGATGAACATGGTTGTTGATGTAATCTGATCACGTTTTCTCTCTAGTAAAAAAAAAATAAAATATATATATTTATTGACAGCTGCTTGTGGACACAGTAATTTGTTCAAACCAAATGCTAAAAACCCAAGAAGCCTACTGCTGCTGCCACCACCGAAGCCACAAGCAAACAGCTCATATCTTGGAACTGAAGTCTAACTAAACACACCGCCTCTGCATCTAGAGAACGTGTGGCCAGATGAACGCTGAGCAATATTGCCATTTCTGGTTAGCTCTGCCTAATGATAGTCCATAACACTTCTGTGTTTTTATTCTGTTTTCAGTAGACATTTATCCAGTGACACACTCCCTTGCAGTGTAAACTTACCTGTCTTCAACAGAAATAAAACACATTTGAACCAGCTACATTTTGCCACTAGACATAACATTGCTCTGCTTATACTGTCAATGATCCTGTCATTTTTTTCCAGAGTGTTGTATGATATTGTGCTTCTGGGTCCTGCTATAACAAGTGAAGTCAGGAATTCCCTTCTCAGAGTGAAGCCTTCACCGCTGATGTCTGTATTGACATGGAGATGATGGCTGAGGGTAATGTGTATTGAAGGCACAGCAGCCTGCTGAGATTGGTGATAGTCATTCCTGAAACGCTTAATATAATCTTAAATTTTTCGCTGTTTTGTCAAGCAAGGACACGCTTGGTTGGAAGGTATCATAATTTCAAGAGTTCAGGTCTGAACTTAGCTTTGTTTTATGTATCTTTTAGACATGAGAGCACACATGCAGACTCCTGAAGTTCTTCCTTGTCCTCTTCCAGGCCCTCTTACTTGGCAAAATAAGTGGAAAAGGCATCACAGTCAGCTTTACATTTGGCTGCAGGCTGTGTGGGATTTCTGTTCTTAGCAGTGCCAGTCCACTTGCATGCGAGTCCGCAGCAAAGTTCAAACACAGCTCTCCCATTATTTAGAAGGGTTCATCAGTCTCCAAGAAGGGAGAACCTACTGCTTCTTCTGGGTGCCCAGCTCCCCCGGGTGATAAGCAGGTTGCAGATACATTATGTATCTGCCAGAAGGAACATGACACAGAAACTCTGGTTGTGCAGAAGGCTGCCAGTTTGGAGAGACACTGAAAAGCCAACCTTGCCCTCTGCTCTTTCTTCGTCCTAAGGTGAAAGGACCACTGGGATCAGTGACTTATGATTGATTATTGTTACTACCTGTTATGATTAACTTTAAGAATGTGAGACCTTCATCTTCTTTTACATGACTGTAATATCCCTGGCTGTGGTGCAGTTTTGAGGATAGGATGCAAAGGTGAGATGACATGGTTGGTCCCTGTGTATTCTCTCCATGTCTCAGGGAGAAAATCTTGGATTTGCTCATCTAGTTGGCATATAAATGACCATTTCTGCTGCTGATGCATAAACCAGTACAGATCCCAGGCTGTCCATCAACTGTCCTAGAGCAATTTTTAAATGTAGCAACATGTGTTCACCCACACATGCTCTTGGTTGCTGCCTGGATAGGAATCATTCCTTCAATACACTGGAGGCTGAAGCTCCCAGATAACTTTTTTACTAGCTTCTAGCTATTCTGTGGTCAGAAAATAAAGGGTTAACAGTCCCCCCCCAACCCTTTAGCTGTTTTATCACTGAACTTATGATTATTAGCTTACAAAATTAAATTGCATAAAGGTCCAATGATTTGGAACTTTGAAACATAACTTTCACACAAGTCTTAATTTCAATTTCTCATCAATAACTCTCAGAAGATGGCTTCATTTTATTGCCAAGAGTTGTGTTTTTATGAAGGGCATTTTCTTCAAAATAACAAATGTTTCATGTGATTTATATCTATTTTTAAACATAATACCTTAGTATGCACTCTACCTTATTACAGGTGTCTGTCACTCATGCTTCAGTCCAGTGGAATTACTGGTGAAACTATGACTAATAAAATTGGTTGTGAACCAAAATTCAATAACAGCAAAGTTAATTACATGTTTGCAAGAGTATAAACTTACAGTTTGATCAATATGTAAATTCTGACCTTCAATGGTCTTTTCAGCCTTCCTTTAAGCTTTTAGTCTTGCAAAGATTAACTTAACTGCCTAGAACTTCCTTTTATGAAGTTGCCAGAATATGAAAACAAAGAATTTCAAATGGTGACTTCATATTTATCTGAAATTTAAAAAGATACAAACTGTAGGTGCTGTAAGTACTCATTCATCTGACTGAATAGCAGCATTAAACTAGTATGTATTTACTACAACAAGAACAGCGACTTAACATACTCAATATTTATTTTCATGCAAATTATGTTATTAAATATATTAACACATCATGTTTGAAACACACTGTGAGGCTCTTGTCTGACGTGAAGAGTTCTGTATAAGGGATGGTTGTCGAATTAAAGCATTTTTGAAGGTATTTGCCTCCCAGGGTCTGCCAGAGCAGTGTCTGAGTCTCAACGATCGTCTTTCCCTGACCGAATGACCACTTTTTTATCTACCTTTCCTGCAGTGGATCTAAAGACACCAGCGCACTTGGTTTTATACTGCTGCTTCTGCGGAGTCCATTTCTCTTGCAGATTAAACAGGCCTATCACTCCTTGTACTTAACGTTGCTGTGGACAGTAATAAGCTTGACACACAGAGGCTTTATTCAGGGCAGTCAAGAAAACACGTTTTCGGACACACAGCTTTCTGGTTAAGCTCTAATCTGACCTTGGGATGACATGTTGTTTGAGTGAACAGTTTGCAGAATACTGCCAGCTGCACCACAAAAATTCACTGAGAAGGACATTGTTTCTATCTAGACATTAATCATTTGTTTGTTTGCTTGGCTGGTTTTGTGTGTTACATTTCTGTCCTCAGTGCTGGCAGGGAATTGCATTGACTGGGATGGAATCTGAAGGAAGTGCTAGCTCAGACATGAATATATCCTGTTGTGTAATATGAGGCTGTATTTTTCTGGAGGATTTGTGGTTACAAAGCAAACCACAAGACCAAAGCAATTGTATGCTTTCTAGCATGTTTGGACTGAATGGCTCCTATAGTAGGACATACGTGCTCTGGTTCAGCTCTTAGGCAGCTCTTAGGCACTGAGGTTGCTTGATGGACACAGAAAGGACTGACTTATTTTAAAATAAGCTGCAGAATTTCACTCAATGTTTTTAAATGATTATTCCCTCAGGCAGATTTTATCTCTGATTGGGAATAACAGAGAGAGAACTTTATTTGGGAGGTGTAGAATCTTATGGCTTACCTAATTGTAGCTGTGTGTCTGGAGCCTCCCTCTATGTCCTACCATCCCACTATTTCTAGATCTATAAAAGGTCCGAGCTGTTCCTCTTTCTGTTTGTGGCTGGCTTTGTCAGTGCTAGAGCAGATGAAGTCCTAGCTCAGGGAAAGTTTACTCCTTCATTTTAAATGGCCACGGGAAACTAATTTCCCTCCTGATTTAAATTGACACACTCTGATACTGTCAGTGTTTCCTGGGAGCTTCTATATGCTTAATGCAATTAATTCCTCAATTTCTGTCTTCTTAAGGTAACAGAATTGCTGACGAGAATAAAACCCCCAAACATTGTAATTTGCTTTAGTATCAGCAATCATTTCAGGCCTGACTAAAGGGGGAATAATGTTGCATGGAAATAGTGTTTTAAATGTACAAAATCAGAACGTTAAACACACCACAGGATCATAGGTGGTCAGTCTATAACAGCATGGAAAGCTTTCCCTAGAGTCCAGCCCAAGAGGTGCTCTTTAGAAGGAGGTGTAGTCCTTCCTGGTCTTGAGCATCCCCTTTGCCCAGTACTGACATAACTGGGAACCAGAGGACCCAAGCAGCTTGCATGAGGCCCTTGGTACCTTGCACAACTGGCTGCAGCATTTCTGGTGATGAAGAAGCCAGAGCCGTGGTACTGCTCATTGCTGGAGTATAAAGTTTAGTGTCTTCTGGATGGTGTTTGCTCAAAGTCTAAAAAAGGCTTGGTAACATATAACGAATGTGTATTTTGCCCTTGTTGATGCAATTTCATTACAATGCTGAAATAGAAAAGTGAGTGTAAAGTATCAGGCAACACACAAGAAGCGAACCTAGTGAGAATTACTCAGTCATTGAAATCTAAAAGTCAGGAAGGTTTCGATCTTTGGGCTCACCTATAATTTGTGCACCATAAATGTAGACTGAAGTCGTTAGGGACTTTGTAATGACAGTGCTGTCTATAACAGTATCATCAAGCAAGACATTGGCATAAATCATTGGCACTTTGCAAAGTGTCACTTCTGTCAACCTCCCAGTGATGTGATCTTTAGTCTTTCAAATCTATAGACTGGCATTTGGATCAGCTAAGCACCTAACATCCTGTCTTGCATATTAAAGCTGCTTTAGCCAATATCTAAATGCTGAAGTAATGCCTGCTTAAAAATATTTTTGAATTATTTGCATAATATAATCCCACTACTTTAAAGCTTTCCTTTAGGGCATAACTGTACAGTCTGTCCTCTGTTGATGAATTCACAACTATCTTAATCAATAATAAAAAAAAAATTTGCTACTAATTGAAGCAAGAAGCCCTTGTAAAATGACTAAATGGATGTTAAGAAAAATCAGATACTAAAATAATCACAGTTTATATAATACTTTCAAACATTATGAAAACTAAATCTTTTCAGTCTGAAATTGTTTTAGGTAACATACAGGCTTTTTATGGATAGGAATTGTGCTTGCATGCATTGATATAAATAGACTAAATGACATAAGAAGATTTAATAATGACTGAAAGCGGAAAGCAAGCAAAGAAAGCTTTCTTCCATCTCTGCAATGAACCTCAACACTGGAACTCAGTAATGTAGCACCTCTCTGGGCAATACTGAAATCCTGTCGGAATTGTCTTGTTTTCCCATGGGTGAGTTTTTAGAGACGATGTATTGCTAGATGTGTAAACATTGCTGGGTGTGTTCCCAGCACTGGATGTCTGTTAGCACTGCTGATAAATTGTTAGAAGGTCCCTGGTATGGTCTTGTTCAGTGACTGTTGTCTCAGGAACATTGATTAACTGGTACAGATGTTGTTGTAATGACTACCTGAAGCTACTAAGAAGTGTGTGCAGAATTTGCAGGTGTCCTTATGGCTACGCTAAGATGACAAAGTATAGCCACTTCATTATACTCTTCTCCTCCTTCCTCAAGCTATTACAGCTCAGGGTTGTACCTTGTATGAGACTTTAGAAGAGTCTTCTTTTGGATTATGAACATATTTGTTGAAGGCACTTTAAGAGCCCTTGTAGTCTGTGCCAAAGCCAACCTGACTAATGCACCTGCCATGTAATTTAAAAGACGTTGCATTGGTATACACAGATGCAATGAAAAGCATGAACTCATCTTTGCCACAAATAAAAATACATGTAGCTCTATGAAAGTCAACAATTTCATGATCGTCTACATCCAAGACTAAACTAGCTTACTCACAGTCTAGAAGGCATGGGCATCTTAGATTTCAGATGTTTGGAAAAGGCTAGATTAGACAAATGGATTTCATTCTCTTGTTCATTGGCCTCTGGAGGTTTCTGGACTACTTCTAAAGTGCCTAGAAAAGGTTACTAAAACCCAGACTTGTTTTCAATACATTTAGGTATCCCCTCCTTTGTTGAAAAAGTTGAAGAGGTTGAATGGGAGGAAGTGAGACACAGCAATTAGATTAACATTAAGCATCTTCAAACTCAGGCTGATATATATTATAGGTATTCAGATTTTAAGAAGGCCATACAGAATTCTGTCATAAGGAAATGTAGAACTATTATTTAGAATATTGTGGTGTATATATAGGCTTTGTGATGGACTGAAACTCTATTGTTCTATATTCTTTGTCCAAGCGTAACATAATTTTGGTTTATAATTGCCAACTCAACAGAAGTGGACTGTAGAAGAGGGGCAGCATTCTCACAAAAACTTTACAGCAGTGAGAATCACAGATGGATGACCTTACAAATTGATTTTGTTGTGTTTTTGATTGCCAAAGGTAATAAATTAGTAACTTAGCCAGGTTGTGTTGATAAATTTGAAGCAAAATGGCTACAACTGGACATGATATAAACAAATGTACTCAGAGTTGAAAGATTTATACCTCTTTCAGCATAAAAGCTGCCACCTTTCTAGCTATGTTGAAGTTTTCAGTGTCTAATTTGGAAAACCTCTTTTACAGGCAAGAGGAAAGAATAAAATTCTACATTATAAGCCTTTAATGACAGAAGGTCCAAGCAATAGATGTAATTTCTTATTTAAAAGACTAGAAGATATTTTAGAATTAACTTGGAAATATCACAAGAGCATCATCCATCCACCTGAAAGTCAAAGAAGTCGTCCCTCTACCACCTTTGTTATTTAATGTTAACATATTCATAGCATGTCTTTTTTTTTTTTTTTGTGTTTAAGCTGTGCAATAGTGAAGTCATAGCTTTCTGTAAAGATGAGGAAGGAAAACTGAACTAATATTTGCATTTCTGCTTACTGATCTTGTGTGTCCATAAGCTCAAAAAATATCTGTTCATGTTGACATAACTTTTTCTACCTGTAAACTATGTTAAGTGATGAGGGATGAGACAATATGTGTGTATTTAAGGGGATAAAATGAAAGGATTACAAGGAAGATTTCTGTCAAGTGTTTGGCTTGTAATTGGAAGCAAAAGAAGAAACTATCAGCACTGAAATGAATGACTGTCCTGACGTGGGCTTTATGGGGCCAGGATTTTCTTCCCTAGTATGCGGACCAGAGTAAGAAAAACAATTGCACAAATCACAATGGATTCAGAGATAAGTCTGGAAAATAAAGAGATGGTACTCCATTTCCAGTCTCTCTGTAGCTACATGTTTTATCTAACCAACCAGCAGCAAAACAGAAGCTCATTAGATGTCACAGTTAACATTTCATTGCAATTAATAAATTCATTGCATTCAAGGCAGGGGCAGAGGAATGGTCTCAATAGAAGAAAACCCCCTCCCCTGACACTCCATTTCTTCCCTGTAACGGACTCAGCACGCGAGGAACTGAATGATTTCACCAGATACTGAGGTCAACAAGCTAAATTCTCTGCTCTTATACAATGTCACCATGGTGTAACTCTGCTGAAGCCAGTTAAGTCAGAACAGTGGAAAACTGGTCTAAATGAAAATGGATCTGTCCCAAGAAGGAGTGAAGATGCTCAGCAACTCAAGAAAATGCCATGTCTTTTATAGCATAGCTTCTTGGCAGAGTATCAGATGGGACAACAAGATTAAGGGAAGTCCCATTTCCTTTCTGGTTTAAATGTACTCTCTCACATAACACAGAATATTGTTTTTTCCTACACATATAAGCAGCAACAGTTCAAGTCAAACATAGCACTTCAAGCAACAATTGCTCCACACCTCGAAAAAACCCAGTTACATTAATTCAGTGCTGGGGCCCACTGAGTGGCAGGGCAGCTTTATATCACTATAGGCATAAATTTCTTCAGGACCAAGTCTGAATCTCTTTGTAGTGCTCAGATGGACAAGCCCTCTCAGTGATATTTCATCTGTCTGCAGAGAGCTTTACTGATGGGTGTGGACATACCTGAGAGCATGGCTGCTCGCTCTCTGACTCCTGAACCCTGAACTTTTTATCACTCCCTCCAGTTTGCTTCTTTTCAGTTTTGAGTTTATCTGCTTTAAGAATTCACTGAGATTTCCTGCATCATCCTTTCTTCTTTCCAAGCATCATTCATGACAATTCCACTTCCTCTGTTGTTCTGACACAGATGATTCCTCTCTCTGCTCTTCTCATTTGCTCTCAGGACAAGAGTTTGGAGAAGCAGCATCAGCATCTGACTCCTCCCAACATCCAAGATTCAGCTGGCCTGGAAGAAGACAGTAGTAGTAACTGGTAACTTCACTGTGTAAGTTGTGGGCATAAAATCTCATAGTCTGTGGGGAGGGGGCTGTAGGAGTTTTATTGCATAACTATAGGTGATAAATGTTAATTGGCCAGCTACCAAGGTGGCTGATTTAACATGTTGCTGTGCTGTTTTCCCCTTCTGTGACTTTCACAGCGGATGACGCATTGAGTTCTTACTGATTTTCAGGAAATTGGGCCTGACTTTCCCAGGACCTTTGAAAATGTCTGCTATTATTTAAGTAAGTCTTTAAATTATTGTACCAGTTCTGATAAAAGGTGTTATTACTTCACTTGTGATTTACCAGGGAGGCAGATGATGGCCTGGGATACAGCAGGCAGTAACTATTCACCCCTTTATGTGCCTGGTCCTACATGGGAGATAGCTGTAGCAAAGTAGTATCTCCTTACTGCCTCTCTTTCTGCCTCTGTCACTGTCAAAATATTCTGTCTCATCACATTTCATAAAGGAGCTTTCATCTGATATGAATTTCCTACCTAGTATTATTTGTGATGCTCTGTTTCCCAGTCCCTTTGTAGGTGTTGTCAATATAGCTGAAAATGCTTCAAGCCTGACTGTCACTACATGTTTGTACAACAACGTAACAGAACCTGCGCTCATCAGGGCCGCAAGGTGCAACTGCTGTAGTTAATTTACTAGCTTTGACTCTTTAGTAGTCAATTGGGTTTTGTACTAATACTGAGACATTCTCAGGATCGACACATCTGAAGGAGTGGAAAATGCCTTTGATCTTTGATTGCCATCAAAATAGTGCAAAAGACCAATTTAAAAAGATGCTATATAGTTTAAAATTATAAAATTATATTCTTGAACGCTGACTTTTAAAATGCAAAGATGTAAGGGGTACTGATGCTTCTTAAAGTTTTCAGGACATTTTTCAGGCAATGGTTCTCTAGCTTTGTTTCAAGTATTACTTACCCTTACTCCTAGTATCTGGTAAAGGAGCTTAGAAAAGTGTTTGCATCCTCAGTAACTTATCAGAAAACATGTGTAAAAATACTCAAAGGCAACGCGCACAACTGTTCCTTATGGACTTACGATGACAATGTGTATCAAACACTCAGCACATATCTGGGCAGCAGCTAAAGTTCAGCTACTCAACTTTAACCCCCAAGAGGAGGTCAACAGGAAAAAGGAATGCATGTTAAAGCTCACAACGATGTTAAGTGAGATTCCTTCAATGGGGCTTGAAATCCTACTCGAGATATCAGCAGCGGGGCTGAGTGCCTTGGAATGCAAATCGAGCTTGTTACTCGGCATTGCAGGAGTCATAAAAGTTCTACATCAAAGATGCAGATACAGGCTGAATTTTATCCAAGGGATATTTCACCACCTACCCGACACCAGCTTCCAATCTGGGACAATGGCAGGGAATACTTTGAACTACTTGTCATGGCAGGGCATGTAAAAGGCCACTGATTACGCTCCCTCTGGCTTCACAAATACTTCATCATTGTTTGTTCCACTAAATCAACACCAGAAATGCAAGATCTTGGAACAAAGGCTCCACGAAATGCTCTCAAAAATGAAAATCCTCATACCTTACAGCCTCCATTTTTATTGACTGATCTTTCATGTTGGATCTTTCATGTATCAATGAAAACAAAGGAATCTCACTCCTGAGTGTTGCCAGACTAATTCAGGAAATGTAGAATTTTACCGGCCATGAGATGCCTCCAAACTTTAGTGATTAATTTTAAATAATTTAGATACACTGCTTCACCTGCAAGCATGGTGGGGAAAAAAATAAAAAAAAAATAATGCAGGGGACATGTAAGAGAATGGCACAGATAACAAAAATCCCCCACTATTTGTTGTTCATTGTTGAAAGTTCAAAGCACATGAAAGGGCCCAGCAAAGAACCAAAAGAACCATAGGGATCCCATTTTATTCTTCTCTCAAATTAGGGGGAAGGATGTACCAAAGAAGTGAAGAAATTCAGATAAATTGAGGGGAAATGAAGTGGAGCAATAAAATTCAAAATAATGATAATTTGCATAAACTCAGGTGTTTTATTGTTAGTAGATTGAGCAATTGAATGAAAGGGAATATAAAACCATGCAACAAAAGGCATGCAGAGGATAAAAAAAAAGAATGGAACAACATTTTTGGTAGTACTGGCCACACAGGCTATAACTTATGAAACAAGACTGATGAAAATAAGACTTAGCTTTTTGGAGCTCTTTGTTTCATTCCTGTGATAAAGATGAGAGAAGAGTTACATGGCTCAAATAAGGTTTTTTTCTCTTAACTTCTGGAAGGTTTTAAGATACTGCACTGAAGAATGAGGTACAAAAATGCACAGACGAGCACAAACGTTCATGAGGAAAGGAGACCTGTATCTTTGGTCCTCCTTGTATTGTTTTTGCTGAGAGGACTTCACCTGCTGTTTCCTTCCATGCCACTCCCCATACTTCTCCTTTTAAGATCCGAACTCAACCTTTCATGCTAATCACCCTTTGGTGAAGGCTGTCCTGCCTTCCGTCACCCGCCAGTGAATGCCAGTGAGCACCACCACCCAGCAGGCCATAGCAGAGCAAATCGAGCCATCGGGAGTCTGAACCCGTGTCAGATTGCCCTCACACAGGGAAGATGTTTTATACCATGCAGTTGTGTCCCGGTGAATCTGTGTGCTCTGCTCCCTCTGCAACATTCATTAACACAAGTCACTTGTACAGTAAATATTTATTTAACTTTAAGATTTATATAGT
>NW_009259683.1:5757064-5791638 GCF_000687185.1 Egretta garzetta
CCCTACAGCATCTACGTGGTATTTGCAGAAATTAAAAACATAAGTTATATGAAGCTTTCAATAATGTTTTGCATTAAACTGCTACTGTTGTCAGAAATAAATCAGCCATATTGTCATGAAATGAAATAAACCTAACAAAACCCAAACAAGCAGAAGTACAAAATCAATCAACCAAAAGCTAACCAAATAAATGTGGCTTGCATAAATACAAGCAAGAAAGATTGGCTATCAGCTGCATCTCTGAAATACCTAGACATGAATGAAAGCAGGAATCATTAATCTGCATTGATTGCACTTGTTTGCTGCGCCGTGCTTCTTATCGGACCTGAACTCTAGCTGGAAGCCATATTGTGAACATTATTTGTAGGCAGATGTATGTTTGCGGCAGAGCCAGTGTTAAAGGCGAGCAATCATGGTAACTGCTAAGTTTAGGAATGTGAAAGGGAAGCATTTTTCTCTGGCAGCAAAGGCAGTTTGAGGGGTTCCAGCCTTGTTGCTCATTTTCTTCTTTGTCTTTCTTCATCACTCCAGCGTTTGCTTAAGGGCAGCTATTAGTGCAATTTTGCTATATGGTCAATCGGTGAGTTGTTTTAGATTAAATACCTCCAAAAGTACCATTAACAAAGAAAGTCAGCAAGAACAGCAAGCTCCTCCAGCTGTTGCACTGATCCAGTTTAGGACACAACCTCACAAACATCTAAACCAGCACCACTGAGAGACAAGCGAACCTCTGGGAGCAAGGAAAGAGGGAGAAACAGAGGCTGCAGAAAGCTCTTCAGCTGGCTTTACTTCCAGGGAAAATGTGTAACTACACACTAAGTTGGGCAGCTGTGCCAGTCTCCAGTGGTGGCTGTGGGAGAAAGAGGGACCTTTCCCCTTCCCAAGGCCCTCAGGCATCTGGAGTTGACTCTGGTCACTACAGGCTTACAGGTACAGAGCTGCGCGTGAGCTGATGTTTTAAACACGGCACACACCCTCACTTTGCTTTTGCTTTTCGTGTTGGGCTTACATGCTCAACCCACGGTAAGGCAAAGCACCTAACCGATGAACTTCACACATCCGAATTAGGAAGGCTGCAATAAACAATTGCTTTGCTGTTTGCGTGCGCTGCTTCCACAGGTTTCCTTTAGCGATGGATTTCTCCCATAATAAAATACACAAAGAGAGTGAGGGAGCCCAAATTTGCCACAGTCCTTCCAACTGAGCAGTTTCCATTGAAAGGCGGCCAATTCACGGAAAGCTGAGCACTCTAAAAAATCTAATCCACTCTCAGAGCACCTTCTGCTCCATGATATATATATTCCTATTTTACGTTTTCACCAGTTGATTATTTAAGTTCTAAAGTGTGCTGGATTAAGTTTGGTTTTCATTTGTACCCCGTCACAGAAATAACATTATCCAGCTGTAGAAGAGAGCAAAAATGAAGCCAGAGTGGTTTTACTTGCATATCAGTCCTGCAGCCATGACTCTCCCTGCTTGCATTAAGCGGGATTTATTTTTCCCCTTTGTGAAGAATCAGTGGTTTGACTTATGATATTACTTAGCGTGATGATGCTAGTGCAGAGACCGGCTCTTATTACAGCAATTTGGTAACAGATGCAGATATAAATGAATATACCTTAGAACAGCATTTTCCCATCTTTCTCCTTTTAGTACCATATTGTGCTTTTAAAAACATCTTTTACAACTCCTTGCTAAGGAAACCCATCTGCATCGTTCACCCCTTTAAAGACCATCTTTGGCAAAATAGATTTCACAGGCAATGTAGTGAGGGTCTCATAGGAAATTGGATTTTTTCCTCACTTTGTTGTACAAAAGGTTAAAATTTATTTCTGTTTGATTGTGCACACCTCAAAGATGTCCCCTGCAGGCTCTGTCTGTTGGCAGTTAACATGGGTATAAAGAATGCTCTCTAGGCCATTTTGCAGTGAGAAAGTAGTAAGTCTTACATGGAAATGCAAACAAAACCTTTAAAGCTTTTGATCTTCTTGGGGACTTGATGAAATCTCTTGAGCAAATTGAAGGATTACATGCAACAGCAAATATGTACAAGTATAACAAATTAACTGTAAATAATATAACTAATCTAAAATGGAAGTATAAGATACTACTGTCTTATGGCAGCATTTGAACTTTGTTTCACTGAAACTCAAGGATATTTTAAAAGAAATGTTAAATGACTATTGACTACAAATATTCATTCAAATGCAAAAGAGAATTGCTCTGGGGTTTCTTTTCCTTTAATCTCCTTCTGATTTGATCTAAGCACATCCTTCTAACCTTAATGCAGAGGGGCGGGAGGGAGTTGGGGGGACAAGCTGTGAAATTCATACTGCTAATCCCTTGAGGACTTTCTAATCAGACAAGAGCCACTAGGGAGACAGTTTCCTAAAGGTCTTTTGTTTCTCCTCATGTAAAGAACACAGAGAGCAGGTACGCTGCTGTGCATGGTACACTGAGACTTTTGCATGGTAAAACAATAACACTTTGAAAGGCAGCAGGATTACCATATCTTCTTGTACTAATTGTCATTCAAAAAGGTGACCTATAATTTCCCCCTGCTTTGAGCAGAGGTGGTGTGGTGACCTGGTCAACCCAGGTTCAAGTGTCATTGATTGGATGATGATGGACAAGGAAGAGTCCTTTGCCAGACATGAATCTACTTGACATTTCACTCATCAAGCACCTTGGGTTTATTTTCTAAATCAGCCTTTTCTCTTGCTTTGCTTACAGTTTAGCAACAGTGGCATGCACAGGCACATCATCATGCTTGCATCTGGTCACAGCTCTTGGGAGCAGGCGTAAAGGAAGAAAAGCCTATGGATAATTTTCACTTCACGTAACTTTTAAATGAATGGGGTGAGCAGCAGCCAGGACTGAAACACTGAGAAACTCACATCATTAAGAACTTCAAAAGAGGAGGACTGCAAAGCCTCTCTTGCAGCACCATCAACTAATTTGTCATCCCTTTGGGAATGCTTCTGTTCAAAACGCTAGAAAATAATTCACAATGTTGATAACAGTTTGAGAAAAAAGTCAAAGTGATCACCTTTATCAGGCCCTTTTGAAGTTAAATGTGTCTCATTTCATGACATGCAAAGTATTCTTAATATAGCCAACCATTAAAAAGATCATGTGCAGAAGGCTGCGTGTTTTACTATTCTCGTGTTTACAGACAAATCCACGTTCTCTATTGAAAGCATGCAATCAAACCTTTCAAGCTTGTGGTTTAATTACTACCAAGTAGTAACTAATCATTGGAATCTTTAGGTCAAGTAACATATTGGCATTGCACACTGTGCTTTAGCCACATAGAAGACATATGTCACTTGAACCATATCACGTGAATAACTGACAGTCAGGAAAAGGAACGGATTGTAACACTCCTCCTGCATCAGTAGCAGGGACCATGTCAGTTTAGCCATTTTAACATAAAATATCTGTGGTATGGGTACCACTGTGTGAACACGCCGGGCATCAGCCCAGCAGCAGCAGCAATGCCTGCTGGTGTGCGGTGGCCCACCCCGGGGCAATGAGGCGTGAGAGGTCCAAGAGGGGCCTGGGGGAGTCAGAGGAAGCAGAGTGCTTCTGCTTATCAGAAGATGACTCTGTCCTATCAACCAGCCCGAACCCTGCAGAGTGCAAAGGCTTTTCAGCACTGATTTACCCTGTCAGGATGACAGGCTTATCTGGGACCTCCCCATGGCTGGCTAGGACAGATATCCTGGGTCCGGCACACTTAGGCACCGCTTCCTCCCTCACAAGCTTACCACCAGGGTTGAGCCTTCCGTGCATTATCATTCGCAATAATGACATCAAGTGGTTTGGCTAGCTATGCCCATGCTGTTGAGGCCTGATGCCCACACAGAGTGAAGTACTGAATGCAGCTCATCCAAATTTGCAAAGAAAATGTTTGTTCACTACAAAACCCAGTTTTGGTTCAGCTGAAAAAACTGACAAATTCATGACAGGCTTGGTGAATTTTAAAATTCCTCCCCACCCTGAACAGTCAAGACATTTTACCTGTAGCTGAAGGATGTCTTCATTTAATAAGGAAAGAGGTTGAATCCTCTCTCCCCTAAACCCTGGTGTCTAAGTGAAACATCTTCATTATACAAAGTTGATTCTTGCTTGGCATTTTTTGTTCTTCAGGGATGAAGGATGTAACTTCACAGTGAAAACTGAGAGCACTTTTGGGTGATGTCATATTTTCAGTCAGTTTGCAGACTGACTGTAAAATCAGTTTTCTCAGCTCCATTAATGCAAATACCTGCATGTGGTCTTTCTACTAATACAACACGATAAAGATGAACTCCCTGAAAGAAATGAACAATTCTGATATATGCAAGAACGCAGAAAAACGGTGTTTGTTAAGTAGTATTGAGCAAGCAAAGACTGACTAATAGGTATGGGGTGATGGCAGAGCAATCCAGGAGGCATTGGCACTGCTGATTTAATTGCATAACTTCACAGGTGAAAAAGAGGTAGTATTAGTTCCCTGGCTATTTTTCCAGCTGCCTTTGGTAAAATGTGCAGTGACCACGCCAGATAACAGGAATCTGCAAAATATGTCTGGGCATAAGTAAGCTGCAAGTCAAATACAGAGGCAGAATGATGTGGTGATTTGGGAGTATCAAGGCAGAAGCTAGGCCTTGTCAAAGATCTGCAAATGTTTTTTATGAGAATGTGAGAACGAGCTGTGAGTTCACATCACGTGGGTACCAGAAATTCCCTGCTGGATGGCTAAGGCCTCCTGCTCCACAGCCTTGTGCCTGGGATCTCTAATGGGCTGAGTGTGGCCCTTCCTCACGCAGATGCAGTTATATGATTTCCCTCCTTGGCATGATTGATCATTTTCAGGATTCTTTCAAGAACTTAATACTTTGAGACCTTTATCCCTCCCTCAGACTTGGATGAAATTAGTCAGGGAGCTCAGAGAAGAAGGAAGGACAGACAGATGGGGGACTGACCAGTAAGCGAACAGACCGAAAACATGATCTGCCTCTTTTAGCTTCCTTTCATGGACATCCTAGCAATCATCTGGGATCAGTGCACCACACCTGACAACCAGCCAGATACAGCAATTCCACCACATAAAAGCCACTCACTGTTCTCTTCTTGCTAATAAGTCATGCCCTGTTTCTGTCTCTGATGTCCACCCTCCTCAGCTTCTCTTTCTGTTGACATGCCGCTATACTAAAGAATGACCCCCACCCCAAAACCAAACCTAGCTTAAGCTTCAGGCCTAATTCACTACTAGAAATTTCTACACCTCTGAAAAGAATGGGGTTTCCTGGAGTATCATGTAAATATTGGTCACAGCGAATAAAAATGAAAACTGCAAAGCAAACCTGGCTGAAGGCAAAGCAGAATTTTTATGGAATAATTTATGGAATGCATTAAACCTGCCCCATTTTTCTTGAGACATATTTTTATTGGTACATTTTAAAGAAATTCTGGAATGAAAAGCCACAATTAGAAAGCAAATGAAACCCAAAGCACAGGCCTAGAAGGTAAATATCACCCCATAGACAGGTCTCTCTTTGTCCCCCTTCCCTCAAAGCCAGCTTGTGAAGTGGCATCGTAACCTGACTGTTTCTCTCCAAACTTCTGCAAGTTCAGCTAATAAAAAGCCATGAATTTCCCATCTTTGGTTATGAAAAGGAAGTTTCCAAGATTGGAGTCACTGATAAACTGAATAGCCCCTCTCTAAATTGCCTTATTACTTCCGTCTCCTTCCCAAAGCTTTGAGTACAATAAAATATTTATATGCATTCTGGCAACTGCCCAACTCGAAAATATTATACAGCTGGTCCTATTGATTTCAATGCCTGTGGAATAAATGACTACTCATGTGAGTAAAGGAGCTGGAAATAAGACCCCATATTATAATATTTAAAATGTATATTTTAAATATGCATGAGAATTCTCAAGTAATGAGCTTATCTCTTTTTTATTTTTTTAATCATAGCCTTAACGCATGGTCTTAAAATCTAATTTAAAATCTTCACAGAATGATCCTGTCCATGCTGAAGGACATCCCTGTGTGAGGGTAGGAAGCAATCTTGCTTGAACCATTTCTATGTGAATTTCCCCAGTAACAATCATTACAATACTCTGGATTTGGGAGGGGCTATACAGCTCTTTTCCTTTGATTTTCTCCTTTAGATTGTAGCATAAATGCTCTGTAAAACATTCTGCTGTCTAATTTTAGAACAGAAACTGATCTCTGCAGAAAAAGGGATTTTTTTACTGGCTGAGGAAATTAAAAAATTTCAACATCAACTAAACTACAGATGAAGCCCAGGGCATTTGCTAAGTACATTTTGCTCTTTTAAAAAAGCATATAAGCAATAACCTTTCACAGTAAGTCTTTACTTAAATTCATGTTGGGGAAATGTATATGAGTTCTCATGCAAATGAAATGAAATGATTCTCAGGACTGGTTTGTCTGAGTAAGCAGCAGCTATATGAGCTTTGAAAGGGAAATTTATCTGGAGGAAAAATTATTTTTGCCAAAATGATTAAGCATTTGGGGAGATGACTGTCAAAATAGAACTGCAAACTTTCTTGGTTAAAATCTTAACTGATTAAATTCCTGTGCAAATATTCATAAGACAAAGCCATAAACACATTTTCTATTCCACAATGCAATAAAAAAAATAAAATCAAATATATCAAAATAACATTATGGGTAACTGTAAATTTCAGTCAGATCTGATGATACAATAAATTTCATGTGCAGGAGAAAAAAGAGGATATTATATTTAGGAAGCATATACTTCCTAATGTTGCATTTAGGAAGCATACATCCTTTTAAAGTATTTATTTTCTGAAAGGATTCAAAAGTATTTTGTAGAAATGTACATTAGGCATAAAGTGGCGAAAGGCTTTTTTAAGGCCTTTTTCAGCAGCTGTGGATGTGTCATGAGATGTAAGACACGTGCTGTTCTCCATTAAGACTCAAAGCAGAACAAAGCAGAGGACACGAGGTGTAAAGGGAAGGAGGCATAGGAAAGATTTGTCTTTGCTCTTGGTGTAAAATAACAAAGCTGGTTCTTCCATCGGATTTTTGTCACGGAACAGAGGCAGAAAACCCACTCCCTCCTGCAGGCCAGGGTCTCTACGTATAGTTCAACTGCACGACAATTTTGAAAAATCCAAAGAGCACCTTTTATTTCACCTTTTAAGAATCATGGTGTAAATGAAGTACTGGGATTATCATAGGATGAAGTGCCATCATCTAACCTCGGGGCACCTACCTACCTGCGTAAGAGTTCGGATCTGACCCCACGTGAATTCCTGAGATGTGCCACTGTATTTGTATTTCCACTATGAATCCTACAGCTTTTATTTGACTGGAATCAATAAATTGAAAATATGTTATTCATCTGAGTTACTACTTAACATGCTGTTTTTCAGCAGAATCAACAGTCTTATCAGTGTATGTAAACACTTTGCGACTGTATCTCTTGAGCACTAACACAGGGGGTGATACTGAAGTGCCTGCTATTTAGATATAATTTCCTTAATAGCAAAGTTACATGAAGAAGACCACTCACAGCTTGGCAAGTGTTAGTCTATTTATTTTTTTTTATTAGCAAGGTTTTGTTTGATTTTCAGACCTTCTCAAAAAAACCCTTGCTAAGGAAGCCTGCTGCACAGCCACCCAGTCCTCAGCTGCTCTGATGTTCAGGTCAGCACCCACCACGGCAGCTTGCGAGAATGCAAATTCTTCTTTCATCTCAGGAAATTACTGAAGGTAGTGGGCTACCCATACTTGGAGGAGATGAGAAATTAAAATACTTGAGAATTTCTGATCTTGGGGGAAATAAGGCTAAGTGCCTCATTCACATTTTTATCTGATTTAGAAGAGAGAAGACAATCAGGAGACTGGGAGGAGGAATATTTATTTCAATTAAGCTTCAGCTCAGCTTGGTTTAATAGTAGTGAATCCAGCACAGAAGAAAGACCATTTGTCTATATATTAACAAAGAAAAGGTCCGCCTACTTGACCCTAACTGCTGTAATCATCCCCTGTTTGTAAAATTAGGCTGAGCAGTTTTTAAATGAAAAGATTTTAAGGACCGAAAGTGGCATTTAGAAACAATGCCATTTCTCCAAAATCAAGCTCAGCCCCCTTGCTTGACTAGAGAACTGCTCCTTCCCTGGCACTGACACCACCGCTGACTTAAAAGCTGTTCAACAGAGCACATAAACATAACCATACAGTACAAAGAAATGGAGTCACTGCAGAGAAAAGAGATCAACAGGCTGTTTTCGAGCTCTCCCTGCCCAGCAACTGCTGAAAAGCAAGCGCAGCTTAATCTTCACCCAAAGCTGTATCTCTCCGGGGGATTTGGGGCACAGTTGGTCTCTGCCCACAGTACAACCATCTGAAGGGACATCGTGACAAATGAGAGGGGAAATTAAGTCAACTGATACCCTAGCAGGCTGACAGCACACAGATTCGGTCAATCATCAGAAAAAAGAGGTTGCACTGCTGCACACCATTTCAGCTTAGATTAATTAATATTAGAGACATCTTTTCTGAAAAGGCAATTTTGACGGCAGACTAAACCAGGTTGCAATTAGTGCATTGACCACTTATCAGGCAATTTAGAAAAAAAAAGTTTTATTACTGTTTGTGACACCCTAGAAACAAAGATTTGTTGAGCCCAAACATGCTTCATGTAGAAAATATTTATGAAACAAAGTCATGCATACTTAGCATGTTTGTGTCCAGTTCATTGGAGACAGTGTTCAAAACCGGCTTGTTCTAAAAATATTACCAAATTAAACTGGCAAAGATCACTGGAAAGTTAGTTTATTTGCCTCAAGAGCTTAGGCATGCAAACTGAAATCACCAGTAACAGTATAAATCTCGAATGCTGAGTTATTCAGAGCACTTTCTACAGCTCCTTTCCAGGATTTTTCTGCCTATAAATTGTGCCATTCTGCTCCTGCCATACTGCAACGCCTATCTGGATTGTGTAGTCTCTGATCGCACAAGTACATCCCACAGCAATTTGTGTATTTACGGAGACCGTGATGTACCCTGGCAGGATGTGAATGTAGCAGGACAGAAGGTGGCTGCCCTTACAACTCTGCTTCACCCCCTTTACGAGTTTACTGCAACGCCTGTTTGCACTTCACTAGCCATACTAACTTCAGCATTATGTTTTTCCTCTTCTGTGGTAAGCATCTTCTTTCCTGTTCTGCTGTCGAGTGAGGAAAAAGCTCTCAGATAAAACATGAAGCCTGTCCTTCGGTTCCTCTTCTCCAGACATTTGCAGTGGAGTCACACAGGTGGAGCGCTCCAGCTCTTCACTGCTGTTAATGTCATTTATGCTGCTTGTCCGGCACCTACTGAATAGGTCTCTAGCTATATCCACGTGATACCTCCACAATGCAGCAAGCACTTCCCCAACCACTCCCTCAGACATCATTGCCCAGACTTGATCAGGATGGATGCAAACATCAGCAGGTGTCTCGAGAAGAAATTTTACTTGAGGGAGGATGGAAGTGCGGTAGTGTCCTCAAAAGAGAGGACACTGGTTTGAGGGCAGGCTTTCCCTATGGAAGAGACAAACGCAGGCTCTTGTTTGATAAACTTTATCCTCGCTCCTGTTACATGCTTCTGTTTATCTTCTCCCTTAGGGCCTGGCAGGAAGTTTGGAGGAACAAAACCCTCCACAATAAAAGTGTTTCTTCCTGTTGTTTCTGCTTTGGAGGCTGTCCCGCTAGGAACAATCCCCCCAGCTGGGAGAAAGGGCTTCCTCCCAGCTTTGGGAGAGGAAAGGTGGTGGAGCTAACCACAGATTTCCCTCAAACTCTGCAGGTACAGATGCTGTGTTCCCCCTGTGTTGTGTTTGCTTCTAATTGCTTGGGATTTCTCTGAGGAAACACGATGATTATTGCAAAATTCCCAAATAAGTAAACATTAAGTCTGTTGCTGAAATATACTCCTTTCAATGGGACAAATAGGTTTTGTTTTAAAAAGAATGTGTTTGAGGGAAGTTTTCTCTTGGCTGGAGAGAAATTTCTGAATTTCTGAAGAGAAATGTCTTGAAACTTCTGCTGAGAAGAGGATCCCTCTTTTTCGCTTTTTATGCCTATCTCCACCAAACACTTCTTATTTTCTGTCTCATTGGTGGAAGATTTATGTGATTTAAAGTAATCCACAAACGAACAGGTATTCTGTCATAAATTTTGCTTGAGCAAATAGCTCCTCACAAAAAATCTCTGCAAAGCTTTCACTCTAAACAAAACTGAGGCAAAAATAGGACTGCTCCCTCTTTTTAGTTTTACAGCTGAAATAACTGAGTAGGTGGTAGACTTAAACCTAATAACCCAGGATAATGAACGGCATTTTCATGTTATGTGAACAGGGGAGAAGAACCCAGCAAATGAGAGACTTCAATTTTGAAGAATCCTCACCCTACTCCTCTCACAGACATTTCAGTCTATATCAATATTTAGGCAATTTCTGTTTTCTTTGTCTCTTGTTCTGGTTTCACCCTTGAATACTTTTGAAGCAAGTAGATATGCAACTGCCCAACTGTGTTATTTTTTTAAAGACAAATGTAAAATAAAATGTTGAAAAAACAGACCCTGGCACTCTGCTTTCTAACAGCCAAAATAAAAATTAAGTTGATATTAAGAAAGAAAAAAATACTCAGCTATGTTTATAGACAAATCTTGCTCTGACATTCTGTCAGTACACCAAGTATCTTGCTAGATGCATCCTAAGTGCCGTTTTAAGAAAATAAAAATAAAGGTATAATTAAAAATGTGTTGTATCTGTTCAAACCAAGGCCCTAGTAATCAACTTCAGAGCCCCAAGGTCACTTGGCCAGCTTGTGATTACAACAGCAACTTCAGCGCTCGGTATTGTCCTACGGCTGTGGCAGGTCAATGGAAAAATGTTCTTTAAACACCATAAGCATCTGATTGTGCAATACCTAAATCAGTGTCATTGATTATTCACAGTGCTGGACCGCTCAAAGCTGGGGAAGTAATTAGGGCTTTTTGTGTGGATTATCCACTGAGAAAAGGTCAAATAACTACAAACAGTGCCAGAAAACAGGAGTCACCAAGGACCTCAGCCTCCGTGATCAGTTAAGAAATGCTAAAGCAGGGTTTGATAATGATGTGCTTATGCCAGGTTCTACAGGATTTGATCATTCTGTCATAGAAATCCAATGAAGCATGAGTGATGGCTACTTTTTCCCTTGAAGCTTGCTTCAGGTCCCTGATGCCCGTCAAGCAAGTTTGTCAGTGAAACTTGACTGAGAAGAATTTAAAAGGCAGTTTTTGTTCCAAGGGGAGATGTACATATATATGTATGTATATGCATGTGTATGTAAGTAAATGACTGCCCAGATAATTTAGACACATACTTTCTCATTGAGATCCAAGTACTTGTTTTATTCCATCTTTTGTCCTCCCTGCTGAAAAACCTGCTTTTGCCAATGGGCCGTGCTGCACCCGCTCACAGATCTTTTATCAGAATACACCTCCCAACTCTCCAGATGGGAAGTCTGTACAAAGAACAGCCTTCTGCTAATGACTTTCTCCCTATTGAAATGTGAGAAGCAATAAAAGAAGTCCCTAGTTTTGTAACAGCATTTCCAACGTTTGCTGAGTTTACTGGGGTACTGCTACTTAGCAACACCTTGTAAATTTAATTGCTAAGCCAGGGTGTACAAAGCATTCCAGTTCCATATGGGAGCCATTCCTTACAGACCTCCTTCCCTGGGAGCTCCCAGTGTTGTAAATCTCTTCCCCTCCTCCCGTCTCCGAATTGCACTAACACTTTGGATGATTAGGGCTGCAGCAGCAATCAACATTTTCCCCTAGTCATTCCTTTCCATTGATCATTTAAATGAGGGATTATTCTGTTTTCCCATTTTAGCCCATGGATCAATTGTTTAAAACAATAGACAGAGGTTAGTTCAGAAAATTGGTGCATCAAGAGGAACACATAAAGATGCTCTTTGCACATGGGAAAGTAACTTTATATTACTTGTGCTGAGAGAAAAAGCTGATGAAAGAGGACACACAAGAAAAGGAAACTTAAAAAAAGAAATAGTGGTAGCTAATAGTATGTAGATTTGGCCAAGTAAAGGCCGGGTCTCGTATTGCCTGTAGTGAAAGCACAGGAAGGGAGAGCAGGATGGCACTTGTTAGATGGAAGTGATGGGGGCAATTCACAACCCTCTGGCTTCTGCTTCACCCTGGAAACGTGCAATGAACACTTTAGGTTTTTATTTTTAATGGAAATCTTACAGCACTGGCAGGAGGAGGTGGAAGACTGACAAACTTTTGACAGGCTGAGCATTTGGGCCATCTTGTAGGACTTGGTGGATAAAGAGCACGGAGAGATGAACAGCTCCCCTAGGCTCACCAAGCATCTAAAGGTAGGCATTTAGATACTCAGTGTGGTTTTAATCCTTGGACTTACGGTTTTGGCAAAAGAAAAGAACTTGTCCTGGTAGAGACAGCGTTCTTAAAGCTAACAGGGTGGTCCATCTTCTTTAAAATGTCTGCTTAAATATTGTTATCTGGAAAATCTCTGTGTCACTTTCATCTTAGGGCCCCCACTGAACTCAAACATTAATGATGTGGAATAAACATTTCATTACTACAATGTAAGTTAGGCCCAGTGCTGTCGGTAGGACTGCAACCCAATTATTGTATTTATATAACAAATTCCACAGGGTGATTCATTTACCTTTAGTGTTCTTAAATTTGTTATGGTTCTATATTCATCACAATATTAGATATCAGTCCCACGTGTTTTGCAGACCTCTGGAACCATTTTATTTGAATTTTTTTTTCTCTCTTTGCTTTCCACGGAGACTAAGCAGGTAGCTCAGATACAAAGCAGAAGAAGGGATGAACAGGCAGAAAGCCATAACACACCGAATCAGCTACAGCTTCTCTTTGCCTCAGAGGAAGCAGCACTGTGATGTTCCAGACTTTCTGGTACTCTGCAGCAGAGTTTATGATTTGATCAACTGTTACTTAGAAAATATATACTTGGGGGAAAAAAAAAAAGAAGATAGAAGATAAGAGGGGAGTAAAAGGTAACATTTCAGGTGAAATTCAACCCGCTATAAAATGCTGTAGACATCACTTAAGCCTTAGACAAAAGATTTACTGTAGAAATCATCTATTCATGAGACCTTATTTCCCATCCAAAAAGCCCCAGGAAAAAGCAATGCAGCGCCTCTGGTGCTGAACTTATCACAAAGCAGCACCACTATACGCAGAAGGATGCCAGTGCCAATTTTTGCAGGTATCCAGCTGCAGAAAGTTACATGAGGCTGAATGGATGCAAAGCAGAGAGGCCTCTGATCCACATGCATTTCCATGGCTTTTGAGGCCCTAATGCCCGGTGGGAGGGTGCAGGAAGGCTTGGGACAGCAGTGCTGGGCTGAGCTGCACGGCAGTCCCGCCTGCTGGGCACCGGACGAAGGAAAAGAGAATTTCATATGCCCCCGCTGCTCTGCGCTTCGCCTGCACTGTGTCCAAATACTTGGGCTAGCAACGAATATGCTTTCAAGCAGACTTTTCATTCCAGGGCGAATTTGGAAGCTGTTCTGTTCCGCAGTTAGTCCTCACTGGGATTAGCAGTTTTATCACCATTTTCCATGTAACTGCAATGGGGAGATTTCATTATAGCCCTTTTATCATCCATACTCAACAAAGAGGATTTGAGTTCTGGCATTTGCCATTATTTCAGTTAGTAAAAATAGAAGTATTGCTTAACTATTTCATCAGATGTTTATTTTATTTCCTGCTACGATTTATACAGTAAAACTTTATTGTAACATATTGTAACTTAAGGTATATAGCTCTCCTATCAACAGCTGTATTCTGATTTGTAGTCCAATAAGCTTTCTTGCTGCAGATTCCATGTGTACAGTTGTGTTGAGGTGTAATATATCACCGCAGCATTTTTAAACTCGGAGCAATAATGTATTCAATTAGGTTGGAAATAAAACATCTAGTTTTCCTTACAATAAATCTTTTACTAAGCCCTCTACATCACATGTTCAACAAGGAAATAATACATGTCATTCAGACTAAGGGTTATTGTAGACTGCTGAGGGAAACATGAAATTCTGGAGGTTTCATCAGTCCTGTGAAATCCTGCAACATGGTAAGTGTACAAATTAGAAAAGGATGTAATATGTGACTAATGACACCTCTTGGGATATTCTTTGAGGCCTTATTTACTGTTATGATCAGTAGGTTCATTTAAGCTGCAGGAGTTGAAAAGTAATACTAAAGTCGAGTGAAAACACCTCTGAGTTCATTAGATGTGGTTGTAATTCAAACTCAGAAGGCATTTCTTTTCTTCTCTGTCATTCTTTATATTACTGGAAATATAGTGCTTGAGCTCCTAATAAAAGCATTATACATGATCACATATCTACAGTCCCTGCAAAACACGTTTACACCTCGACATCTGTAGCAGTGCCACAGTCTGAGCAGCACCCTAATTCACCCCAGATGTCTCTTTAAAGGAAATACTGTAGTAGGGCTACTGTTCATAATATTTTCTGAGCATTGCCTTTATTACTTTGAAAGACTTTGATTTTTCAAGTGTCACAGACATCTGCAGTCACTTTTTTTTTTTTTCCTGTGGAGGGAAAAGCTATATCACGTGTTTAAGTATGAATAGAGATTTTGGTAATATTCAGCCCTGGAAATGCCAGTTGTTGACAATACATCCACCCCTATCCATCAGCTGCATTATATAACAAGGAATTCATTCTATGCAGCCTCTGCGCAGCAGAGCACACGCTCACGCCAGCATTGTATCGGCTATCGCTCCGAGCGCTCTCAGAGAGTGGCGTGCCAGAGCTCTTTATCCACACTTCAGTCAGCATTTTGCTGGCTCAGAAGTGTGCCAGATGGTCTGCAGCGTTTGGTGATGCTCGCTTCACAGCCAGGACTGTGGTGACTGAGACTCCATGAGGACGGGTCCCCAAACAACTCTCTCCCTTTCAGATAGGGTGGTGTGGACAAGGGGGCTCAGCAGGCATCCCAGCATTGCTGTAAGGAAGGAGACAAGCCAAACTGAACTGTAGGAATGCACAGCACTAGAAGCACTGGGAGAAGCCGAAAACAAAGCATGCTCTTAGAGAAGGGTGTTGCCAGCTCCAGAGTTCTACAGACATGCAGGTTTCCCTGGCCAAATTTATACCTACACAAACTTCGACCCATGCTATCTGTAGTTTGGAGCCTTATCCCAGAGTCCATAAGGACCACAGTCAAACTCTGTCCATCACAGAACCACAGAATGGTTGAGGTTGGGAGGAGCCTCTGGAGATCATCTAATACAACCCTCCTGCTCAGAGCTGGGTCAGCTAGGGCAGGTTCCTCAAGACATTGCCCAGTTGAGTTTTGATTATCTCCAAAGATGGAAACTGTGACCTCTCTGGGCAACTTCTAGTTTTTGGTCACCCTGAGCCTTCTTCAAGCTGAATAGTCCCAACTTTCAGCCTCTCCTTTTATGTCAGATACTCCAGCCCTTTAATCACCTTCACAGCCCTTTGCTGTACTTGCTCCAGTACGCCCATGTCTCTTGTGTGCAGGGGAGCCCAGAACTGGACACAGCACTCAAGGTGTGGTCTCACCAGTTCTGAGTAGAGGGAAATAATCACCTCCCTCGACCTGCTGGTTTTCGTCTTCCTAAGGCAGCTCAGGATGCTGTTGGCCGCCTTTGCCACCAGGGCACATGGCTGGCTCATGTTCAACTTGGTGTCCACAGGTACCCTAAGGTCCTTTTCTGCAAAGCTGTTTTCTGGATGGTTGGCCCTGAACCTGTACAGGTGCATGGGATTATTCCTCTCCAAGTGTAGGACTTTGCACTTCCTGTCTAGCTGGATCCCTTTGTGCCCGGCAGTTCAATCAGTTTTCGGTCCACCTCACTGTCCACTTATCTAGTCTGTACTGCATCAGTTTGTCAGTGAGGATGTTGCAAGAGGCAATGTAAAAAGCCTTCCTAAAGTGAAGACAGACAACATTCTTTGATCTTCCCTCATCCACTAAGCCAGTCATCTCATCATAGAAGGCTATCAGGTTGGTCAGACATAATTTTGCTTTCATAAATCCATGATAACTATGACCAATCACCTTCTTGTGCTCATGGCTCAGGCTAGATAATGTCTAGTCCAAGCAGAAGAAAACCTTCCATAGGTCACCTTTTGCCTTGCGCCATCTTACTTCTTTGTGGTATGCTGACATTGCAGCTTTTGGAAAGAAGAGGACAAGGATGTGGGCAATGCAGATGCTCTGGTCCACTGTCGCAGCTCACCTCCTTCTTCTGAATATAGATGGGGAGGCTAAAACAGCATTTATGGCTGCGGGACTTTCCCTAGAGAAAAGCTGGCATGTGGTATCTGTGGAGAGTATGGAGACTATTTTTCTACAGTATGCTGTTATTGGGCTGAAAGCATAGCATGTCCAGTAAATCCTTTGTGTGTGGTGGAGCTTTTGATGAAGCAAGTGGGTACGAGGGTGTGGAGGCTGGGGAGTCTGTTTGGCATGGTGGTGTGAGCACTGTTTAGTGGGAACATATTGGCAGGGGTGGACTGCTCTTGGCAGTGGCACCTCTGACTCTGGAGCTGTTGAAATGCTGGAGATGCAACAGAGAGGCACTGCAGCTGCCGCTCCGAGATCATCTGCCAACCCTTCCTCCCTCAGCCCCAAGCTTCAGTGTTGGTGCTTGCAAACCCACTGGTACTTTGGGCTAAAGTGTTTGAAGGTGTGTAACTACCAAATAAATATGCTTATACCTCTTGTGTGCATGCTGTCACAACTGAGCAACTCAAAGACCAATATTAACATTTTAACTTTTTTTTTTTTTCCCCCCAATTCAATATTGTGCATACCTCTTGTGTGCATGCTGTCACAACTGAGAAACTCAAAGACCAATATTAACATTTTAACTTCTTTTTTTTTTTTTCCCCCCAATTCAATATTGTGTTAAGAAAGGAGCCAGCACTGAACAATTCTTGAAGAAAAATCACACTGATGTCAATTTGCTATCAGGTAAGAAAACCAGAAGGTTTCTTCCTCATGCCTCCTTTCTTGTATAGTCTATTTAGTGACTGAGTCCTCCAAAATGTACACAGGGACATCCCACAGTAATGGGAGTGTTTATATGCAAAATGTATGTAAAATTAGTCATTGATTAAATATGAAAGCTGTGACCTCTTTGGGACAAAGAAACAGGAAAATTTAAAGCATGTACCGTGTTTTTTGATCCTTCCAGCTTCTTTTTCAACCCTCTTCTCCCACAATGCCCAGTTAGGCAGCTATGCAGGGCACCTGCAAAAACAGTGCACTTGATGACTTAATGGACAGTTTCCATTTTGTGGAAAAAAATTCAAATCATTCTTCACAGTTCATTTTTTAATTTGAAAAACCACAGACTTGTGAAAACCAAATTTAATCTCCCATTAAAGAATACCAAACTGAAACCTTTCTGAGGGGATGAAAGAGTGAATAGGATTGCACCAAATGCCACAGAAGCAGCTCTTCTTTTCTTTTGCGATGTAACACCTCTCACACAGGTATGTTTAAAGTAAGGTAAGGCTCATGCTTTGAATTTCACAGACCACAGTCCAGTGGGGTAAGACAGGGAGAGGAAACAATCAGGGCGAGAGGCTGAGCTGACAGCGCAGTTTCTTTGCAGTGACAACCACATGTATTCATAAATATTTTACAAGTGCAGCTTTCAGACTAGTAAATTTAACTGCCACATTAATGCAGCCTGCAAGTTTATAACCTGGACATTTGCATGTTGTGAATGTCCAGTATTCTGCAGATGATGACAGTAAAAGGTTTATATTTTGAAGGCTTTTCTCCTGTAGAGTGCTTTCTAGCTGTAAGACTCTTGTGTTATACAGCAGCTGTGCTTCCTGTAGAATGCTACAATTCATCAATTACTAATTCCACTGAAAGATATACTCTTTATGACATATTCCATGCCATCCACAAATGGGACAGAATCTTTTCATGTCCAAGAACACCACAGACCATCTCAGGAGAGCTGCAGAAAAAGTTGTATGCTTTTTACACTCGATGCATTTTATTATTAACACTACAGAGGTTCTAAAATGAAAATGATGAAAATAAATGTTGTAATCAGAACCAATCATGAGCAAATGATTGCAGCTGACATTCAGAAATGTTATCAAGATCACAAATACCACTACTCAGCATTAAGACTGCTTCCCATAAGTCAATGTTAAAATTAGTGGTCATTTGGAGAGCTTAACTATGGTTCAGCAAATGGTGTGGATCTTTCCACTTACTTGGATAAAACAGGGAGAGAGTGACAAATGGTATCCTAAAAGGAAGATGACATTGTTGAAGGGCAGACTAGAGCTGAAAAAACCTAGAGGGTCTGGAATTGTGTAAAGAGAAAAAGCCAGCTATACAGGACTTGGTCAGGGCAAATGCCACGATCACCCTATAGAGTAGAGGTGTTTTGCATTGAATCTCTTCATCTAGCTTATGGACTCTGACATTATAATGACAGAAATAAAGAAAAAGTCAAGGGGAAAGCAATAAAAAGAACGAACAAACTTTCTTCTGGAAATTTCTAAGTCATCATGAAATCTGATTTGCCCTGATCCTGTATTGAAACTTCTTTTAATCTCTCACAAGAATTACATTCTTGGCTGCAAAACCAGACTCATCCCGCTAGCTGTCATGTCAGGGGAGCATTAAGCCCGTGGCAGAGGATGTGGTTTGATTCAGCTTGTCTTCCCTGCAGCTTCTTCTGATGGCAGCTCTGCAGAGCTTTTGATGAGAACTAAACCTTTTCATCTCTGGCATATTCCTCAAGCAAAGCCAGTGATAAACACTCTGAGCACAGCAATCCTCCCCAGTGCAGATATGCACCATATGCATTTCCTTCTACAAGCCAAAGTGAATTTATCCCTATGGACAAATGCTTCAAAAAAGCTGTCTACCAACAGAGCTGATGGCTGTCTCCTTGATTGTTTTCTGCCAGAGTCCGATCCTATCAATACACACCAATCTGATTAATCCCACAGCAGGTAGTGAGGTGGTGCTTGTTGGGTGAAATTATACTTCTCGGTGAAATGAACTTCAAACTACAAAAATCTTCACACTGCAACCCTCTGCAGCCACTTACAACCAAAAAAACTCTGGATTTGCTCTGGAGAGTTAAGACCCTGTGAGGTGCAGGTACTTTTTCTTTCTATTGTTTCTAATGAAAGGGATAAAAGCAGTCAAGTGCTTGTTACAGTAACTCAGGAAAACTGCTTTAAAACTGATTGAATCAATTTTCCTTTATCTTGTTACCTCCGACCTGAGCAATTTTAAAGAGTTCAAGCCAAGTAACTGCAATCCATGACTCTGACATTATATCCATATACCTCTCTCTTTTTCTTTCTGTTCCAAAAGTTCTGCTGCACGTCCCACAGGGTTGATACTTCCAAGCAAGAGATGAGCCACCTGAGAGGGTATCATGTGTTGGAACGTAAAATTCAACCTTTCTCTGTAAGAGTTCCCAAACTACTTTCTCACCCTGCACTGCATGCATCTGTGCTTAATTGTTTTGTCTTCTAGGTGCAAGAACAAAAGATCATTCAATTTATTTAATGCCTAGTGCCTTACAAGTGCAATGGAATAAAGATGCAAGGAGGCTGCGAGCCTTTCACTAGGTTTTCCATTTACACATAGGTATGTTAAATATTCCCTAAGTGGGTTTATGAGTTTAAAAACCAAAATGGCCAAAAAAAAGATAACATATTCTAACACGCCTCATTATCTTATATGCCTAAATGTAGACTTCTCAGTGCCTATGATAACTGCAAAATTCCTTCTGTTACTTAAATAAATATGAAAATAGTGCATCTGTACTTTACTGTCAACCTCCACCTTTCAGAGCAGGTCTTACTTCTTTCACATGTTCCAGGAGGTGGGAAGAAAGATTGTTTCTACCTATACTGGGACTTCCACCCCACCTCTACAACTCTTAATTTTTTCTAAAACTTTTTTGAAAACCTTTCTGGATTTGATTTATTTTTCATCCCAGTCCCAGATAGATACAGGCAATAAGCAATATGCCCTCTGCTTGCTCCTTTCCAATCTTGTATGCACAGTTATTAATCTTCATAATGTTGCTCAGACAGGTCTTTGTTCCCTAATGACTCCAGACACACCTTTGGTCATATTAGTAGGCAAAACCACGGTGTTTTTCAGGACAGATTTCCCATAATTTAGTTTATGAACCAAGTTCTGAATGTTTACTTAGGCACTCATTCAAATTTGGACCTAGATTTTTAAAAGCAGCAAGCAATCGCTGCCTTCAGTGTCACATGGTTTGAGACTCCTTTTTAGATGTATTTTGAGCACTTAAGTTTTCTCATAAGTCAGTGCCACAGAAGTTGTCTAAGTCCATTTTTAAAGTGGACCTTTGCTGTGTCAATCATTTAAGCTTAAGATTGGAGTGAATAAATGCCTAAATCCTTTTAAAAATGCTAGAGAAATTGCACATAATTTAGATTACTACATTCCATGTTAACAGTCTCTAGAGTCCTGACATTGTTTCAGAAAAATGAATAAAAGGAAAATATACTTCATGTATTATAGTGTCAGCCTACCAAATGCGCATTATAACCAAAGCCATACAATTTACAGTAAGATGTCTTACTAAAATCTTATGTATCAATGCATCAGATGACCATTGCACAAAGTCAACTAGTTGATTGTATGAATTTGCAAGGTTTCTGTTCCTCTTTTGAAGTACAAAATATTGATCACTGCCAAAGATAACAAAACTGTGTCTGCTTATTCAAGATGGTTCGGTATGGGATGGACAGTCCTCTGCTACATAAGAAGTTTATGGTATTTATTTAAAGAAGATCAAATGAGTGAAGAACAATTGCCACAGGAACAAATCCTGTAAGTTTTACTTCAAAATAGTGATTTTGCATCTAGAAGTACAAGCTGTGCTAAATAGAAAACAGATTTGGACAAGATTTTGAAACATGGGTTCTTCTAACTCTACTTAAGCTGTAATATGTCATGCTGGGTTTTCAGCAACATGAAACATGTTGTACAGATCCAAACAAAGCTCTTCTGTATAGTGGACTCTGGTTTTAGTGATTTAAAAAGGGGTAACCATAAAATTAAAATTTTACATTTAAAAAAATATTTTGAAGTTGTACTTTCTGGTTGTTTTTTTTTCTATTAATCACTGGCCACAGAACAAGCAAGAGAAAATAAGACAGAAACATTATTTGCATGTGGACAATGAATCACATTTAAAGAAAGCATTAGCTTATATACACAGAATTTTGAATCTATCACTGATGACAATTTATTGCCCTTAAAATTCTACAAAGACAGTATCTTAACACATAATGGTGTGTGATTTCCTTTGCCCCAGAAAAAGAAGGATGACCCTAAATGGTTCTCTTATTTAAAAACTACTACAGCATTTGACTGTTGCATTTCGCAGGTAAAATGAAGCAGATCTTAAACAAAAATAATAACATATTTTGATGGAACATTTCCATGTGTCCCGTGTCTGAGTAAAATCCATGCCATGAACTCAGTGATCAGCAAGGCCTTGCCCACAAGATTGCAGATTCACAGCTACTTCAGTGTTTGACACCACTGTTCCCTCTCAAAGGCTAAAATGCACCATTAACTGTTTAGGGTATTATTTAGAGCACTTTAAATCAGGAATTAATTTGTGCCATGCAAAAAGTCATCAGGATTTGTTTTATTTGGAATGATCATAAGACTAAAAGATAAAACTTGCATGTAAATCTCTCTCTCTCTCACATTTAAGAAAGAGACCTTCAGGTGCATTACGGGAATATGCAGTCAGTGCTTGCAGAAGGAAGAGAAGAAACTTAATAATTTTAAAAACTTAGTTAAAACTACAGAAAATATTTAGTTAACTTGTATGATATGAAGCATGTCCTAGCTGCCTTTCAACACTGGTGGAAATAAGGTGTAGGACTCCCCATGTCTGCCATTATTCTAAGTCCCCTCTGGCGGGCAGGGGGGAGGCAGTCACAAGAAACAAAGGCGGCAATTAAAATCTCATAATACGATCTCAAGCTCTGTGAGATGCCCTTCCAAATAACAGTTTTGCATAGCTGCTAGGTCACTTTGTTCCTGTTTTTTTTTTTTTTTTCTGAGCATCTAGCATCTAGCTCCAGTATCAGAATAGGATAAATGCTGCAGATATGATCACAGATATCTTAGATGATGCTATTTAAAGGCACACTGTGTTGCTTTATTACAGGTAGATATAACTTCTTGATTATCCAGTGGAAAAAAAACCCCAGTATTCTTTCTTAGTCCTATTAATTAGAATTAAGGAATGAATTAGTTAAATTCATTATGTTTCATCTGAACATAATTCACTGGACAGTATATTAAGCAAATTAATATTTGGAAAGTATTTTATAATTTTCAGGCTAACTCTCTCAGCTCTCATCGCTGTCAACAGTGTGATGCCCTCAGTTGAAACAAGGAAATGGCTGCTCTGTGGACACTATTTTAGAATTAACAATGAACTTTTTTACCTCCCCATTCCTGGAGGTGGAATAACACTTCACCTGTTACTTCTCAGAGTTTATCTTACTGCTTAGGATATTTCCATTGAAAAGGCTTTTCTCCTGTGAGCCAGAACATGGTCAGCTGGGCAGGTTAGGCCAAGCCAGACTATTCAGCAAAATATATTGGACCAAAGTCAATATCTAAGGTTTTCTATTAAGATTTAGATACCACCCATACCTTTATTAATTATTAGTTATGCTACCATGCCCTTTCCCTCTGCCCTTTATTGCTCAATAGCCTTCTGCTTTCCTGCTTGTAGGGGAGAGAAGCTACTCATGAAGAAAGCTTGTATTTAGAAAACATTGCTGAGCAATCTCTTGGGATGCAGTCTTTGTTGCACTTACTGAAATGCCAAGCCTCCTATTGCCTCAATACTTTTCAGTAGTTCACTTTATTAGGCCCTACCTGTGAAGTGAAAAGGAATACGATTATTGAAGAAGGCCTGCTTTTACTTGACAGGTTTCAAGTACCAGATCTAATTATCATGCCATAAACTGACAATTTCAAAGGATAATCTTCTGATAAATACTGTGTTGAAGCCAACACATTAAACGCATTTTCTCATTATGCCAATTGGAATGGAAACAATATTTTCCTTGCCATAGGCACATTAGAACGTGGTCAGGCAGAAGTAACAAAAACAGGTAGCAATTTTATTATAATTAAAGATAATACATTCAGCTTCAAACATGGAACTGGACAGCAATTCCTGCAGGCAGCTACTATCCATGATGTGTCATTTTAACAGAGCCACCTCAGAATATGGTGTTCTTGGTGCTATGCATATGTCTATGTATGTACTCAATACTGGTTTTGAACCTTTTTGGTTTCAACCTCATTAGAAATGAGCAAATGTTTCACAGATACTTAAATTATTTAAAAGTTCATGAAAACATGAAGATGAATGGCAGACGAGATCCCATACATTCTGGACAAAAAAAAAGGCTGAAGTGTGAGTTCAAAAGTTGTAAGACCTAAGAGAGTCCACATCGGAGAGAGCAGGATCTTTCATATGTGCCAGCCTGTGAATAAGTCTCCTGCAGAGCTCATAGCCAACTACAAGACAACACCAGTTGGTTTCAGTAGTTCTGGTGCTCATAGAAGTACTCATTTAAAAAGGAGGTGATATATTCTGTAAAAGAGTAGACCAAAGGCAACTACCTGCTTGCTCTCCCATACACTTGCAAGACCCACATCATCTGGAGTCCCTGGCTTGGTAGTCTCTCCTGTCCAGAGAGGCTACTGGTCTGGCAGAGCTTCCCACATCCCTCAGAAAAGGTGTACGCTTTTGCAAGCAATACCCAGTAACAGGGATATTCCCTGCAGTGAAAGCAAATTGCCATCTTGATCCCCTCAACTTTCCTCTTTGATTTAGGAATACCTAGAAGAAAATGCCTAGCTTGACACCATTGTTTATTCTCTTTTATAGAAAGCTGACAGATAAAGGTAGAAAGCTGTGTGATAAAAGCACTATGCCTACCAGTATGTCATCCCCACCTCTTTCAGACAAATATATAGCATTCAACATGACAAAAACGTGCAGATCAGATTCTCCTCCTGCAGTCCTGCTTTCAGATAAGCCATCTACTGAAGGTTTTACTTTGCTAGTGTCACACAACTGAATGAAAAATACATGTGGAAGAGACAGAGATTGAGGGAAAAAGTACAATCTTCTGAGTAACACAATTTTCAGACCTGTAGGTCATGAAGCCACAACATAGGACAAATCTTGCCACAGCCTTCCTGAGGTGCAGGTGATATAGTCTGAATCTCCTCTGATGCCGATTCCAGTACCAGCTATTATTGTTATGTTACAATTGTCATTAACAAAAAGTTAATGATGTTTCAAAGGACTACAGGTGAGCGGCCTTTCAGTACCTAAAGGGGGCCTATAGGAAAGATGGGGAAAATCTTTTTAGTAGGGCCAGCAGTGACAGGACAAGGGGTAATGGTTTTAAACTAAACCAGGGTAGGTTTAGACTAGATATAAGGAAGAAGTTCTTTAGAATGAGGGTGGTGAAACACTGGAACAGGTTGCCCAGAGAGGTAGTGGAGGCCCCATCCCTGGAAACATTCAAGGCCAGGTTGGATGGGGCTCTGAGCAGCCTGATCTAGTTAGCGGTGTCCCTGCTCCTGCGGGGGGGGTTGGACTAGATGACCTCTAGGGGTCCCTTCCAACCCAAAACATTCTATGATTCTATGAACATGGTCTGTCCCACGTCCTTCCTGCTCTCCAGGTGACCTGATTTTGCTGAAGAAGGAGTGAAGGACCTGCCTGCAGGGGTTTTCACCCCCAGGCTGTTGTGCAGGACAGTGCTGAGAAGCACTGATGTATTGCATTTATTTAAAACTACAATGCTAGTCTAGTACTGGTGTATTTTTGACTCTCAACCTGTTCACATCACTATTGGATGCATCTCTTGATGCATCTCTGTGAAACAATATATACATCTGTGAACTGGGGTTGTTAATACGTAGCTCACAAAGGCATCTTAGTTTAATCACATCATTGGCCAGCAAAGATCTATTGGGTAATTTTGGGAAATGATCAATACCTCTTTTAACCACACAGCAGTTGCATATGTCATTTTTTATATTCAGAGCCATGTCCCATCAGGACAAGAATGTGAAAATTAATTCAGATTACATGCTGTTGGTATGGTACAAATAAACAGTGTTCTGACATATCTCAAAGACATTTGCATAACCGCAAGGTGCAGGTGTTTCCAAGAATCCCTGGCATGGCTTATGAATGCTGGAGTATTTAGCTTCAGGATTCCTGGCCAAAATACACTCCTAACGCTATGTCAAGAAAAGAAACACATCAGCTCATAGAATAATTCCTAAATCTTACTATATCAGGCACTGATGACTTTCTGAAGAAGCTACTTATAACTAGGGGGGAAAAAGAAACATCCCAAGAGAAGGCAATTGTATATACCGATATGAGCTGGCAATCTTATATACATGAGATGTTCAAACCCTTTGGATCAAATCTCTACAGTAAGTTGGCAATGCTTTGAGATACACAACTCTTTTCCTGTTGCTTGCAGTTGCCATGAATTTACTGGAAGCACTGACTCATGCTTAATTAGTGGTGCCTTGGGTTATTTTTATATTGTTTTTATGCGTTTATAGCATCTGCTATTTTTACAGCACGTATTATTCTTCAGAATCTTTCATTGTAATCTGGCACAATGATTTTTCTGTAAGATATTGAAACCTGAAAATACTATCTTTTCGATATCTTGTTTTGACTTAATTCCAAGCAGACAAATCTATGGATGATAAGCTTTCTTCATATAAGTCAGTTAATCAAGTAATGGATTGGTTATTAACTAATACATGGAGTTGGCTCCACACCTAAATTCCTCAGAGATAATGAAATGATACCTATTAGAATGATTGCACAGCTCTCTGTATCTAAACAGAAAGCAACGCTTTTTCTATCTGTAAAGAGACCAGGAAAGTGTTAATGTTTTAAATCCCTGACAAATCTCAGTGGAAAACATCGTTGCTTGTAGTGTTTGTTCACCACATGGTGCATGCTTCAGAAGGTGCTAAATCAGCAAAACTGCTGAATTTGAAGTATCGGGAACATTCATCTGCCTCTGAATTCAGTTATGCTACGTGTAAAGATCCTGAATAGAATCTGATAGTGTAACAGCAATGTGGAATTGCATATTAAACATACCTAACCTGTCATTAAAAACCTCTAATTACAGCCATGCGATGAGTCCCTGTGCTGCTACTTGTCATGCTATATCTATGTATCATTTTAATGGGAGAAGATAGTATTTCTGATTATGTCGCTTAATGTACAATATCTGAAAGTTATGGGCCTGAACCTGTTCCCATGGAGGTCAATGACAGTTTTGCCATTGTCTTCAATTAGAGCAGGATGTGGTTTTATGACACTAGAGTTTCATTTGCATTAATTAATTTACTTAGTAGGTAATGAAAAACTTGAAAAAACAGCCCTCTGGCTCATGAGTTTGGCACTGTATTTAATACTTTCATTAGGAATAATTGCATTGATAAACTTTTAAGCAGAAATGGGTAAGATGTATCAGTGTATTAGGCAAAATCAAGCTTACCAGCAGTTGATTGGGAAGCTCTGAGACTGCCTTCTGTGCCCTAGCCTCATTTTCTTTTATTTGCCAGTGACTAGGTCTAGGATGTTGAATCTTTAATGCTTAGCAGTGTAAAATGAAAGCACAACAGTTTCACACTTTATGGATTTATATGCTTTATACATCAGGGAGACATTTGCTCAGCAGACACTACAGAACAGGCAGCTGGTTTTCAGGTCCACAGCCTCACTGGCAACAGCAAGGATAGATGGGTGATGAGGCTGACGTGGGTCTTCACATCATGGTTGAAGCCAGGAGCTACCTATGTCGGAAGATCCATATAGATGATGCTGAACACAAACACAGTCCTGTAGAAGCAGTCTTACACAGTGTGCTTTGATTTCTTAACTTAACTATGACATATCAGTCTCCTAACTTTTTTAGCTTTTTAGCTGTTAACAGCATTGATTATGTTTGCATCAGGTTCATGCCTGGGAAGGGTAAGAAGCTGTGCCAAGCTAGCAGGATTGCACTGAGCCAGCTGGTGGGGACGTAGGTTAGTCCCAAAATGCTCAGTCTGGAACTGAATAATTGTAAGGAGTCTATACATAACTCCTTTCACAGAAAGGACGGGAGTCAAATGATCTTCAGGTGAGCCCGTGACAGCCTAAGGATTTTACGGTGGCTTGCTGGAGAGGTGGTATGAACCAGCAGTGGACATACTTGTTTTGGATTCCTGTGATCTGGCTGATTTCCACCTGCTGCCACATACTTCCCATCATCCTGGAAAAGCCACTTCTCCTGGGTGCTGCTTCTACAGACTGGGGGTAATAAGTCCTCTTTACCTCATAAGGTTTCTGTTTTGGTTGGTTTGTAAGGTGCTTAGTTACCCAAGTGTTGGGAGCTATAAAGTACCAAGATCAATTGAAAACCCGTCAGTCAGAACTTGAAAACCCATCAGTCTCTGTATTCAGAGCTTTTTATTAAATTAAGAAGAAGAAAAAAGTGAGACAATATTGGCTTGGGGTCTGCTTGCCCCCTTTAGCATATTGCTATGATTGCCTTGGAATACTTTTAGACAGGCACACTGTAGTTTATGGACATTATTGTAGAAATACTTGCTGAGAAAAGCTATTTTACTAATTGAGTAGTCTCACTGTAAACCATGTGATATCCCAGAAGACACTTTATAAATAAAGTGTATTTGCATCAGGAGTTTTTCAAGGTTCTCTCTTTTACAAAACAATAATTCACAGTTTAAACTAAATCCATCGAGGTGAAGTTTATCAGTTGAGCACTTTAATAAAATGGGATCAAATGCAATTTCTAGTGGAGACAACAAATGCTTCTTATTTGGCATGATATTTTACATATCTATGTATCACTTTAAAGCAGGTAATTGATGATGTTCTTCCTGAAGAGAAAACGAATTTGCATGGCAAGAAATGAGCCTATACATCTCCCTCACTTGGACCAGTCCTTTCTATGTGAGCCTGAAGAAGATTTTCACCTATGTTTCCCAGAAACAATGTTCAGTTCAGACAACAAGAATAGCTATTTCATCTGAAATTTTATGATACTTTCTGGATTCGTTGCTGTTTGTGGCGATCACATAGTAGCAGCAAAAAAATAATAATAAAAAAGCTAGGAATGCTGCAAGGAAAAACACTGAGTTAAGCACATGAAGACAAAAATCCATCCGAGCTGTTTTAAAAAGACAGATGGAGAGCTAATGCCTATGCATATCATGTAACATTCAGCTATTCTTGTTAGCTAGACTGTAATTTGTCATATATTAATTTTTTTTAGGAAGCACTCTTCTAAAGTGCACTTTGACTTTTTAAAAATAAAAATAACACACCAGCTCCTTTTAACTCTTAGCTGTACCACTTATGAATGTTTAGTGGGAGGCTCTCAGTGTGTCTCTTTGAGAAATGCCACTTGTTTAGGAAGTTCTTTGTCTTTATTTTGGTTAAATGATTGCCAATTCAGGGGCTGCGAGCCAGTACTCCGTAGCTTATTGAAGAAATTTTATTTAGATTTTACCCTGATTTTGATTCAGTTCCACCGTAAACCAAAGTGACTGTTTTATTTCCCCTGTGAAGGGAAATGTAGCATTACACAGAAAAGTTCTGCAACTCTGGAAACCCTTTTTTTTCCTGCAAATCTATTATTACTGCTCCTTCTAAAATGTACAGATGAGGGAACTTTAAAAAGGGGATTGTCCTGCTGCTCACAAAACACATGATACTAGCAGACAGGCACACTTAAGGTGGCTGTGCCTCAAGGCTTCTGCTAACGATTGTCAAATTTACCTCCCAGTCTCCAAAGTAACAATTTTTGCTTGATTACCTGAGGAAGCCTGTCCACCTATTGATTTCTTCCTAAAATCTGATTGTTATATCTGATAGGGATAGTCTTGAGATATGACCTTCTTAAAAACTTCTTGAAAAGCAGCTGCTGGATGAAGGACAGAGAGCCAGGCTAATGACACCACTGCAGAAAAGGCTGCCACCTGGGCTCAGCGGGCACCTATTCTGTTTGGCTTGCAGGCTGGTCAACAAGCAGTGTGCTGACAGGCCAAACAGCACAGCAATCCCTCCAAACCGGCCACAGAAAATGCTGCCCCTTCCTCACTGATGTATTAAGAGGCATGGAGGGAAAAACAGGGCAGTGGCTCAGAAGATGATGAGTGTTTTATGGCACAGGGGATCGAGGTGATGCTATTGCAATAGGAAAAGGATATAGGATGTTCATATAGAAATGCATGGAAAAGTATTCATTAATTTCATTACATGTGGTATAATATGTTTAAAATGTGACTCAATGCATTACATCATAGTTAACAAAAGGCTGAAAGAACTAGAAAGAACACTAAATTTAGATTAGAGGTTGCCTAGATTTTCTTTTTATTTCATCTACCTTTTAAAAAATGATGAAGTATTGCTTTTACTTCTGAAGAATGCAACAGGACGTTTGTGCATGTTTACTCACCTCAGAGTTATTAAGACTCTTCACTGCTCCAAAAAATTCATTAGATATCAAGGTTACATAGGGGGTAAAGAAAAGTTTATGTAAGATCTAACTATTAACTCAGGTCAGACAGAGCTTCCTTCCCCACTTCCTTCCTAAAACCATGCTCAGCTGCAGAAGACCTGTCAGGGCATCTCTGTACATCTTGAAGAGGAGAAACGGGGAGAGGAAGAGTCTTCATTCCTTCGGTATTTAATTTTAAGATGTCTAAGAACAAAGGGCTAGAGATAAACAGGAATAAATGGATTCAGTATAAGCTGAAATCTCACATCAGAATATGCTGAAATCTCGCAACTCTTATTCAGCTGGTCGTCTCCACACTTCATTGGAACTATTTGCATGATGAGCAGCAGAGGTCGTCGTCTGTGATACTTGGGGAGTTTTCTTTGGCTTGCTTTCATAGACTTTAGCGAGACAAAATGTCCACTGAAATCTCACACCTGTGCCAAAACTAACTTTCAGGATGTTCCATTTGAATCAATCCAGCTGGAAAATCACCTCAAAACAGGATCTTAGTGAAAGTCTGAAGCCTTTATCTGATATGAGTTTTCTTAATAAATTTTTTTTTAAGCAAGACACTGAACTTGATGAGATACAGACTATTTTTTTGTCTAATAAAATACTGGATCATGCACAATCCCATACAAACTAATGGATTCTCAGGTAAAAAGAAATCCTTATGCAAAAATGTTTCCCACAACATGTAATGCTTAGAAAACATCCTTCAAAGTTATATTTATTGTCCTATAGTTTTGATAATGTAATCCCCAATCTTTCTTTCCAGAGGTAATATTTAGGTACAATTAGACACTGCTGGAATATATTCAAGTACAAAAATGAAGAATTATGCCCTTGTTGCTCCTTATTTGGAAAGGCGTCAGCATCAAAAATAATAGTTCTGAAGGCTGAGCAGATAGTCGTGATACAGTGTATAGCAAATGATCTAGGGGCCTATTTTCAACCTTTTTCAGTTCAGCACCTCTGTGGTCGTATATCTGGGAAAACATGGAGAGGGAAGGGAACAGCTTGTGTTTCTTGACATGTGTTTTTAAACCTGTTGGGAATTGCCATCCTCAGGCTGAGGTCTCAAAATGAGGGGCTTGCTTACAGAAAGCAACGTTCAGAGCAAGACAGTATCAACATGGGAAGTACTCCATAAATGGCAGGTCACCTTCACAAAGAAAAGTACATCAGTTTTGTAACTCAGAACATGAAACAGCGACACCAAAGTCTCCAAACTGTGTAGAAAAAAGGTCGCTGTAGCAATTTTTCATCATATAAACTAATAAAGAAACAAGCACTTAGTATTCAAAACTTTTACAGTCTCACTGAATACATTGTAGTTCCATTTGTGATCATCAAAGAATCTCATAAATCGAAGAGCGTGTTCAGCTCATGTTTGATGGACTGAATTCAATGGGCTGAATTCTAAGTGCAAGACCATGTTTCTACATCCTAACAAAGTACAGCCAATGCAACCCAACTGTGCAAACAATACTTGAATGCTTCAAAGATTTCATTTCTATATAAAACGCCTGTAAGAGGACAGCAAAATAGGAAACTTTCATGGAGATGGATCCTGAACAAAGAGGATACACGAAATTTTAATGAGTTGTTACATGAAATACTTGCTCTTCTTTATGCTTCAAAGTTAATTTGTAAATGTATTCTCAAAACAACTGCTGTGATGTCCCGAATGTATCTCTGCCTGTGAGGAAATAATTTTAACTCAAGCAGTAGTAGCAAATCCTAAGAAAACATTAATGTTTTTCCAGAGGACAAAGGGTTCAGAATATGTTTTTCTGCTGTTAGAGGCACCAGAGCACTTCTTCAGTGCAGCGACCACAGTCAAAATGCATAAAGAGTTGCCGTGTTTAGAGCACTGTCATTCAATAACATAATTTTCCAATTTTTTTAAACCAAGAAGTTTTTGTGTTTCTTTATAAAGAAAGCGCTTCTGTAAAGAAAGTCTGTGCTCCTTCTGTTTATCAGCTATATGTGCATGCCAGAAATCTCTGCCAACTACTGCTTAATGTAATTAAATAATTAAAAATTAAAAATATTCTGATTATTGACTAGCTATTTTGTTTTGAATCTGTCAAAAGAAGACAGACAGCCAACAGGATGAACAGATGAGAACACACAGTAGCCTCAACAAGGCCGCTGCTGGCTGTATGAAATAGCGCAGGGGAAGAGTGCAGGGAGCATGCACTGTAATCCAATTAATTTTCTATTAAAGGACATGTAGAGAACAAGCAGCAGCTGAGCACAGGTCCCATTTCCTTCTTCTTCTCATAGAATCTAAGTTTTAAAAGTATGACTGCAGAAAAGTGGAACATTTCATGGAAAAACAACAGATTTCTCAGTATGCTGGATATGTCAGATTTCTTCAGGGGGGCAAGGTGGCAGTGATGCTGCTCCTGAATGGGAAACTTTAATTCTTCCTGCAGCTGCGTTACTGTAGGCTCTCTGCAGATCCAGGTAGGCTATTGCTCCTGATCTCCCTGTTTTTGTAGCTCTCCCCACACAGACAGACAATAAACTTCTGTGTGTTCCCTGTGGCATTGCTACCCACACATCAAGAACCCCTGATTAGGCGAAGTGGTGTGTCTGGTTTCGATGAAGCACAAGCTGTGGAATCTTCAGAAACCAGGCTGAAACGGCACTGAAGCCAGACTTGTTTCAGTGAAGGAGTCTGTTTTGAATTATGCTTCCTATTAGCGGTAGATTTAAAAATTAGGGAACTATGAGTAAATCTGGAACTTAACAAGGCTTAAAATAGGCCAGGGTCACAAATCTTGCTAACTGTGTGATGGGCTGGTCTTCAGTGCAACAACAAGGATGTCTTTAAGGAAAAAAGTAAGTACAAAAACCCAGACCAACTAGAGTATGGGGGGTGGGAAATAATAAGGGTAAGTTATTTCTTCTCATTTTATGTTCTGAAACTCAAGGAAAGCTCATACAAATGGTAAACATATGGAATAAATTATCAGGAAAAGTGATCTCAAAACAAAGACTACAACAGAGTTCAAGTGACACCCTTGACTCATTTCTGGAACAGAAATGGATGGAGCCATAAAGTCAACACAAGAAAGTAGGATTATGATTAACCTGAAAAAGGGCAAGTAAATTAAAACTACAAGCCATTTTCCCGTTCCTCATGGCAGCTTCCCAAATCTGCACATCTGAAATGTGTAATTTAACATAAGCCCAAAGAGCCCTCCTTGCCAACCACAGAAAAATTAATCAAACATATTCTTGTACCACAAGAGTAGGAAGTATTTACACAAATAAAGAGGCAAGATCTATTTATACACATGTGCACCCAGATGCATGTGCATGTTTATTTTGAAATTAGATAACTAACATAAGAATCATTATACAGGTCAGTTTAGTTAACTGCTTGAGTTTCAGTCAAGGTGGCCATAAAATCAGGTAATAAAGCTGCAATGCTTTGAAAACCCAGATGTATTTGAAATGAGGTGTTCCATGTAATTAAGAGAGATGTGAGAGGTCAGGAGAACAATATAATCTAACACCACATCTACATTGCAGACTTCAGCTGGCACTGCTACATCAAGCAGAAGTACGAAAGTCTTTAATACCTGACTGATACAGCTGTACTGCCAGCTGTGCCACAAGTGTTAATATAATTACACTGGTATAAAGGTGATATTTCATTAATATAATTTCTTTTCCTTGCTGTTTTTCCATGCTGGTATGATACACAGATGTGCTAATGTAACTGCAGCTCTAACACAAACACTTTCTGCAGTAATAACACAGATATAGCCAAAACCACCAAGGTCACAGAAGCACATGCTAAGAGTTTACTTTGACTATTTCTACACTAAACATATTACATCACTGATGTGCTCCACATACATACTACTAAGGATTTGTGGGAAAAATATATCAAAGCTGCCCCATAAGCAAACCTTCTATAAAGTCATCCCTTCCAGCAGCCCAGCTGCATTGCTTAGGGCCAGCATCTCTTCCTACCTCTGCCCACACATCTGTGCTGACAGATGCCAATACCAACAGGCCTGTTCCCATTGCTTCACTTTCCATTCCTCATTTCACTGCATGCCTTGTGCGTGCATGCCATTTCCTCCTATTCTCAAGTTCCCTGGCTTGATTTTGCCAGCTGCAACCGTTGGGGCATCAGCACAGCTGTGGCACGAGGCTGGGCTGTGGTTTGCTATCCCATATATCCCATACCCTGACACTGGGAACGATGGCAGCTCTGCTATCCCACAGCCAGCCGCTGGCAATGACCGCGGGCAGAGCGGGAAGAGGGGCAACCGGCAGGGCCTTGCTGAATGCCAGGGCCAACATTCTCTCCCTTACTCCCTCAGCAGCGCCATCCCGCCTGCCACCAGGCGAGCTAAGGTCAGCACCGTGCCCCGAATGAAGGCTGGAAATATACGTGGAAGAAATCGGGTCCAAAACCTACCACCCTCCATACCCAGCCCCCCCTCCACAGCCCTGCCCGCCCCCGGGAGAGCGGGCCTTGGGTTGGGAAGGGCGTGACGGTTGGGCGGGACAACCAATGGACCAATCAGAGAGAAACTTCCGGGAATTCTCATCCAATAGTCAACTTCTAGTTGGCTTCGGGGAGGAGGTGAGCAGACGCCTAGCGCTGAGCGCCATGTTTGATTCTGGCAAGAGGGATGGGCCTGCGCGGTGCCCTCACGCAAAATGGCTGCTGGCAGAGGTCACGTGGGAGGCAGTCCCTCGTGGCGGGGGCGTTGCTAAAGGGGACGCACGGCAGCGGGGGGGCGTGATACGCATGCGCGGCTCTGGGGGGCGGGGGGAGGCGAAGGGAAGGCG
>NW_009259683.1:5792217-5804955 GCF_000687185.1 Egretta garzetta
CCCGCTGACAGGCCTGTGTGGAAGGACCCGGGCGTCGGGCAGGCCCCGTGGCCCTGTTTCTGTACCGCTGAGCGGTCAGCTGAAAGTTTCTCCCCCTCAGGGTGTGTCAGTGGCCCGGCAGGTACCGCCGGGGGTTAAACCGTGCTCTTCTGGTTGCCGGCAGGGCCGCTTCCCCGGCTTAACTGAAAAAATTGAGAAAACTTCCCCGCTAAACAGCTTAGGATAATGTCATCGGAGTGAATTAAGATGTTCTCAATTTGCTGGCATGTTGTCAATCAGTCAAGTACGTCTGACTGTGACTGTCCACCCTCTTATGGATACGTTGGAGCGTGGGGACGGGATGATTTCTCACCATGAAAAGTTATCAGCAATAGCCTGAAGCAGAGACTTAAAAAATACCGGTATATGTTTTTAATGGTCAAGATTTAGATTTCTTTTTTTTTAAAAAACTTATTTTATGCTGTCCTTTAAAACGAATTCTATATTTCCCATTTGGGATTTCTTTTAACTTTACGAAGAATTCATGAAAGGCTTTGCTATCCTGAAACAATTTAAGTTTCAGTGGGAGTATCTTTTGAGAACTTCTGTTTCTGCCACAGGAACTTGTGCAGCTCTAAGCCATTCAAATTACCCATGCTTTTCAAAATCTTCCCTCTGAAATTAAGTACTCGATTACGTGGCTGGGCACCTGCCAGAATCTAGTGTAGCTTATCACCTTTGAAGACTGTTCTTTTTTTAAACATTTTGATTGTAACAGTTAGTGCTTGAAACGTATTAATCTTGCCACCAGTCTTCTCGTCTTTAAAGTGCTTCTGCCAGCTGTCCTAGCTGTTTCCCTAACTACTGTTTGTAACTACATTATTTGCATATCATACCATCTGTAGGAGAATCTGCATGAAAGGCCAACAGAAAGAAGGAAAGCTTCTGATCATTTCTCCTCATGGCATAGATTCTTAATAATTTTTTAAAAAAATAAACAAATTAGCCTTAGAGAGCCTTTCCAGACCTTGGCAGTTTCTGTGGTAGTACTGTATTCTGGAACTTGTGATCACATGAAGCAGGTCTATGTGTTTTTGTTTTAGAGCTGTTTTTGTTGTGTGAAGCTGATCTTAGAAACTCTTCCATATTTTAAGTGCTTTTAGGATTTTTTTCAGGGGAGGGTGTGATGCAGATGCGGTCATTCCAGACTGTGCTTTGTTTTTTGTCATGGTGCCTCATCTTCACAACTTGTCCTTCTCCCCATCTTTATCCAGTCTCCTATGGAAAGAGCAATATACAGGTTTGTAGTTTGAAGTGAAACTGAGAACACCTATTTTCCCTCAAGGGGGATGTTCTTTCAGTGTCACTATGATCAACAGCCTAAGTTATATACAGGTATCTAGTGTTTGTACAGTATTTACAGCTTCAGCTTTTCTGGAAGAAAACAAGATGGTTTCTTTAGTGCTGTCTATAGAACTGATGTTAAGAAGAGAATGGAATGGTTTACCAATGATCTTCAAATCTGTTTTATTATTATGGTAGCATAAATGCTAGGTAATGCATAATACATCTCTACAACTGTAATGGTAATATTTTCAACTTAATTTGCTTTCACATGCAATTTTGTTTTGGGACTCAATGCAAAATGAGCTTAACACCTGTTAATTTTATAATAGCATAATTATGGAGTAAGCAGAAATCCAGCAGGGTGGAGATAGGATAGTGAGGAAGAATTAATAGCTTGGAACTTTTAATCCTTACTTATGGAATTATCAAAGAGAAAGAAGTATAAGTATGGTTATAAGGGTTATACAATGTAAAAATTCAATAACCTGATTCCCTTTTAAAAAAATGTGGGAGTGCTCTCTTTTCTTTTCTAGGTCAAGTGCATGAAAGTTAGAAACTAGAGTAGTTCAAACGGCATGAGCTGTTCATTCACTGACATGTTTAGGTTCTAGTAATCTTTAATTATGTAGTCTCCTGATTCTTTTTGCTCAAACTGTTCATGTGAAGATGTATGGTAATGGAGGAAGGAAGGGAGCTCTGTAATATCTTTACTATTCATTAAGCAACTCTTACACAATATGAAGACTGCATTGAGTTGATAGTTATTAATTTCTGCATGCTCTTCTTCGAGGATGCTTCTTAATGGATTATTTTAATGGCTCACAAGTATTGATTCAGCACCTCTTTGAGATGAGGGAATATTGTTTTCCCGTCGGTAAAATTAGTGTAATAAACAAGATGTGATCTGGGGTCGCAAAAAATAATCAATGGGGGAACAAAATTAGAATTCAAGTTCACCTGCCTCCATGCTGTGCTGTTTTCTCCAGAAAATAATGTGAGTTGGATGTCTATATTCAGTGGCCATTATGAGCGCTGGGCGCTTCTTCATATCGGGTTCTGTTGAGAACATGCAGTTAATGTCTTTTTGTTAGCCTGATAGTCACATTGCAGTGAGGCAGTGACAGATCAATATTGTGCTCTTCCTCTTCTCCTTGGTCTTTTTGCCTACTATTTCCAACTTCTGCAACAAGTGGAGGAGCGATCATATGGATTTCCTTATCCCTGCTTAGCCTTGATTGATTGTTGGAGGACCGTCCACCCACTATGCTGAACAAGTAGGGGTCCTACTGGAAAACATACTAAGTGCTCCCGTAGTTAAACATGGTGATAATGGGAATAAACACACCAGGGGATGAATTAAAGTTGCACAGGGAACTTTCTGACTTGTGAGTGCTTTACTCTGAACCTAAACAATATTATATCTTTAATGCAAAAACAAATTCTGTCACACATGCTGGCAGGGTCATTATAGTTGCATGTCAGTGGCGCTGAAATGTTCCAGGCAGAAGCACAGCTTGAGCTCAGGGCTAACTGCATTAGTTGGAAACAGGAGGAAGCTGTTTCTGTAAAGTTGAAGGGGAAAGGTCAGTGTGGCAATGGGTTTATTGAGAGGATTGTTGGGATTTCACAATCCCATCCTCTCTTCTCTGACTTGTTCAAGTGGTGGGAGGGAAACACTGGAGACAGAAACAGGGTCCTCTGGTCATGAGTTGAACTGGTGGGAGGAGAAAGTAGTTTTGATGCTCTACTCCTCTTTACACCTGGCAGATGTGTGGTAGTATATTCATTCCCTACCTGTGTCTCTGCACCTTCTAGATGATGCTTGAGATTTTGGAGTTTAGTGAAGGAAGCCCAGCCCCATTGTGTCTTGTCTTCTTTTGAAAAGGTATCCTCTGTCATGTTTATATTTTCAGGATCTTTTTGTGGGTGTTGGGCAAAGTGGATGCTACTTGGGTGTGGTTTTTTTTTTTTTTTTTTTTCCTTGCTGTCAGATTATTATTGGTTATGTAGATTGTTGGAGGCCTGCTCATTTTTATTTTTCCTTACTTTTTGATGCACGCTCTAAGTTTTGGCTTGTCCATAGCTGAGGATTTCAGAGGCTGCTTCTTCCCCAAAGCCATATTATTTCTCCTGTAATGTAAATCACAGTGATTGCTTGGACCATCTTGATTGGGGAAAAAAACCTAAATCTCAGATTTCTTCAGTAATGGAGATTCAGTTGGAGTTAAGAATTCTTTATTTTCTTAAAAGTTTTTGATGGTGTAACAATAATTAGATACATATATCGTTTATATCTTTTCCCTCTTGTCTTCATGACACCTGTGACTATAGTAAGGGTCCTATTGCTTTTTTTATTCAGTTTTACTTTCACACTTTGCCATGTTTCTAGCTTGTATCTTCTGTATTCATATTTTAAAAGTTACAAAGATTTCTGCTATGAAAATGGAATAAAAATCTTTTTCTAGTTCATATGGAACCTTATATCTAGTCACAATATCTATTTTCCTTGTTCTACTGAACAAAAACCCAAAGCAGAAACCAATGGTCTTGCCCTAGAGACTATTTTAATCCAAATATTATTCAGTTTGTTTAAATGCTTAGTCATATTGTCCAAACTGCCTTTTTTCAATGTGATTCTTCTTACTTTTTTCTTCACATTAATAATGTTTGCCCACTTGTATAGTTGCATCCTGGAAATAGCGTTCAGAAGAGGGCAAGGCAAGAAAGCTACAAAGTGGTGGATCCAATGCATGAGTTTGATTTTGCTTACCTTTTATTTTTGGGCACTACAGTAGTTACATTTACCCCTGATGCCCAGAAAACTAACTGCCCTTTTTTGACCTCTTTATTACTGTGGCTGGACTTGCTCCTTACATTTCTGTCATAGGAAAAGCCACCTAGGTATGGTGTAGCTCTTCTTCATTGGCTAGCTCAATTTTAAAAGGGTATTGTTTAAAATTTTACTCTTTCTTTTGAAGTATCATTTTCACTTTTCCAAGGCTTTAACAAATGCAGGTTCTTGCTGAAGTATCCATCTTTACAAGATAAACCTGCGTGATTATTATAGACAGCTTCTAAGGAGACATGTATTTACAGCTTTGGTAATATATATGTATTTCAGTAGTAATGGAATAAGAATGGAAACAGTGAGGTGAAAAAAGGCACAGAGGCATTCCTAGTTCAATTGTCTCTGCCATAAATTTGAGAATAAGTGTCATATATGGGTGATAAAAATGGCATAGGCTATTTTTTATATGCTCATTATTCACTTAGTTTGTCTTTTTCAATTAACGTGGAGTCTATCTTTCTCATCTGACTGGGTTTACGTTTCTTTCATAATCATATGTCAACAAACCACAATAGATGCAGCATAATGTGGCATACAGTGTAAATCTTTAGGTTAATCCTTAACATTTTTTATTACAGTTCATTTGGAATCACTTTGTAACTTGATCATGATTTGTACTGGTGTGGTTTTTTTAATGATATGCTTAATAGGTTACAGCTTGATCTTTTCTCACCTCTTTAATGTAGAGAGGATGCTCAACTACTCAGCCAATGAGATTAGATCTATTTTGAGATTAGATATCCTCGATTATAATATTTTTTTTCTTTAACTTCTTAAGACTTGTCTTCTCTGTTTATTTCATTTGAGGAGCCTTAGCAGTTTGGATGTACTGTTTTCTAAACCACTAACAAAACCATTGAGTGTCGACGTTGGTCATGGTACTCGCTTTGTATGTGGCAACATGGCAAGGTAGCCTTGCTTTTGGGGATTTAAGGTACAGCAGTTTCTAAAGGCTGTCCTTCCCAGGACTTTGTGCTAAAAGGAATGCTCACCTACTTGCTAGGCCGAATCAATGTGATATTTTTAGGCATCTTGGAGTGTCAGTCACTTTTATTTTACATAGTATGTTCTGTTTCTGTGTAAGTATATATTTTAAAAAGACAGTTTAGCAAACTCTGGAGAGAGACTTTTAAATATAGTTGGAAAGGAAAGGGGAGAGCAGAAGCAAAATCCTTGTATTTCTTGATTCAATAGGACAGGCAGTCACAAATATTTCTTGATAATTTGTGTTCAGGCCTGTCCCCTATTAATGATTTGCACAAAAACTTTGAAATAAAATTAATTAATTGTTTTCTAATACCAGCTCATGTAAAGCTGAAAGATGTGTTTTGTTTAATATCGGTCACTTTTGGACAGTGTGTGCGCACAAATGTGCCTAGCTTGCAGCTACCTTCCAAAATTCTCTGGCCTGCCTTCCCAAATTCTCTGGCTTTTGCAGCAGGCTTCTTGCTCTCTTAGCCCTTGAAGTGGAGGGGAGAGGTGGGAAAAGGCTGGTGGCTGGAGGAATTGTTCTGCTGATCTGCCATTCCCTTCTCGTGTGACTGGCACTGCATCCGCCAGGTGACCTCATGCAAGTGTCCCCTGTCATATGATGGATGACTGTCTGGCCCCGAAACAGGAGCATGCATTCTCTTCAGGTCGTGGACAGGGAACTGCGTGCATGCCCTGCCATGTGAGTGGGAACACACCTATCTCATCGCCAGTTTATAATTGTTCCCTGTCACTTGAATGGCATGAACTCACCAGGTGATGAAGAAGTGACTAACTTTTTGATAATGTGATAGACAACATTTTGGTTATCTACTGTAGGAGGGGAGAAAGGAAGACCCAGAGCACAGTCTGAGTGCTTCTGTGAGAGTCCATTTGGCCCACCCTGACACAAAAATGAGGTAGTTCTGTCTTAAATGTGTTTGTTTATTAAGTGTGACTTACGATCACGATATTGAGCCCTGTAAACTACAAAAGCGCTATGATTCGTTATGATTAGCACTCTTTACCGCAGCACATGCTTTGGGCTAAAAATTTACAACATTCTTGAAAAAGCCCATCTGCGTAGTTTCAGCCTTCATTAAAGAAAATAGCCCCAAAGACTTAAAACGATGAAAAACTTGCAGTGTTGTCTGTTTATAGGCATGGAAGTAAGAAGAACCACAAAATGTTTTAACAATGAAAAGCAAAATAAATAATAACTTTTTCCTTGTAAAAAGAATGTGGATGAAAATGAAATGAAAAGCGGCCTTTTCAGCTTTTGACTGTTTTATGAAATGGCAATTAGCTTTGAACTGTATGAGCCGGTTGAAGTGGACAGAGCTAGACTGTAGCGTGATTTCCCTTTTCTGTCAGTTTGTAACCTGTATTGACAGAGCAGTTTGTGCATGGATCGTATCAATTGGATCTTTCAGTTTGGCAGCTATTGTTTGTTTCTGGAGGCAAATAATTTCTCTGGGGCATGGTTCAGACCAAGTTAAAATTATGAGCTTTAAGGAACAGCAACAAATATTCAAGCTATCAAGCAGTCTTAACTTTTTTTAAGCTTGTGTGTTAAGAGCTGTTGAATAGCTTTCCAAAGTTTATTTCTCTCTGAAATGTTAGTGTTTTCAATGGAAACAGCTGAGTTTCTGCAATGTGTGATGCTAAATAGCTGCTCAGTTCGTTAGAAACAAACGATTTATGGAAATAGATAACACTCTGGATTAGTAAAAGTGCTTTTAAATCAGAAATCTGTTCAAAGATGTTTTCTTTTTGGAGTTTATCTTTTATTACTCTGAATTCCTCAATGGACCAATTGCTACTGAAGCATGAAAGAAACACATCTGCACTGAAGTGCTTGTGACTGGTGGCTTACACTTCCCTTTTCTGTATAGCATTAAACTAGCAGAGGAGACATCACATTTTGGATCTTCTTGGGGAAGGAAGAGAAAGTAAGTGACTAGAATAGCAGTGAGAAATGGGTAAATTTTGCTGTGTCTGTATGAGACTTGCATCTGTCATACTGAAGTCTTGAGTCCTGTCCTCATTCTAAGGTAAATCACTTTGAGGACTGTCAGAGACACGCGTGAACATTCCCTTATGTTGAGCCAGTGATGAAGCACTCTCTAACAGTAGGGATTGCTCCTTCCATATTTTTCCACAGTATGGAAGTACAGATAGTGAAGAGATGATCATAACTTAGATGACTTCCTTGCTTCTTGTACAGAGGACCTTAGTATAAGTTACTAATCTCACATGCATCTGGAGCGCGCTGAATGGATTTACAATGCTAGATCAGAAGGTGGCTTGAGTAAGATATATAACATTCTGTGTAACTCTGAGTAGATAAGAAAATCTGTGATACAGTAACATGTATTTTTCCAAGTATATTGCTTCTTTAGCATCCTGTTGAAGATCATGCATATATCAGGTCTGTCTTCATATTTTGGCATTGTGATGAATCAAGCTATATGCTTTCTCTGGACATATGGAAGTAATAGTATTCTGTGATGAGAACAGTGCATTCTCTTTGTGACTACCTAAGCTCACAGAAATTGTTTTATAGTCTCACAGGAGAGGGAAGCCATCCCAGGCATGTCTTCTCTGTAACTGCTGCTGCTCTTTAGAAACAATAAACTTATCTGGAACTTGTGCATGCTTGCTCTTTTTCTGTTTCTCTCCTTCCTCCCCCCCACCCTTCCATCTCATTACCTACTTTTACTGAGAAGAGATGAAGCATCTGCTTCAGCCCTGTGCCTCCATGGTTGAAAATTCTTTTATTACTTCTGCTTTTGAAGTCCAAGCTTTTCCAGAAAAGAACAGATTGTGTCAACAATGTAGTTAGTCCTCACATTGTCATATCTACAGTGTATTCTAAGCTAGAAGCGGTGATTCTTTCTTCTGAAAACAAAACAAAGGAGTATGTGGGGAAAAGAAACCAAATTATTTCAACATTTATGTTTGAAAAAAGCTTTGAGAGTCAGTCAAAACCAGAGATGACAGAGTTCTGAGCTGGGCTTTGAGCTTTTCCAAGAAGTAAAGAAGCCCATTGAGTTTAAATGAAGACTGCTGAGGCAAAGTTCTGTGATTAATTAGCATCCAAAGATTACTGTGCAAGCATCACTCCTTATTTATAAACGTGACTAATTCCTCTAAGCTTTCATATGTTGCTGCCTAGGTAGAACTTTGAAGCTGCTATCTAATTTTTGAAATAAATATGTAGGAGTATGAAGGAACAAATATTTAATCAGCATGTCCCTCCCAGAGTGAAAGGTTGGTCTGTACTGGAAAATCCTGTTGGGTTTGATTGAGGGAAAAACTGTTGGTGGTTTTGTTTTTTTGCCCATAGTAGTAAAAGTATCGGGCCTTTTGACCTAAGGGAGGTTTTGTAGATGGCCAGTGTCTTGGGATCGTGTGGATCCTCGTTTGCCTGCTTGGTCGGAAATTACAATAATTGGAATTTATGAAGATGTATAAATTTTTTGTGAGTTAGGACAAAATGTTTCCAGGGATGCTCAGTGTAGGGCATAGAGGCTGTTGGGGGTGTGTCTGGAGGATTCATTAATACACATGTTAAGTGCCTTTCCTTCTGTCCTTTTAAAGAAGGAATGCCATAGAACTGAGTGTGGGTCCCCACCCTTCAGGACTGCTTTGGAAGACGTAGTGGGGAAGATTCTCTGTCTTATTGGGAGGGGGATCAATATAATTCTTCAGAACTTGAAAACACTTTAAAAAATGAAGATTTTGCCACATCTTGTGATGACAGCAAGCCAATCTAAACATCTAAATAATAACCTGGTAAATTATTTATGAAGAATGATGTCTTTGTAACAGCTATGCTAGTGTTCTCAAAGAGTAACTTTTGATTTAATTTGTTTTCTTGCAGCCTGCAATATAAAGTGGGATATGTTTCTGTTGAACTTCTGTTTTCTAAAGAAAAAAAGCAGGCAGTTAAGGCTTTTGGTTATGAAATCTGCAGTATATATTAATTTGATGCTGTTTTAAAATGTAAACTTTTGCATGCAGGCATTTGAGTGTTACTTATGTATGCTTTCGCTTATTCACTGAACAGTTAGCTTAAATTTCTCAGCTGTATGGATAACAAGTGGGAATTTTTGGTCATATTTCTACTTTTCAGTTTTCAGGATAATTGTATGTTGATTGGTAACTATAAGAAACTTTTACAGTTCATCTTGGAAATTATTTTTGTTAACGAAGAAAACATACTACTGGAGGAGTTACGCTCCCCCAGATTCTCAGTCACCGCATTGTTTTTATCCTATGGAATGGATATTTACTATATTACATTTATACAGTCATACAGAATCAAAGCATTCCATAAAAGTTGATTAAAAATTACAGTGCAGGTTAGAGCTTTAGTTTGTGATTCTACAAGTGCAGGTATGCTTAACTTCAAGTACACACTTGGGCTTGACTACTTTGATATAGTTATTGTGCCTACCTAATTGTTTGCAGGATTAAGGTTTTGGATATGAACTTTTAGTCAAGTAGGGAGTTGGGAGGTGATGTGAGAACACTTGAAAATGCCGTAACCAGTAAGTGACCTATATTAGTAGTTGGGTAGGCGTTAGTGCTGAAGTAATGAATTACTCAACCATTTTTGTAACTTGAACTTCTGAAATAACATGTCAGTAATACATGCATAAAGGCTATTTCCATGTTTTAGCTTTATCCCTTACTTTAGGTGATCGAAAGCAGTTGTTATAGTACTGCAATTTATTAGGACTTATGTGACATAATTAAGTGAGCAAGAATCAAATGTCACCATAGGATTTGCTGTGCTAAGCATAAGTAGATCAGAGAACAAATGTATGCCATTTAGTATCTAAAATGTCTGTTAACGATGCTGTGTGTAGGCCTGAAAATAATTTTCTTAGTTTCTTCACAGTAGTATCAGGACAAACTCATTACAGCAGTATTTATCTTTTTTTGAGGTCTACTTTTTTTTTCTTCTTTATGTAGATGTTGACACGTTTATTTCCCAAACGCTAAAAGGAGAAAATCTATCGAAGAAAGCAAAAGAAAAAAGGGAAGTTCTTCTTAAGAAGATAAAAGATGTTAAGGCAAGGTAAGTGAGCTTCATGGCTTTAATGTGTTATGAAGTCACTTAAGTTATTACAGTTTTTATTGACTTTATTTATAAATGAAAATTTATTTATTACAGTAAGTTTTTACAGTCTTTTAATAACCCTTAACAATATTAACAATTAAAAATCTGTCTAGGTTCTGATTTTGTCAAATAATCTGCAGTGGCTCAAGTATTTATATCTATCTTGAAGCTGCTAGAATTTAGTAAGAAAGGGGAACATAAAGATTTGTCCCATTTGAATTGTTGTAATATTCTCAACCCTGATTGCAGGCTGGTTGGATAGAGCTTGCCTTCACCTCCGGTTTGGTAAGATTTGTTAAAATATGAGAAATATAATCCATTGAGAATATGAATGAGCTTCCTGTCACCATATTCAGCTGTTGTAAAACAGCATAATTCAGTGCTGACTTTGCTTTACTATATATCCTGTTGCTTAGCTCTGTAATAGAAAATTGAAACATTACTGGAAACTATTTATAGATCATAAGTTTGTTTCAGTAGTGTTAAAATAGTGAAGTACTACAACAGACCAAGCAGAGGGCTGTGGTTTCTTTTTTTTTTTTTTTTTAAATTTTAGTTTCAGGTATGATTTGAGACTCTGTTCTATTGTGTTTTAATTTCAGTCAAACAATTCAGCTGAAGAGATTTGGCTGTAGTTTTATTTGTGCTACAAAATTTTCCTTGCAAAATCTCTTTTTTTACAACTCTAATCAATTTGGGTGTAATCTGGTACTTGCTGTTCTTTTCCCATTGTTGCTTCCAAAGTGTTTTTCTACTGATCACTCCTGTTGGATACCTCCTAACCTTTACTTTGATGACATGCTCCTGCCTCTGTGGCAACTTGTTTACAATTTCAAAGACAGCACAATCATCTGGTGAAGGCATCATTCTTTTTATCTGCTAACTGTGGGAAGACATGAGTTGTGTCCCAAAACCTTGTAATTGAAGATTTGTGTGCCTTTGATTCAGGCTGTAAATGCATAGGGAACTACTTTGCCTTTTTTTTTTTTTTTTTTTTTTTTTTTTTTTTTTTTTCCCCCTGGTGCTTTCCCTTCTGGGTTATTGAGCTAACTGGGACTGTACAGATGACTTGCAGATACAGAAGTACTGACTTTTTTCTTCAGTCTTATGACTCAACTATAGTTTTTCTGGATGATGAAATATCAAAGGAAGTAACCTGCAGTTATGAGCGCAGTTGACACTGAATCCTTTGCTATTCACTTGCATGACCCCATGATGTCATGTCTTACTTTAATTTCTAATTCCTTCCTTGTCTCCTGTGATATTATTCACTGTTAACAGCGTTTTGCTTTTCATGCAGGCTACAAAATATATGCACTTCGTAGTCGTCTTTGATTTTTACATCCCACATATTGGGCTGTGCCGAACTATTACTGCTACTTGCTATGCAGGATTTCTTAGATCTGGCCTTTTATCTCTGTTTGTATTTCTCAGTTTCTTATCTCTAGACCCTTCCTTTCTCTCCTGCTCATTACTTGTAAGCATCTCCTTACTAACTAGCCTAATACACGCACTGCTGCTCGGTGTCCATAAAGATGGTCTTGGCAGCTGCATTGTATTTGCCAGTTATTTCTGGTGAAATCCTTTTCTTTTCACATAAACTCTAGTCCCTGCATGCTTCTTGAGGTGCCATTTTACATAACTCTGCCATGATTATTTAACTTTATACATCAAACTCTATCCTATGATTATTTTTGTTTCTGAAAAAAATACCACGATTTAGCTCTGAAGAAACAGTATTTTTTCCCTCTGGGATTGATAGAGGTGGCCTTTTTTTTTTTTTAAGGCATTAAATAAGTTGAGATCTTATTTGAAAATGTTTTTTGTTTTTATTTAGGCATGCAATAACTTTTGAATTTCTGGTTAATTATTAGTACTTTTTCATTTGGATTTGATAAATTATTGGAAAAAAACCCACTATTTGTAGATTGCTTCCTGCTGACCTACCGTGTTATTTTTAATGTATGCTTAGTGCTTTTACTTGCACACAAAACTTTTTGAAATATATTAACATTTAGAAGGATTACTAAAATTAAAGATGCTTTTTATGTTTCTACCTTAAAATATCTTGAGTAAATGTATGTTCCTAGAAAAGGCTGCTCACTCCAAGTTTGGTTTTGTTCCTGTCTCTTTTTGAAGCAACTGGGGATTCTCTTCACTGCAGAAGCAAAAGAAAAACTGCGTAAATACTTCAGCCAAAAGTAAAGACTTAAAAATCATTAAGGAAAACTTGCAGTGCTAAGTTTCAACTACAGAGCGTGTTGAAAACCCATCACTGTTTTATGCTATGCTCTAGTACCGTGGGTTTGCATGTGTGCGTGGCCTTATCTTGTTGTTTCTTCTTTCCGCAGTTATCCTCAAGAGTTCCAGGATAAAGGTAAGGCTCATGTATATCTCCTCCCCACCCCCCGCGGTGTATTTTTGTCCGCGGGCGGGCTCTCGGCGGAGGGAAGCGGGGCCGGCG
>NW_009259683.1:5804981-5832481 GCF_000687185.1 Egretta garzetta
GAGGCCGAGGGGGCTGGCTCCCCCTGCTGAGGGCAGCGGGGAAAAGCTTCCCGGTTGCAAAGTTCTCCCCTCAAACCATCGCTCAAAGCTAGGGCCCGTTTACCTCCTTAAACACATCTGAGAACGCTCACTGATGGACAGAGTAGTTTAGAAATACAGTTCAGAATTTGATATAAATGGAGCTGGCTAAGTCTGGCTTAGTTAGCAGTAGTTCGGGTTTTTTTTTGTTTGTGGTTTTTTTTTTTTTTTTTTCCTCCGAGGAAAGCAGCCTGCTTTGGAGATAAAATTTTAATAGGGATAACTTATTTCAGCCTTTTTTCTTCACATTGCAAAAGTCTTCAATTCCATAGTGATGTTTCTTTAACCTTTTAATAGGATCAGCTAGTGGCCATATGATATTGGCTTTCGATCCGTACTGAATGAATGTTTTCATAGTGCAGTGGGAGCTCAGACCTGTAGTTGGGGAGGAGACGATTTAGTGCATGAGTAATGAAAGCTGAAGTGTGGGTTATCTATTGTCTTCTAGTGGAGTTAAAACAAAGCTGCAGAGTTCAGTTTAGAAAAGACTGTGTTGCTACAGTGTTCTGTTCTGTAACTAAACCTGGAAGGGCTCTTATTTCCATGATGCTAATTCTTGAGGTCGTGACCTATAGCCTGTGGATGCTGGTATGAGGGTCACAGTGCGAGGTCAAAAAAGCCTATGCAAAGCTTCACTTTTTGCAGTGGTTGAAGAACTGTCTGTTTCTGGACAAGGAGGTTCAAATGTGTAGGCTACAGCATGCCTCCTGACAAAGTGAAAATATGTGAGTTGTATTAGGCAAGTAATGTTGTAACAAGGCACAACAAGTTCATACATTTCTTATCCCTGTTTAAGTCAAGTTACATAGCCATATCAGTTCAACTGAAAGAGAAAATACAGCTTGAAACTTCCCAAAGATTGCCAAGATTTTGTAAACTTGAACTATGTCATTCTTTAAAAATTGTATTAAAATATTTTTGTATTGCACCTCAGCATCCTTCCTGAAGTTAAAATGTAGTTTCCCTCCTTTCCTCACTGTCCAACTGAATTAAAGGTGGAAAAGTCAAATGTTATTTTATTAAGAAAATGACTAACATGAAATTAGGTGGGACGGTTGTTTCATTGCAAATGCATCTGACTTTCTGGAGAGCATGTTTTTGAAGACTTAATAACTTTTTGAGGCTATGTCTCTAATAATAATGAGAGTTGTCTACATAGAGCAGAGTTGGCATTTACTGGTTTGCTTTTTTTTATTGAAGGTCAAGAATATTCTAGTCTATTTACTTTCTTCATTGGCAATTTGATTCTGAATTTCTTTTCCGATTCAACAAATTATTAATAAAAATGAGATTTCATTATCTCCAGTAAAATGGATGATTTAATTTATATAGTCTGTAATTGTTACTGTATAACTTGCTCTGATTTCTGTGAAAATTGTATTCGGTCTTATTCTTTTTATTAGAGTGCATTTGCTTCTTAAGAAGGATATATTGCTTTGTTTTTTAATTTTCATGATGTGTCTGGTTCAGATTGTAGAACTATGTACAGATGGTGAAGCTTGCAAATGCTGACACTTTAGTTTTCTTTCAGTATTTGTTGAGAAAATGAGAGGGGTCTGAAGTTATACCATTTTTTTCTGCAAGTGAAGATAAATTTCTTCAAATTGATGTGCATTTGCATACATGAATATGAAAAATCCATGAGAAATGGAAGCCTGCCCTTATTTGCAAAATATTTGAGGGAATGTGGTTCAGTGGTATGGGTTGTTGCTATAATTTCCAAAGTTCAAGAAGTGCATGCTAAACTTTATTTGGTTGTCATTCTTACTTTAGGCCTGTACAAATTAGGCGTGACTTGTGTAGGTGTAGAACAAAGGACCCACATGGAGGTAAGCAGTCAGATTCTTGGCCAGCTACTAGTGTAACAAAGCAGTGGCAGCAGCTGAGTGAGGTCAACTTTTGTGTCCATTCTCTGTGCACACCTAGACATTTGAAAAATGGAAAATTTGAGAAAAGGTTAAGAATTGAGGTGGCAATGGTGGTCACACATTTTCCTGTTCTTCCCCCCTCTAGAGAAAGAAGAAATATCCCAAATTATAAGGTGAAAAAGGAGAATATCTTTTAGGAAAAAAGGAGGCGTGGAAGCAGTAATGTGGAAACTGCACTGAAACAAACTAGGAAGAATAAAAACTGCTGTGCACATTTACGCTTCATATTTGCTCCTCCTTGTTTTGCAGTAGCAGTAACTCTTGGTTTTTTTAATGCAAATAAAATAATCTTTGTTGTAGCTGAAAGGAAAGGTGAAGAATGATTTGCATTATGTGCCATATTATCATGGTATGGTAATTATCTTGCTACATTCATTATCACACTATATCAGCTGTTTTCAGGAATCTTGTGAGTTGTGACCTGTCATCCTTCCAGAGTTATCCAGAAGAATCTTCTGGAGGTGGAAAGAAGTGGACTAACACTTTCAAAATTCATATATTTCCTGTATAACCTAGTGAAACTTGACTCTGGTCTTTCAAACAGCAGCTCCTTCAGCTTGTGAGGTTTTTCCACAAATATGCTTTGTGGGCATCAGCTTGTCGCTCCACTCTCTTTCATCCTTGCATGTTCTTGAAGTTCCACTGGCTTTGCATGTAGTGACTAGTCAGTTTGACCAAGTTATTGTATGTGAGCTTTTATTGTATGGACTTTGGCCACTAGCATACATAATCTTACCTTCCATAAAGATAAGGCAAGGAGGCTTAAAAGAAGAGTTAAAAAAAAAACTTAAGCTCATGTACACAAGTAGAACCAGGCTCCTTAAAATCAAAGTAGTCCTTGTGCATCTCTCTCAACTTTTCAGAAAGCTCAATGTGTAAAGAAGTATGTATGCGGACTTTCTTGCATCATCTTAAAAATAAGCCTTATGTTGTCTGTCAGGTCAGTAAATATGCTGGCAAAAGCATCTTTTGTGTCTACACACTGAAAAAATGAAGCTTTTGAGGAGAAGTGGGTATATGTGAAAATTCAAGACATGAAGTTCATTGTACAGGGAAATATTTAATTCTCATGTGTGATGTGTTACCTGATTTTACACTGACTTTTGCAGTTCAGTGTAATGTTGATTTATGGACAAGGAAAGTGTGTGTTGTTCTTATGACCAAAACTGTACAATTACATTAATATTCAAACCACTAATTTTTCAACAACATTTATTTTTATTTATTGAGGTACATTATTAAATTTTCATTGGTTTTATTTTGTTCTTAAATTAAGGAATTCAGTAGAAATGTCTTTTTCTCTGAGACACTGCTGCTTTTTTTACTTTTCATTTGAAATATTTGACTCTTCATTTCACCAGCTTAAGCGAAATCAAAAAGCTGTAGTCACATTCAGGGTGACCCGTTCTAGATCTTAGAACTGGGAAGGAACTTGAAAAAGAAGATAATTTTCATACAAATTGAATTCATTTTTCATAAGACTAGTATTCCTCTAAGGACATGAAAGTCTGGACTTTGTCAAAGATTCTGAGTTAATATAGTTTTTGGCATTTCTCTGTTTTGAGATTAATTGAATCAGTGCCATGGCTGCCAAAATGTTTAGTTAAAAGAACCTTGTTTTCAATTTATGCTAAAAATAGTGCTAAAGTTGGCAGAAGCACTATAAGCCCTAGAAACTGTATTTGTCTTTGAAGCTCACTTGCCATATGTTCTTTGCATTTATTTTAGTAAGATATATATTTTTAATCACTTTTCACAAAAGATTTTGGCTCAGTGTTGAAAGTGAGAAGCCGAAAGCACTAGCCAAATTGAGTCACAATATGGGAATTTGCAGAACAAGTTCCCCAAAAGCACTCGATTCACCTTATACCTGATCTGCAGCACATGACTCTGACACTATTTATGTAGAAGAGTATGATCTGATGTTTGCTAAACTACCACTTTCAAGTCTGATAAAAACTGATGAAGGTCCATTTTAATTATCATTTCACTGTAGTATAATAGAAGATAAACCTGGGTATGGAGCATAGGTGTTCTTCTCTTATGTAATTATTGGGAGCACCTGTAGGAAACCTTTAAATGACTCAGGTGGCTCTTTGGCTTTTGGCAGAGCAGTGTCTGGAGCCTGAGACAGCTGCTTCCTGGAAATAGTCAGGCTGATAAAAGCAGCACTATATGCAAAGGCTTTGTCTATTCTTCCCCCCCCCCCCATTTTGTATGGAGGCGATACTTCCTTTTTTCTCTCTGTACACTCCATTTTTCAGGAAATGGCAGCAGGTAGGAGTCTTTTTGGACTTGAGAAGGGAGGCAGTAGCTTGTGGTCATCAGAGGATGCGAGTTCTGTATTTTAAAACACTTGAGCTTTCAGTCAGGAGCATAAATACATCGTTAATATTTAACCGTAAATGGGAAAGATACAGCTTAGTTGTTACGCAGTCCTTTGAGGATCATCATGACGTATTTCTGGAGAGACCATCCAGATGCATTAGAGGTGTGCCAAATATCACTCCATCCTGGAAGTCTGGAGGGTTTCATTGTAGACAAGCCACTGTGGTGTCCCTTTCAGCTATGTGCAGCTGTTATCTGTGAAGTGTCCATGCCAAGTGCAATTTCAGGCAGCACAAGATACAGCCACCAGTGCAGCACAAAATGGTCTTATCCTGATGTGCATCATCAAAATGAGGGGCAGCTCAGCAAATAAAAATTGCGTTACTTTTCTTGCTTGAAGCATATTTGCTTGCAAATCTAATGCTGTTTCAGTATTGTTTTAACAAATAGCTGCTAAAGAATTCCTACTTGACCTTTATAAAACAAGCCATTAAAAACCGTCATGTTAATATGAGACTCTAGAAGACTTCAGGATTGAGCATGTCGGAGTAGATTTCATGGCAAAGCACACATCGAGAAAGTGGCTGTCGGAAGAATCCAGTCTTGCAGGATGACTGGTGGATTGGGTCAGTAGCATTGTCTTAAAAAATCAGCTGCAGCTATCAAGAGGCTGAAGTATACCTGTGCCAACTTGAAAGCAACTTTGTCTAGTTATTTTTGTGAAAAACTATGTAGTGAGGACCTTGCATTTAGGTGCTTGGTGGCTTTATCCAGTTCTTTGTTTGGTGGGTTCTTAGTGGAGCAGAGATTTGACGGGAGGAAGTGATTTCAACTTGCTGTGACTTGGGACCTCCCAAAATGGCAAGAAGCACGTTTTTTTGACCTGCATGTCTTTTTATTTTTGTGAGTTATTTTATTTTGCTTATACTTGAGGCATTTTAATGCATCACTCTGTCTAGACTTTTTTAGGAATAAAATGAAAGAGTTTAGTGATCTTGGGGACCCTGAGTGAGCAAGTATCTTTTGGAGGCATTGGCTGAAACGTCTTGCTTGCTCTTTTTTAGATTTAGTGGCTGAAGCAGTACTTTTAATGCTTAGGAGTTCATTACTATAATCACAGTATTGCAGAATAAATTGAATTCCTGGGGGGGAAAAAATAAAGTCTGGATTTATTTTTTTTTTTTATTTTAAAACTGGGTTCTTATAAAGTAATATGGTCCTGTTCATTGTATTGAGCTTGTATCACTAAATCTGTTGGAAATCTTCAGAATAGGGGGCAGGGACTGAAGTGCAGCCCTTGTTACAATGAGGACAGTTTGTCTTTTATGCTCCAGTCCTAATGAGGTACATTTACCCTTTGGTATGCAGTATTTCCTAAATCAATATGTAAGCTGTAATGGAAAAGGTAGCATTTAATAAGGAAAGACACTGTATCTTTTTTTTTTTTTCTTTACAGATAACGTAAAATATTGATTCTGCTATCTAACCTGTAAGAGGTTGGTTTAAATTGCAGAAACTGGAGAATAGGGTCAGTTCATACACATATTTTTGTTATTGTTGTAACTGTTAACTAACTACTGTTAATTAAACTTTTTTTTTTTTTCAAATTCCAGATAAATCATACAGTATTCTGGGGAAACAAGAAACTATATTAATGAGCATCAACTCCTTAATTATCCTTGTGACTACATAACAGGGACACATTCATGTCATTTCTTTGTGCAATAACTTTTGCAAAGAAGTATTTTTAAACTGATCATTAATTTTATGACCACAGAAATGAGATGCAAAATTTATGCTGTTGTCATTGGCACAGGTTCAAGGCACTACTGACATTATGTGTGATTGTAATGGAATGGCTGCCAACTAATGAGTCTATAGACATTTCGTTTGAGCATGCTTTGCTTTTAGATGTCTGATTAGGCAGTAATGCTTTCAATTATGCCTGCAAATTGTATTGGATACATTTACCTGATGCCCATTGTTGCTTTCTAGTTCGGTTTTCTATTACATAAATGCAAGTTGAATGCTTTTCCTTAATTTATTGATGCTTTTCGGGTGTATTTTTAGGTACTTGGCACCTGAAGAGAGGAGTAGTGGCTTGTGCTGCTCAACACTGACTCCTCTGACTGTTCAAGGAGTAACATGTGTAACTTCAAATGCAATTCTGTCTTGTCTTCCTCAGTAGGTGGAGAATAAACTGCAGTGCAACGCCTCGATGGAGGATCATGTGAAGTAGAGAAAGGGCAGAGATTACTCTGAGTGGGAATTGCAGGAGACCCCAAAGAATCAACAGGAAGCCTCTTTGTGAACTGTCAGGAGCGATATCCTTATATATTAATAGCATATGCTCCTAAGAGGTCTTTTAATCCTGCTGGAGTTAGGAGGCAAAAAACCAAGGCTGATGTTAGCCTGTAGTCATTCTTTTATGTGAGCACATAAAAATGTTGTGAAATGCCTGTTAAAGCTCCAGAGCACATTGAGTCAACTCTCCTATCAAAATGGCTGCAGTTCTTCCATACAAATTAGATGATTTAAGGTTTGCATTTTAGTGTAGAATATACATTTACAAATACATTTATTTAATCTAAAATAAAAAATGGAAGCCCTTGCAGGGCTACAGGTTGCTGGTAGTTGTATTTAGTGTCTGTGACCTATTCTCCACATTTTTTTACATAAAAATGTGTGGGTACGTAGACATGCTATTGTATGACATGGGACCTGTATATTTGTTCTGATTGTCTTTCTCCCATGGGAGTTTTTTTTCCCATGGAAGTCTTTGAGCCTTTATTTAGGGTTTAACATCTAGAGAATGCTTTGAAGACTATGAACCCTTAAAAGCACTGAACTTGTAACTTCTTTCTTCATAATACTTCATCAGTTTTTTGTTTTGGGAATATTTTGAACTTTTTCAACTTAGGATAAATACTTGTTTTATTGCAAATCCACATTTGGTGTGCCCATGTTTTTTGTTGTTTCAAATGAAGTATATATCTAGGATATGTACATGGTGTACCCTAAATATGTATGTATATAAAAATTCCATTGTTTCCAGATCATCTGACTTTTATATGAAAGCAAAGCACAAAGGTTTACTGAATTTGGAATCCTTAGCATAATTAGAAAATGGTACTGTTGTGACTTAATGGAAGAGCAGGGTAACAGTGCAGCTATGCAAACTTACATAAGGAATCACAACTTCTCTTAAAGAGATTATGTATAGCTGAGTGGGGCAAAATTCTTTGGAGATGTGCTTCCTGTGTTTGTATTCACTTATTTTCATCCATAAATGCTACTATATTTTAGATATACTTACTATTCAGTCCATTAATTTTGAGTGCTGGAGTGTGGTGTTTGTGGAAATATTTTCCTCTAGAAATACAGCCTAATATTTTAATTTTATGCTGGCACCTTCATGAAGGTTAAATGTTCGTACGTTTATGCATAGCTGATAAGAGGACATTTTCAACTGACAACCAGGGTGTTGGAGGTTTATATGTATATATATTCTGTGCATTGTAGTAATAGGAAAAGTTTAGGACAGATAAAGAGTGGAACAGCTGTTGATACTGCATAGGTTGTGAATATCATGTCTGCTCTTTTTATATGGAGTCTATAATCTAATGAAGATACATATATAGACAGAGATAGGCAACTGGTCTCTGGCATGTAAGCGTGAAAGATGATCATGCAGGTTGTAAATAAGGCATAACGTTTTCTGTTTGTGTGCTATCTGCTCTCTGGTTTTCTATTTGAAAGAAGAGGTGAATCCTGGAGGGGGATAATTTACTTTTGATTGGTTTGACAGGTGTGATGAAATGCAAATATTTTGATCAGATTAACAGGATGGCTGGAGTGCTATTGGAAGATGGCTGTGTCAGAAATAGATTGGAGTCAAGTTGAGATTCAAAGCAGTTGTTATATGGCATGGGAGCTTGGAAGGAAGCTTTCCCAAGAAAAGCATACTAAATTAATGAAGGGAAAACCAATTTAGTATTCAACAATCTTGGGATGTAAAAGAACTGCAGCAAAGCAAAAACCAGGCTTTGTTGTCTTATCTGTGTAGAAAACTTGCTGTTCTTTGCGAACAACTGGTGCTTTTTGGGCACGGACTCTGAATTTTCCATGATTTTGCATTATTAAATGGGAAGTAAAGGGGTGAAACTCAGCCATGGATAGGCAGTCCTACTGATGAATGTTATTCATATGTCTGTGGAGAAGAATATTTTTCACTATGCATTTTTTTTTTTTTGATTCTGAGAAATTAGTTATCTGACACAGTGCTCTAAAAGGCAACACATGAATAGAGAAGCATGTCTGGGGGTCTCTGGAAAGTTTTCTGCATGTGAGTATACCAAAAGGCAGTGCTTGGGCAATTTAGCTTTATATGCTTTTAAAGAAAATTGAGGGTCATTTTATCTGTTGGAGCATCAGCTTTATGATTTTGGTTTGGTGATTTTTTTTAAAAAATTGTATTTAATTATTGGATTTTCCTCCGTCACAAAGACGATTTTTTTTTTTTTTTTTAAGGAACAATGTAGCTTATGTTGTTTTGACACTTCTTTGCCTGGATGATGTTAAAAAAAAAATCTCGGAAAAGATAGTGAGTTTTGGGGGGGAGAACTTAAATTTTGTCTAATTAAATTAAAGTCTTGACTAACACTGATTTCACTTTACCTTTCCCAGACCATCACACTTAATGCACTCTAATCAATGTACTGCATAGTTTAGCTAATAATGCAGATTTTGTATTTATTGCAATAGGGCTCTCAGCTGTGTAAAAAACCTCATCGACAGAATGATGTATTAAGCCACAGGTTCAGACCAGGTGCTGTCAGAAGGTGATTGCATTTTTAGTTTCATGGGAGGAATACACATACAACATTTGCAAAGTAGCTCCTAATTACGGTGAAGAAAAGTGAAAGTGGGCAGAGGGCGACAAACTGCTGCCAAAAGTCGTTTGGCAGTTCCTGGGAGGGAAGTTTCTGCGGCTCCTTCCTGTGCTCGGACAGGCAGAACTTTGGAGCTTGGCACTGCCCGTTTTTCCTCCTTTGCCCGCTTCTTTGCTGTGGTGTGTCTGTCTTTCCCGCCTCGTGTGAGAAGCTGTCAGCTGCGCAGCACTGGGAGCAGGTTCATTATATGATGGTGTTTAGGGGAAACCACTGCAGCCACATGTACATTGCTGGTTAGAAGGTAGCCCTAAACCAGCAGCGCTTACAGCTGCGCTTGAACATACAAAGTGCGTGTTATGAGAGTCCGTGAGAAATGGGAATTTTTTCCGTTTCAGACAGGAATTGGTATCCTTCTTACTAATGAAAATATTTGTCTTTGGATTCTGTCTGTGTTTGATAGACTATTTGATGAGAGACTATTTTAACTAGCAATATATTTTTGACTTTTCCAGAATTGGAAGATGAGGAAGAGTCAGAGGGCTCTTTTTCGTCGCCTCCTGATAGTGTCTCCATAGCATCTGACCGGTATGATAAAGAGGATGAAGCACCTTCTGATGGTATGTGGTACTGTTTACCTTAGAACTTACCAGGTTTGCCAGTTTGCTACAAACTCATGTAATTAGATCCTCGTGATGCAAATGTTAGTGTTGGAAATCAGATAAACAGATAAGCATCACAGCTGGACAGTTTTCGTACCTTTACAAGAACCTTTAAAGGAACTGAAGAGCTCTCTCTAGTGGTCCTAGAGCATAGTGAAGCTGTCTCAAATTTACATGGTTTTTTTAAACTCATGTTTTTTCATAACAAAGCATCTTCTGTAGATGCATATGTTTTTAAAGATAGATCAGTGGCTAAAAAAGTGTGAATATTTGTAGTAACAAATTGTTTGTTAATTCAACATTATCAGATTCTTGCTTAATTTTATTGTGCTACTTAATGGCTCACTGTATTATTTATCTAATAAATAATGAAACAGTTTACATGATTGATATTTTTCTGCAAACTCCATGCAGAATAGGTTCATAAAATATTAAATTAATTATTCCTACAATGTTTCCTTCCATTAAGACAGTCTTTTGTAGAATGTTTTCATTATATAAATTTTAAATTTGAGTTTGCATTAAAAAAAAAAAATCTAGGCTCCATAGCTGTTTTCCACGTTGTTTTATTTTGTATTCATTAAATTTAATGCTAAATGCGACTGTTCTGAAGACATGAACAATTGAATATTTCAACGGTTAACAAGCTTGCTTTAACATAGTGTCCATATTTGTGAAATTCGTTTATTGTATACATAATATAAATACCTTCTATGGATAATACATGGCAATAAATTAAGTACATGTACAAATAAATTAACGATGTATATTAATTTGTGGCACTAGAAGTTAGATAGACTTACTAGTGAATGATGTTTTCTGACATGATATGATGATCAAACTGTGCAGCTCCATCTCAAAATACAATTGCTGAATGAAAATATGCTTCCTGCAACACAGCACTCCACATTTTATGTTATCCAGATTATTCCCTTTGGAAACATAAATTGCTTTTATGAGGTATAAAATTATGTCTATTGCAGAACAGGGATAAGTCAAGTACATGCATAAGTGATAAACCTTCTAACCACTGATTCAGAATAATGCAATTTTTTTTATATCCAGAACTCTGTAAAATGTGTAGCAATAATAATCACACTTTTTTTTTTTTTTTTTTTTTTTTTTTTTTATATTGAGCTTGTTGTATTTTGGCAATGTGACCTTCTATTAAAAAATAAAACCAAGCCTTTTTGCTTTCTGGTTGAATGTAATTATCAGTCAAATTGAATATGGCTTCTAGAAAACCCAAGGTAATTTTCCAAACTACAGATAAATGCAACTTTCCATGTATTTATTTTTGCTTACAAACATAATCTTAACATTATTTCTAACTGTAACATAATAACATGGTACTGATTGCATAAAGGATATGTGACAAAATTGTGTGACTGTTTAATAGGAGATATGATTATAGATTTGTTTCAAAACAGTTAATCAAGAAAAAGGTGGTAATGTTCATAAATGTAAATAATGAATGGCTTAAGAATGCTGATGCAAGAGTATATGAAATACTGTATGACTCTGCAGATGGGTGATCAATTTTTAGCCTATTTTGGAAGTTATAATTATGAGAGTAGGTATAATAGCTGCCCAACAGTGTCTTGGCTAATTCATTCCAGTTTAGGTAGAAATACAGTGGGTGCAATTCTGTTATATTTAAGATGATTCTACCTCACTGGTCTTTCTATGTTTTATGATAAATCCCCTTTAATTATCTAGTGGGAGTGTAGCATGAGGAAAAGGTGGTAGACTTTGATCTGTAAATACTTTCATTTATTGGAGGAGCGTTTCTGTTTTCTTCTTTGAATGCCCAATGTGTCATTCTAAGACTGTTTTGATTTTAATATATATAGTCCATCATTCACGTCTAGCCACATTGGGAGAATCTTATAAGAGGTGGATTGAACCTCGGAGGTGCCATTTGTTTCAGTTCTCATAGGCATGAATGGGTTTGCTAAAGCTTAAAACTCTATTTTGGGTTTTTAGCAGCCTGTTAATGTCCAATATTTAAACCCTATTCAAAAAGCTGGATCTGTAAGGTAGATGTTTGATCTTACATAGTTATCAGTTTAGTTAACAGAAGGGCCTAACTGTAGATAACTAAATTGAAGTGTTTTTTATTTATATTTGAGCCCATTCATATTTTTATGTAAAACTTCTTATATACATTTTCTACTAAAAGAAACCCCAAACAAAACAGGCATTTACCTTTATATACGTTAGTTAGACTGCAAGGTTTGTATGACTTCTGAAAGTGTCACTATTTGACTTTGCAGTCTTACTGTCAAAATATAATTTGTGAAGGCACCTGCTTGGTAACAGATAAAGAATTAGTGTATTACATGTACATTACAGTCATTGTAAAATCCTAGAGTTTTTGTGTGACCTTTGTCTAATGGTGTATTAATTACAAGAGAGATAATCCATTTAACAATAAGTATGGGATAACTAAATTAGCACAGGTCACCTAAAGGCCTTTTGTCAAATCTGATTGTTATGTTGTCCTTTTGACTTTTACCTTATGGTAGGCACTAACAAAGTATCTAAACTTTGATGGATTATAAACTCTAAACATGATATGTATTTTTCATAATGCTAATGTAATTTTCTAGGTACTGAAAAGGTCAAACCCCCACGTCTCTGTGTGCATTCTAAGTCTGTCTTTCCTTTTAATATTTCTTTTTCTCTGTTCCTGTGGTTCAAAAGTTCACTCAGTTCCCAAATGGCCACCTAATTTTCCAGTTATTCCCTCAAGCCATATGTGTTTTGGTTTCTTTATGGTTTATTAGGTACTGTAGGAAAGTAGCATAAGTTATATCTTCTAATGAAATTCAAGCACACTTCAGTGATGCTTTGACTTGATTGCTGGCAGCAATTAAATCACAACGAAGGAGAATGATGCATAGGCTAACATGTCCAGACACCCTACAGAAACTGGAAAAGGGATAAAACACAACAAAACCCCCAAATAAAATAACAAACCCCAAAACAAGACAGACAAAACAAAACAGCACTGCCAGGCACTCCTTTCTTAACTTGATTTTTTTTTTTATTGGCTAACAGCCTGATTGATAGCAAAATCATAACTTGCTGTATGCTAACAGGCAGAGTTCACTTGTAGGTTATTGTGAGCTGATAAAGGGTTAGATGGAGTTTTGATTTTCGCATTGGTCCTTGGTGCACCAGATTAATGGAATTTCAATGAGAGACTGGAGTAGTCACAGCTTTGTCAGAAAAACAGATGGAGATTCTATAGCCGTGTCTGCTCATTAATACCAGTTGCCTGAAAGGTGTACTACTTCTCTATACAAAAGACTCAACATAATTGATTTTTGAGCGGGGTATTTTTTCACTTATTGATGACTAGGTTTCTTGCAACTTAAATGACAGGTTTTTGTATAGTACATTGTATAATGATGTTATGTCTTGTAAATTCTTACCCCCTTCCATCTGTATTTTGAAGAATGAGTGTAGTGGAAAATATATGTCTTGATCAGTTAAAAAACAAAGCATACCAAAATACTTAAAAATCGGAATAGTAAGACTTTCTTTAAAGTTGGTAGCAAACATATTTGGTTGAGACATTAATGGGGGAAAAAGTTACTGTTTTTCATTTAATTTTTGGGTTTCTTAGGATGGTATTCAATCTAGTTTCAATGCCATGCTGAAACTTTCCTATTTAACAGTGTAATCTCTTATGACCTCAAGGGATTTTTTTTAACATAAAATTTTTTTGTTTTATGGCATGTAATTCATTCCATAGTAGGAAATGCCATTAGTATTAACGGAACAAACTTTCTGACTTTGTAAGTACTGTGAGTGAACTGACTGCTTCTGAAAGAAGGTATCTGTTTAGCTCTGCAGGGATTATGTGATTGGGTAATTACAGGATCTAAAAAGATCACAGTGAATGCTGCAATAAAATAGTTTAGGTCATCATAATTTCTGTGGAAGGTCTAGAAATGTTGCCTTGAGCATGGAAGGATGAAAGTACTAAAAATGTGTCTGGGAACTCAGATGCTCTTCAAATTATCATATTTGGCTATAGCTTATTCATAAAATATGCTTTTTAGTAGAAAATTGTTAAATAGGGAGAGAGAATCTCATACTAAAAATTCTCCATAGTTGAAGGGGAGGAAGGTAGGGCCTAGGCAAGCAAAATAGGACATATGATGAACTTTGAGGAATCAGAATAAATGAAGGGGATGTGCTTTAACTGTCATCAGCATGCAGTCTTGAAAATGAGAATGAGCAGAGTTGTTGCTCCCTGCAACATGCTTTTTCTTGGCATAATTTTTGGATGAAACAACAGGTTTTCACACTTTGTTTTCATGCAGCTCCTCTGAAAAAGTTCTATACAAGCCTTTGCAGGCTTGAGTCAACTATTTTACACGAACTATAGTATTTCCTTTGCATGGACATCATATTTTGCATTTTGATTAATCAAGTGAGAATGAAAAATTGCGTCACTAAATTTTGCGTGCTGCTCCTTTTGACATTTTAAATCTCAAATACAAGTACTGATTAAGATTCTTTTTTTTCTTTTTTTCTCTACTTGGTAGGTGTAAAGGCTTGAATACTGTCACTGACGAAGGGTAGAGTTCAGTGTAAGACCTTATCTTTATGTACGATTCATATACAAGTATTTTCCCACTTTTCCTCAACTACATTTCTGAGTTCATTTCTGAGGCACTATCTTAAAGCACAACCCGTGTTCTGTCATGGAGTCAGTTAAGCAGTATTAGCAACTAAGTTAGCAAAGGTTGGAGAAAGGAAAGTGCAGCTAGGATTTTTCTGTCCTCTTCTCTCTCCTTTTGCCCTTCCTATCCCCTCAGTCTTGTGTTCGTATCATAATCATGTACATGGAGAGGATGTTTGGTTGTCTTGGGGATGACAGCATTGGAAGTTTACCTGAGTTATTCTATGAGATTAGTTATTTTCTTTGCAGTACTGGAGAGAGTTCCAAACTAAGTGCATGACAGCCATTCAAAGAAATGAGAAACTTCTTTATTCGTCTTGTTTTTCTCATAGGAAGATCTCTTTAAATGCAGAAACCCATGCATTTTCGTATTCTTATACCTCTTTTAAATATTCAAGCTTGATAAAAGAAAGATCGTATTGAGGAGAGGTAAGATCTAGGTTTACTGGTATACAATATTTGGTGAGAAAAGGTGAGTTCTACTTTATGGTCTTACTAGGAGCTGGCAGGGGGGCGATAGCATCAGTGCCATGGGGAATGGGTAAAGACTGGACTTTGGCATGCCAACTTTGTTTTGAGAGGATCTTTTTACTGTCAGAATTGTCACTGGGAAAGAATGTAATTTACTATATGTAGGCAATTCTATGTTTTCATCAACAGTTTAGTAGACTTCTGCTGTGTCTGAACAGATGTTGTATGGCAGAGGAAATAATATGCATTGCAATGTATCGTGATTCTGCATTTCTGGGACATTTCTGGCTGAAAAGGTAATATAATTGATCAGAAACACTGCTTTCAGAATTCTAAGAAATTGGAATTAGCAACTCAATCTCAAGAAGGAAGACTGAAGTCTAGAATTTCCAATGTGGTATGCTGAGGCTATCAGAGGAAGGATGCATCACCAAGGAATTAGGCTGAGACAGTTATGGACAGTTTAGATGTCACCCAGAATACAGTCTTTTGCAAGCTGATGGAACACACAGAAAAGTAAAACATACTAAAGAGGAACTTAAAAAGTGAAGTGTAATTAAAAATTCAGTTTGTGAGGATATTGGTGCATGTGGGGCCATGTGTGCATACATTCCCAGATCCAAATCTCTTTGCTGAACAAATGAGAAGAGAGTGCTAGCTTTGAAATTGTCAAAAGCTGTAAAGAAGATCAACTCCTTGTGGGATAGGAGGGACCTTAAGAGTAAGTCAATGTATCACCTTTAGCATGCCTGAGACATTTCTTGGCAGACACCTGTCTCATCTTTCCTAAAAATCTCTAATGATGAACTTCAGTCTTCCTCAGGCAGCTTGTCCCAGTGCTGCACTGTACTTGCTAGTAGAGGATACATACCCTAAACTCTTCTTGTCAGTCTGTTAACAGTTGACTTGGTTTTGTCTGTAAAGGACATGTTGATGATATATTCCCCATCCCCTGCTCTGTCATGAATATATCTGAAGACTAAGAACAGTCTTCATAACTTTCCACATGTAACTGCTGTTGAAACCTTATGAACAGAACAAGCAGCTGAAGTGCTTGCTTGCTTGTTTGTTTGTAGGATCCATAGCAGCGAATATAGCAGCAATGACTTATTTTGGGAGAAATAAGAAGTTTAAAAAAAAAACAAATGCATGTGAAATATGCAAAGCTAATCTAATGAATCTTGGTTTAAACCATTTGCACAGAACAGAAGGGATTAATTTCTGTTAGGAAGCAGAAGTTTTAAGTGAAATTTTGGTGCTATTAAAGTCAACAGTAAAGTTAAAAATGGCATCATGTAGGTTAACAGTGTGTACAAATTGATGATACTAAAGCACTTGAACTTCTAATTATCATGATGAAAAACTTCCTATTAAACAATAAACCCCTGTGTTCTTTTAACATTTACCTTTCTCCCATGGGAGAGATGACATGGTTTGTTGATCATTTTATTTCATCTATGTTGCTTCAGTGACTGAGCAATAACAAAACAGCCATGTATGTTCTACCACTATGCAGGACAATATCCACAATAAAAAACAAATAATGATCTGCTTAACCCATTTCTTTTTCATATTAGATCATAATTTTATTCAAAGTATCTAATAATATTATGGTAAAAAAAAAACAACAACCCAGAAAGCTGAAGTGCAATAAATTTTTCTATTTACTTTATATTGCTTGTTGGGCTAATGTTTTTCTAGATTGGTTCTTACAAATCTATACAAATAAATGAAATAAAAAGGAAGAGGGAAGGTTTTCCTTCAGCCTCTTTGGTATGTGATAAGCTTTTCAAGTGTGCTTTGGAGGCTCTTAGTTATGGATTTAGGACCTTACTATTGCTTTCCTCAACTGCGTGAATTTGTGCTTTCTGATTTGTCTGTAATTCCTCTTTCTTCCTGCCAAGCAGTAGTGGCAAGTCAGCTTCCATTCTGCTCCTTACTCCTTCCCTCCCAGAAACAGACAAATGCTTCAGTTGGAGATGATAGCATTGCTTCACGCTACTTCAGTGGCACCCTGAGGTGGGTACTCTTATAGTACCTTTCCAGAGATGAGCAAGTCCAATGGATTGAAAAAAAAACAGGAAAATGGATCTGCCTTCAGCACATACTATGCCATAGTATCAAACATCTCGGAGGAGAACAAAGTCTACAAAAACATAATGGTTTGGTTTAGGCTAGATCAGAAACACGTGAAACAGTGCTCTGTGTGGTACTTCATGTTTTCCATGTCAAGGATGAGGCATTAAGAGTGCCTGGATATAGGAAACAACTGAAAAAAAAACCAAAACCCCTCAGCCTTGCAGTAGAAGTAAGAATTAAAATGAAGTTTGGTGTAGGTTTTTCTCTCTCTGAATTGGTGATTAGGAATTTTTGCCTATATTTAATTTATTGCATGCATTGAAATGTGTATCAACACTTAGGAACAGAAAAAGGTTTTTCCCGTATTCCTGTTTTTGTGTTTTAATTCATTACTATTTTCTGTAGAGCTTAAGCAAGTACAAAAAGGGCCTGTTCTCTTTTGAGTATCATGCAATCCAGGCATTAATTTACTGGGTTTGGGTTTGTTTCCCTTGAAATAAAAAGGAGATTGCAGTGGATTAATATTTGTGAATTTTGAGATTATATTTGAATGGAAAAGTAAAAACTATGTAATGAAAAAGCTTATTAAAGTGTTTTGCAAATTAAAAAGCCATTGTAAATTAATTCTTTGATATCCACTATATGGGCAAGTTAATTATTGCCCTTACCAAGAAGATGTTGCAGGTATTGTTCACTGCTTAAATACTTGCAGCAGGAACCATACTTCCTTTGGACATCTGTCACTAGACAATGTTAGTTTGATTGATAGTTTCCTCAGTAATTCTTCTTCATAGATGCTTACTTGGATTACTCTACAAGAGTAGGACTTTAGAGTAGCAGACTAAAACTGCTGAATGCCATTTTTTTCTCCAAACTAAATTTGTTACTACAGTTTCTTAACTAATATTAGTCAGAGCCTATTCACCACTAACTATCACAATAATGACAAGTAATAATATCCCATGAGAATCTTAGCCCTGTCTTCTCTACTGCTGGTAGTCAGAAATCATTTTGGCCTCATTTTGGGCAAGGAATTATGTATGATTCTATACTATAAAATGGAGAAAAAACTATTCTGGTCTAAACAGTATTTTCCTGGCTGCCTTCTGAATATTTCCTCTGTGTACCTGAACACACATTCCTTAATGGAAAGTACATCACAGCCTGATAATAACTTTCCAGAGATATCCTAGTCTTCCTATAAAACATCTTTTTGCTTGTTCCTCAACAAATTTTATTTCTGTATGTGGATGTGGGTGATGCATAAATACTCACAATGCACATTAAGAGATGCAGTTAGTTTATTATGTGCTTCATGTATCTGCACTTGCGCATCACCACTTTGCATTGAAGAGGTAAAGGGAAAGGATTAGTGTTGAAAGAATGTGATTGGGGGCAGAAGGATGTTTGGACTGTGAAGATGGCTGTGCTAGAAGACAAAAGTAGGGTGGAGACAAGTGATGTGAAGGTGGTCCAAGTGTTTTTGGTAGGTAACATATGAATTATTCTTTTGCAAGCATGGATGCAGGAAATGGACCTTATTATTACTGTTGCCTGGAAAAGAAGTTAATGGTTAAGTGTTGTCATTGACTGCTAATAAAAAAAAAAAAGAACAACAAAACCCACAAAACAAACCAAAACCAAAAAAAACCTTGCCTGTTTTCAGGTGGAGAGGCTAACAAATTCTTATAATTCTGTCTACTTTGTGTTTACGGATTTGAATGTGTATGCATATGAAGGTGATGACAAAAAAAGTTTGTCTCTGATTTCTAGAACAGCTTTCCTTATATGAAAGTAGGAGTGGAGTAATTTTTTTCCCTTTAACAGTTTCTTTAGAAGCTAGCTTTAATACCAATTATTTTTCTGTTAAAATACAGTGAGACTAACACAAACTTTTTTGATCAAAGCTTTTTGGACTATTTTATCAAAATGGTTATTCTGTAATTGTGTGTGTAAAATAACTGCAAGTTAAGAGCAGAAAATACAAGAATGTAGTCATAACATTGAGAAGTGCAGAGTGGTTTTTTTTTTTTTTTTCTGTAATCTGTATAGATAAGGTTTGGAATTTTAGATGGAAAATAAAACCTGCAAAATAAAAACTTTGTTTTTACTTGTTAACCACAACATGCCTGCAAATTTCATTTGGAAATGCAGACTATGTGATGCTGTTGACAGAGGTGCATTTAAGTACGCATTGCTTTTTTAATATATGGCATACCTCTTTTTTTCTGTCTCAGATCGCTGGAATCTTCCAGTGCTGTCATTCATTTGAGCGATATTTAGAGTGTGGTATAAAAATAATGTGAAAATTCCGTAGTGGGCTAGTGATAATTGATTTACTCCATCACACTGAAATACCTCTTGTTTTCCTCTTCCTCCTCCCTTGGGCAATAATCATGGGATCAAGCTGCCAGTCTGTAGATATAATTTTTCCAGCAGTGCCATCTGGCTCCTTGGCACTGGAAGTTGTATTGGCTTCTTTGCTGTTTTCACTGTTTTTTTTTTTTTTTTTTTTTTTTTTTTTTTTTTTATGAAATGTTAGTCTGTTGATGAGATGTCTTCTGCTAGTGGGTAGTGGGTGCTGATTTCTACCACACCGCCCTCCACTCCCCAGGTGAATGAATTTTTTTTTTTTTTATTGTTGTTGTAAGAGACTGCTTTTTTTTTTTTTTTGGTAAGGAATTTAGGACTTAATATAGGATCACTTTGAGGAAAAATTAGGATTTATATATCAACTGGCTTCCTCCGCTCATGCTTAAAATAGTTTCCCAGGATTTTTGTACTTTTTGATTAGTACTAGCATCACGTCCTCTCACAGATTTTTATAGATCTTCAACATTAATGTAGAATTATCTTATTTTTATTTTTAGGAACTTTCACTTTTTAGAGAAATTATGGATAAACAGTAAGAATTTGTAGGGTAACAAGCTTTATGTTTTGGAATAACCAGCCAACCAAGCTATCTTTCTTTATCACAGAACTACAGTTTTATTTTTGCTGTCAACTTTTCTTAAAAAAAAAAAAAAAATATTCTGGAAATGGTGGCTCAGTAGAACAAACACATCTGAGTTTCTTTATTCTATTTGAGTCTTAAATGCATTTCACTGCCATAAAAGATACAATGACGGTATTGATAAAGAGTTAGAAAAGAATGCTCTGTAAATAGTATTTTAATGGGGATGGGAGGCGGGAGGAGAATCCGCTTGATCTAAACTCTTTTTGTAATTATTATTGTTTATATTAATTTCTTAATTATTTTTAAATTTTTATTTCCTTTACTGGTCAGAAATACTCATTTAGAAAAAAAAAGCCTAAGGATCTCAACAAAACCTGAGGAACAGAGTTTCAGATAACACATTTTTATTTTGCTTTAAAAAAATGGCTTTGAATATTTTGGGTGAACAAAAAATAAAGTCCAAAGCCCTTTCTATTCTTATGTAAGTGAACGTCTATTAATCAGGACAAGGCAACCGAATTTAAACCCTTATATTTTTTTTTTTTTAAATTTTAACCACCATTTTCATGTGCTATGTCTCAAATGAATGAATTGTACTCATCTAAATTTTCTTTTGTGTTGAAAGTATTTTCTTAAAGTTGTTCAAGGCAACCTTGTGAACTCTGACATGAATAATTGTGTTTAGTTCGCCTAGTGGAATATTTTTATATTATTATCCCTAGAAGTAGAAAACAATAAGCACTATTTATTTATCATAGTCTTAATACTACTCTAGTGTAATGCGTTTGTTAATAAAATACGATTAAACTGGTATTTAAATCAATATTATTGTGCTTTCCCAGCACTGGAGAAATTGTCCAGTCCTGGAAACGATAGGACTAAAAGTCTTACGTGGGGCAAGGAGAGCCTTGGTAAGGTTTTTGTAGCAGTTGGTTTGAATTAAATTTCAGGGATCTCTGGGTGTCTCATTGTAGTAGTCTTTTAAGGAAGACGACGACGGACAGGGTGTCTGAATGTGGGTCTCCTTATCAGTAACTTGACTCTGATACAAAGTGGATATTTTTAACATATGAGTTCAGCTGAAAGAAACTGTAGAAAGGGATATAATATCAAAGTATGGCAAGCATAGCTAAATATGCATGATCTATTGTAATAGTAAAAGTGTAAGTCTTTAGGTTCACGGAATATATTCTCTCATGAAAGATTTTAAGGGCGTAGGTATATCATGATTTTCTAAAATAGCACCAAATCTTCTTTTTGTTCGCAACTAAATGTGAAGATAAAATGTTGCCGCTAATCAATTGTCTGGGATGCCACCTCATTAAGATTTACACGATCATCAAAAATGCCCGGAATTGTTTGTTGGCTATATCCTAACTCAAATATATAAAGGGGATACCATAGCATTTTTCTTTAGAATCGCAGGGAGTTCAGTGACCTTTTGTGGCAAATTATGTAGAAAGAAAATATTTATATTCATTTAAAATAACCTCCATGAAGAAATAGTCTCATTACCCTGTTTGATCAATTCCTTGCAGCCTGAGCTGTAGCATGCTGCTATTGCCATTGGTTGATGGAATACACTGAGAAGTGGCTAATGGTGATGGTGCTCATCAGGACAGGGTTCAGCCAGCGGTCAGCAACAAATAATTCAAGACTGTTTCTAAGTTTGTGGCTGGTGGAATTTGCTTCTTGCCCCAAGCCAGCAGCATTGCTGAGCTGGGCTATTTGATTAGAAGAGAAGCATATTTGCTTCTTAGCAACTGCACATTTGCACAACACACAGACCTATACTGCCTCCAAAGGTTTGCCTTTGTGATGGTGGAATAATACTTTTCTGTTGATTGACAGACAAAAGAGATCTTTGCAATGCAGAAGAGTTTACAATCAATTTTTTCTTTATCTTTTGTAAAATTATTGGAGGTGCTTCTTAATTTACCCTTGCCTGATGCAAATTTGTATATGCAGCAAGACTGGCCACAATTTGAACGCCTACATCTAAGCCTTTGCTGCTATGCGTATTTAAAGGACAGATGCACGCTTACGCTTAATCATTGGTGTGTGCAGCTTTTTCCCCAGCAGGTCTACTTAATGGAAATAAATTTCTACTGCATTTTGAAATAAATTTTAATACGTGTATTGCTATCTCCCATGCAAGAGCAATATTCCTTTTATAGAAGATAATGATAAAGTGAAAGCTGTTCTATTCTTAGTACTTTTTGAAAATATATTAACAGAGCTGCAGCAATGATTGCAATTCTAATAGTGTGTGTGCGGGTGTAATTTTCGATTTAACATTTCCCACAGGAAGTGAGTCTACAGAAGCAAACGTGTCTAGTCAGTAGAAGGCAAAGGTATTTATAACACTGGTAATCCTTGAAAAAAGACAATTTAGGAAAAAGAAAGCCTGAGATTTACAGTCCTAGGAGGCCAGGGCTAGAAAAAAGCAAACTTTTTTTTTTTTTTATGGTTTTACAGCTCTTTTCACTCCTGGCCTGTATTTTATTGTCGAAGTTTCCATACTGCCATAGTGAAGCAATAAATTGCTGATGTGGTTACTGAAATGTTACATGAAACAGTAAGTACAGTTAGTGTGGATTTTTGATGCAGATATCTGCTTCCATATTTTGCTAAATAAAAGATACCTTTTTAGCTTTCATAACTAAAAACAGTGAGTACTTTTCTAAGTGGATTTTATACTCTGTTAAAACTGTATCTTTTAAGGGGTAGGTAGAGTTAAAGCAGGAGTGCACAATAAAAGGACTGTGGGCCATATTAGCGTGGCTAACATAAGCAACCAGGAGTTTACTTACTAGTAACCATTTCAGTGACAATTCAGAGCCAAAAGAGGAGAGGAAGAAAGCTCTCTGATATGGTGAGGCAATGATAAACCCCAGATGTCCCTCGTTAAGTCAACATTAAACCTACCAAAGTTTTAAATCCTTTTTCATGGAGGAATTCTTTTTTTTTAGTTAGATGAAAAAATTTAAATCACAAGCCAAAATTTAAGCTTTTTAGAGAATTTTGGGGATGGTAGGGGAGTGAGAAGATGAAAGCGATGAGGGGGAATCGTGGCTGTTCTGGGGAACAGGTATTTGGTGTATGCATACTGTTGAGCAGGAAGCAAGGTGTAGAAATGGGTGCAACTGTTGTTCTGGAGGCCCTGGAAGGGCTGATTGGTGACTGACTTTATTCTCTTCCTTGTTAAATGTGATGTGTGTATATATACATTTTGAGAAGGGTGTTTTAACATACTGGTAGGATTTCACAGTCAGTAGGGAGAGGTGTTAGCTTTGGCTTAATTTCTGAGACATTCAGAGTTGTGATAGCGTGATAAGGTGGCTGCTTGTTATGCTGCTGAAAGCCTGGTTGACTTATTTTTGTACCTTGATACCTGTTAAGGTGTTACCTGTGTTTTACACAGACATTGTACTTCTTTCAGTAATATATGCACAATGAATTAGTGGTGTTTGGTGGATTTATTTTTTTTTTGTAACAGAGGGCCTTTTGCAAGCACTAGGCTTTTTGAGCAGAGTAACTAAACCACATAGGAATTGCCACATCGGTACTGTCAAAATGCAGCTATATCTAGGGTAGAATGCAGTAGCTTTTACAATGGCCCTATAAACAATACCCAACAATTTAAGAGCAGGATATGAGGAATATCTCACCTAATTGAAATGACAAGGGGGATTTTGCATAGGTAGATGCAATTATTCATATTGGAGATGGGCCAGAACACTGGGGTTATTCCCCTCATCTTGCTAATTAGGCTTTCAGTTTCATTAACAGTCATTGAGATACTGGGTGACTGACATATGTATGAACATAACCATAATACATATAAAGAAGCTTTATTTATTTATTTATTATTATTTTGAAGCTTCTCTTGGATTATGTTAAGAAGTCTGTATAAACTTATTATGGATCATTTTTGGTTGTATAGCTCAAGACAGAAATAAAGGAATGTTTTGTGATGTGCAGAACATCAAATGTATGAAGACTGAAGGCAGCATGGCTATGCCTGTTTTTGGGTAGACCGTGTGTCACAACTAAGCTACTACTATGTTTATATTCATGGTATTTGATTTTCCTTTTCCAATATAGAATCTACAAGGATTTCTACCTTTACAAATGCATATGTTGAGAAGGGAGATTAATCCAGCTTTGTTGTGCTCCCAGGATGTTTTCAACCTGGGGTAAATTTAACTTTGAACAGGTCTGAGAAATCTACAGTTATTGTTGTCTTTAAACCCTAATTTAGGAAAAATAACTTAATGCGCATGGCATCTTTAAATTCCCTTGCCACTCTAATACAGTCAGTGTATTCCTCCCCCCCACCCCTGGTTAATTGCCTTTGTCCTTCCGAAACAGACATTTTGAGGGAGTTTTTTTGTTTGGTTTTGTTTTCCTTTTTAGGGAGTAACGGGTGCAGTGATTCATACTGTATTATGTTGGTACCAAATAGCTGCTTGCTGTGTTTTGGAAAGGACCGTGAGTGTCTGTACCTTAATTAAATCTCCAGGCCAGTCTTTTTTCAACTGACTTCTCCTTTTCCAAGTTCTTAAAAAAAGATTTGGGTCTTAAATGAAAGATAGCCTTCAATGAAGAACATCACAAGTATAAACCAAGAAGGTAAAGATACTGTACAAAAAGGAAATCTACTGAGTCAAAATGCTTAAAAACCCAAAAATCATATGTGTGTGAAACTGAACAAACTAAAACAATGATAATCACCTTAAAACAGAAATAAACTGAGTAGCTCAGGACTGGAGTGGTTTAGGTTGTTGTTTGGGCTCCCCCTGCCTTTTAACAATTAAACTGGAACAATGCTATTCTCAGGTAGCATTATAAGAAAGAAGAGTGTGTTTACAACATAACTGGTTATTCTGGTTCCCACTGCTGTACAGATGAGGCCATAATTTGTCCTTTTGGTTTGATACTTACGTTGATGATCTTCCTGTAGTTCTTCATGGATCCTTTGGGACTGAGAGTCAGTTATCTAACTTTGATGTTTTTTTCATGCTAGTTTCTTCATCCGTAAGATTGTTCTAAGTAATATTCCAGTAATTTGTAAATATTGTGAACGAAGTTATCTTTGTGTGTTGTATTTCCCTTCCATACCCAGAAGTAGCTTCTTTTCCAAGTGTGTTTTATTGGCTAGTACATGTACTATTGCATAAAATGGTATTAATGAAATAAGGACAAATAGAGCAGTCATTAGTCACTTTATTTTCAATACACCTCTAATCTTGCACAGAAACGGGCTTTGGTAGTGATATAAAGACACATACTGGTAGAGCTAATGCATGAAGAAGTTAATCCTGGAGTCTTGCCCTTTAGTACTTCCACGTCACTTGACTGGCTTCCGTGTAGTGTTCTCTAGCACAATTTTGTCTAGTGTTTTTCAAGAATTTGTTGTCAAAGTATATTGCTTTTAGAGGATTGCAAGTTCATGCGAGGATATTCGACAGTGCATTAGCATAACTGTTGTAGATGCAAATACTTTTGTGGGAACCAATACAAAAAAGGAACCTTTATAATGATGAGATTTTTATTTTGATACAGTTTTGTTGCTAGTCTTAAATTCACTGTCTGCTTATGGGAGTTCAGTTTATGTATGAACTGAAGCTGTGATTTAGCTTTTGGGGTAAAAAAATGAAAAAGCTATGAAAACTGGCTGAGTGCCAATAAATGTGTGTAATGTATTTTTCATGTGTCATTTTATTTTCATTGGATCAAGGCAGTTTTGGAATCCTCCACTGGATGTATGTGCCCTTAATTTGAATGAGTCCATGCTTCAGAGCACCTCACTGGGTTAAAAACAAAAAGAGGGAGAAAAGGTTTGGAAATAGGTATGCAAATATGCTAGTGGAGAACCTAGGTGGTACAGAAGGTGTGTAGCAGGGACTGGAATTAAATCTGTCATGTCAGTTGAAGTCCATAGAAATCTCTTCCTCCTTTACTGGAAAAGTAACTGTTAACTGAGAAAAAGCCCAGGTGGTGAGGAATGCAGCGGAATTATTCTGTGCATTGCCACTTACTTACTATCTTCATATTGCTGTATTCAGGCTTTAATAGTCAGCATACTTTTGTTGTGCTACTTGTTCACCACTGCACGATACCCCTGTTCTTGATGTGGGGAAAGAGGTAGAGTGACAAAAGCTCAGTTAAGTCCTTGAACTAAAACCACTTCTTACAGTTGATATTTTGGTTTTTTGAGTGGCAGTGAGGACTGAAGAAGTGCGTGTTCAAACTGAGGAAAAACTTTGGCTTTGATATTAGTGTATGTCCTGAACTACCACCGTTTTCAGTGACCTATTTGTATTTGTTGGATAACAGCATTTGTACCTGACATGATTTTATACTTAAAAATGAGTAGGGGAGAAGGCAACTTTATTAGGGTCAAAAATTGTATTTCTGGGAAAATAATTTCATTTAAATAATCAGTCATCTTACTGTTTACTGTAAGGATCCTCTCTCATGGTCTTTTCCTCAGTTTTTCTCTGTCAATCTGATGTACCCTGTAGCAGTCACAGAAGAAAGTATGCAGTTTTCTGTGAAATGCATGAATTGGCACATACGTGACATCCCAGTCTTACCCATGCTGTAACCTTCCCTCCACCCCTTCTCTCTCTCTCCCTCCAACTCCTTACATTACTATGAAAAAGTGTGTGGCTGTGAGGTGGGGGAGAAACAGTGAAGTGGCACAGCAGGCCAGAAAATGAAATGGTTCCCCCTGTAAATATTTTTTTTTTTTAACAAAGATGTAATGAAACCAATAACACTTCACAGCATTTCTAGAAAGATGTGAATACTGCTTCTCTGTTACAAAGAGGAGCAGTGGAAGCAAAGTAGCTCTGACTTGTCCAAGATTTGCAAAAGGAATCTGGTTAAGAGCCAGGACTAGTTCTACGTTTTCTAGCTCCTGCTTACATGGTAAGAGGTCTCCGTTATGTCTCATACTTTCCAGCTTTCTGAACTTTTTGACAATTTGAAATGGATATTAAAGAGACATAGGGTAAACTTTTTTTTTCTGTCCTCAGAACCACATCATTTATTAACAGATGTCATCCTAACGTGTATACAACTTCCATGGCTTTGAGTGTTATTGTAAATGGTAAAAAGACTCTCTTTGGTTGGGTCTAAATTGGCACTGCCTTCTGAAGTACAAGAGGGGTTTGTAGTTTTGTATAATGTCTTAGTTTTAATAATATTATTTTAATATGAAAATGATGGTGTTCCTTTCACTGTTTTAAAACCAGCATATTCTGCTCTGATTTTTCAGTATCAGAAAAATCATTTAAATAATACAAGGTATAGGACACCAACACCCTCCCCGCCCGCCCCACACATGCCCCCTTGCCCAGGAGTTATAGCAGTGCAGTAAACTGCTGATACAGACACTAA
>NW_009259683.1:5837481-5910572 GCF_000687185.1 Egretta garzetta
CAACACAGAAATCTATATGAAAATTAAGGAAGGAGCTGATTAAGGCTAGGCATTTTTTCTGCACAGAATTAACAACGTGTTTCCTACTTTGGTGTCTCTTACTTTATGAATAACAGCAGAGTTTCTATGCGTTCTGCTTCTTGTAGTCAGATAAGCTGATTGTTGAAAGAATAAAAGTATGTACTGACTGAATTTGGCTGAGGTTATTGAAACAAAGACCTTTGCAGCTTTCAGAGAATTGGTGGTTAAACTCTGCTTCCCTCATAGAGTTCCATTCCCTGTTTGATTACTGTGGTTCAGTGTATATATAATTAAGGCTATGATTGGTTAGAGTGGGAATTGTTAGAGGTTCCAGAGATGAGATCCTAACAAGTCCATTAAGGCCGGGAAATAAACACCAAAAATGTCTAATACAGAAAAAGCCATTCAGAAGTATGGCAATTCCAACACATGACTGAGTCTGTAAAGCCACAATGTTGTAAGCCATGTCTTGTTGCCCCGTCATGTCCTTTGGAGAAGTGTGTGGGGGAAGCATAAAGCCCGCCCAAGTCAGAGAATGATGTAGGCTTAGGGAAAATGTTCTGTCCTTGCTCAGTTTTAACTTCTGCTGATGCTAATGGAAGTTGTTCATTTGCTGTTGATGATACTGAAGTATTAATTAAGATTAATACCTACATCTGTAATTACTTGCTTTTAAATTTCTAATTTATTTGGCTTTTGTCTCTATTTGTCAGGTATGCTGGTTCATTCTGCAAATTAATATACATTATCCCGAGTCCTCTTTGAACAGTGTCATAGAATCACAGCATAACGGATGCAATTAACACGTCGGGCTAGAAATTGAGTTCATTGCCAAAACTGTATGATGCAGTTGCATGACATGTTGTCTCTGTCAGTATATTGGGAAGATGTTGGGAACTGCTGAGATGTTGAGGAATCTGCAGTTTGGGTCTACCTTTTGGTTAGTGACAATGATAATGCCTCTGTATTTTCACAAGAACAAGTTTAATTGTGCTAAATATGTCTGACAAGTCATCTACATCTTTATATTAAACTGCTTTGCCTTTCGAAACTAAAACTATAATTCAGTCGCTTCACTAAAAGATGAACACAGGTGTTTGGTGCGCTAAGGCACCAAAATAATTTGTCTATTAGCCTGACCCTTCTTAACATTAAAACAAAACTGTTTTTGCTGTTTTTCTTCAAAAAGCTTTCAATATGATGAATCTTCAATAAAACCAAATGCAGCTTCTGATGATTTAAACTGATCTTTTTAAAGATAAATCAGATTCCATGGTTAGCACTGTAATCATCTTGTCATGCTTAGTGTGATTATTCACCTTTTAAAAGTAATAGCAAAGTTTTTCAGGTTCTGCAGTCTTCTGCAGGTTCCTGGAATGAAAAAAACAGTATACATGTCACTTAAAGTGCCATCCAGCAGTCTGTTTTGCTTTTATAATTCCAAAACTGATAGGAAATTATATATTGACCTCCTGTTTAATCCAAATGTACTTTAAAACAGAACAGGTCTTTCAAGACTGAAATAAATCAAGTGAGGTTTCATTAGAAAATACTGGCAGTGTCTCTTTCAATTTGCTAGGGAAATAGTTGTGTCATTATCTGCCATCTTGCTAATAAACAGTTCAGAGTAAGTTAGGTGTGTGCATTTGAGAGCTGTGGCTGTGGAAGTCTGCCCTGTATTTTCAATTTGAAGTGTATATCTTACTCTACATTGATCTGAATTTAACACCAAGTATTCAGTAAAGAAAACGTTGGTGTTTTTTTTTTTTTTAATTATTTTGCAATTAAAAATCGCTTGTCTTGGGAGAAAGTAGAAGCAAAAGATATTTTTGTGCGTCAAACTTGTATCTGTTCTTGTATTTGATGGATATGTTGGCTACTATGAGTGCGTTCATCTTAAATGAACTGAAATTTTATTTTTAAACTTCCTCCTTTGATTTGGATGGTGCTGAATAGCGAGAATTTCTGTAAAAATGTCCTGGTTTTCTGTTAACAGAGCATAGCCAACAGCTGTATTTAACATTTTATGAAATAGAGTACTAATAAATACAATTAACATTATTTTAATGGACGTTTTTATGTTGCAGCGATCAGTGTAAGCTTTCATAGTGAAGTACAGTTAGTACATATGGTATTGCTACAGTGCTAATTACATTTATTGCAATGGCTTTTGCTCTGTTTCAGCCATGCTTTTGTGCGGTGGACTGTTTCATAGAGGCATGCTGATAAAATATATGCTATGAACACAGCAGATGATATTAGAATAAATAAATGTGGAAGTTGGTTATAGCTGTCTGAAGGCCTCTTAGTTTTGAAATACGTGTCAGTGTTGTCCCAAGGGTTTTAAGGATAACTGTGGCAAGGGAATATCTGTTCAAAGGAGAGTCTGTTCTGTACGGAGCTTTCCAAATCTGTTGATACAAGCTCTGTCACGTACACTGCTTCTTATTTTTACCATTGTCATTCCTCAAGTGCTCAAAGGTTGCAAACAAAAATAGGGCCCTGTTGCAGCAGGTACTCTGCAAATAAAGAAGGCAGGGGTGTACATCCCAGCATGGTTCCTGAGCTACTTCCATAGCAGTGTGTATAATACTGGTCTTGGAACGGGAAATAGCGGAGTGCTATGATCACAGCAGTGCCCCTGGGCTAAATAGCTGTTGTGAGAAGTGGGGCCAACAAGCACAGCCATGGTAGGCTCACAGCCTTGGAGTTACAGCTTTTGAGGACAGAGCTTGTGTCTGTCGGGCATTGGGTGCTAGGGCAGGTGTATCTGAGTTTTCCAGCCCAGATGTGGGAATGAGTGGGTATGTGAGGTAGACAACTTCTCAGAGGTTTCCCTCGGGCCTGATTTTCTGATTTATTTATTTATATTTTTTCCAGTTGGTTGGCATATAATGGCTCTCATGCCAGCTTCTGCTCGGGTAGAAGGACTGGCTGATATGCTTTGGAACCTGAAGCATTTCTTAAATTTTTAATGTTAGATGCCTGTACCTGTGGTAGAGTGTAATTCTGAGGACTTGGGCCACAATGGAGAAAGGGATATTAAAAATAGAAAAGTAACGGGATACTTTCTGTTGCACTCCTAATGAGATGTTCAAAGCTGATCAAAGAGAGCACTGAAAGGAGAAGGTAGAGCCAACAAATGTCTTCACGTTTATCTCATTCCTTGGAATGTCATAACCTAGGGGAGAGGTGACTCCTGACTGGATGTGGCTCCCCCCAAAACAGCTGACCTGACTTACAGCTCAGTCCCTGACACCTGTGCAACCCCTTTGCCTTAGCCCTCCTGGGCAGATGGCTTGGGGATTCTATTTCTGTGAGTCTAGCTGGCAACAGGACCTGTGCCCAGCGGAGGTGACATGCTCCCCCAGTTACGAGGACTGTGGCAGGAGAGTGGGGATAGTAGGAATAAAAAGCACACTTGGCGAAGAATCTCTCTCATGTGGAGAGGTGCCAGTGAGTAAAGTGGGTGTGCAACGTGATCTGGGTAATGCAGGGAGGTCAGCTCTTCATAAATGGGGGAGGCCATTAAATAGAGCAGTATCTTGGGGAGCTGGGACCAAAAATATGGAGGAGATAAGAAGGGGAAATGACGAGGATTTAAAAGCAAGAAGCAGCCTGGAAAATGACACTACTGGGCATAGGAAAGGCTCTGAGGGAGTAAGACTAAGTCTTGGTGCAGAAGAGAGGGTCTTTCCAGAGATAGGCATTGGTGTCAGAAAGGGGAATGGCTGGAATAGAAAGAAACGGGGTGGGAAAGGTGGTTTCCTGCAAGCACATTTTCCTTCCAGTTTCTGTGCAAGAAGTTTACTGCATTTTCCTTGGAGATCTCTGTTGGCAAACCTAGGTGATTATGGGAGTAAACTGACAGTGTCTCTCTTCTATGGCTGTGTCCAGAAGACCCTCCATATCCTCTCTCATCACATCAGGAGAAATATCTGTCAAAAGTATCCTTCAGATTCTCCTTTGAATGGTGAGAGAGGGGATTGGTCTGAACAGCCCACTCTTGATGTGGTGTTGATTGATATTCAGGTGTGGTTGTGGACAACGAAATGGTCAAGTCAGGTTCTAACAAGAGTGTCCCAGGCTTGGTGGCTTTGAAGCTGTTATTTAGAAGGAAATGTCTTCTGGCTGGATGGCTGCAGACTAATTGTTTGGATTTAAGATTGGAAGATACAGTTCCTCTGGGAAATTGTATTTGTACCATAAATATTACGGCAGAAACTGGTTTCCTGAATTTCATACTTTTGTTTCATGTGCTTTCCTTCACCTCTGATAGGCAGAGATCTTTCTAGTTCTCTCATCTACCCCTGCTAGGTTTGATGATACCTTCTGTAGTCAATGTATATTGGTTCATAGCCCTCCCAGGCCTGGCTTCTAGCTTTGGATTTGAGGCCCGTGCCTGTGCTCGGTGTCTGCTCTCACAACCTGCGATTGCAGCTTACTGCTATTTCCCATCTTAAAGGTTAGAACGGGATTAGGAAATGAGGAGAAATGGGAGTTGGAAGTGAGGCAGGCTAAGGAGAGCCCCACAAGTTCCTGGCCGGTCTCCCTGCTGTTCTGGGATCGGAAATTCTCTCATGTCTCAAGAGGGAGGGGAAAAAAACGACTCCTTGGCATCTTGTTATAATACTTCCATATGTTTCACTCCCAGATGAGGTGAAAACTTTGAATTAGTTGTCTTTAGAAAGTTAGCCACACAAATATATGAAAAAATATGCGCAATATTTAGGAGAACCTACTGCAGAAATGTGTGAGAGTACACTTGTTTTCACACGCTTTTGTTATTTCCTACTGTTCTGAGACTTTCTGTTGGGGAAGAAAGTCTGCTTTTTCTGATGATTTTTAATGCTGCAGTAGTCTGGTGCTCCTGTGTCTGTTGGGATACTTGATCATGAAAGCAGACCTTCAGACAGGCCGGTCCTCTACTCAGTTTACTCTATGGCTAATGCAGCAAGTGCAATAGCATCGAAAATGTGCTTATTGTATGTGTGGTATAGAGCTGATTTTATGCAAGTGTAGTAGCTATTAGACTGGGGGCTAAGGGTGTCTGGCAGCTTAGCCTGATACATGTACAGCAGTCTCATAGATTAGCACCAAAAGCAGTAAGGTGGTAGATGACAGCAAAAATAGTCCATTGCCCAAAGTAGCAGACTGTCAACTCTACTAAGGATCAGTACCAACATGAAGCTCAACGCCAGTGTTGTTATGTTATTTTGTTGAATAATCTTCTAAAATAGTGCAGAAGATTCTCAATTGTGAAGTTTAGTCTTGTTGTTGAATGAGTCTGTGAGCAACACAAGGATGTTCTCTGTAGATGACACTTGATGATAGTCGGCGAATTATTTTGGTCTAGCTTTCTCTTTTTTAAAAACCTCATTTCATTTGTAGAGTACGTCAGGAAGAGCATTGCAAATTAAAGCAGTATCTTATGTGTAACTTTACGCTGCTAAATTATGCAGGTTAAAATCTGAGATCAATTTATGTTTGTTTAAAAGCACATCAGCTGTGGTGGCCCTAAGCATGTATCAGTTAGGTTAGATAGAGGTGTGACATGCAATGTTCTTGCAAATGACATATTGTCAAAGGGCTTTCTTTATGGATCGTGAATTCAAGGCATGTGTATTATTACTAAAAAAACTCTGGGGTTATGGTGGCAGCTTTTTATGGTAAGGGACTGTAGCTGATCAGTATGGAGAACTGTGCAGTTTAGTCTGTGGCTTGTATATTTTTTGGTTTGATAAATTAGTTCTTGTTGTCTGTGTACTTGCTGGTGTGAAAAGCATGGTTTGTACTAAACTTCACTAGTGAATGCCATTCATAAGCTTTGAAAGATTTTAGTGTTGCTTGGTGCTTAACCAACAAGCAAATGTGACCCATTTCTTCTTTTCTAGCATTTCTTCTTCCCACTCTATCACTGATGCAACTGCTCTCTCCAGCATTGAATAAACGGTCCCCTGTTAGAACAATTGACATCTGGAAGACTCTTCACAGTACTTCACATAGCAATGTTCTGACTCAGCCATTAGTTGTCAGAGCTCAAATCGGGGTCATCTCAAGAAATCTGTAATGCCTTTTACTTCTAGCAAGAGCTGGCCTGAAAATCTGCTTAATGTTGTCATTCAAAATTTACATGGTTTCATTAGGCTTATTAAAAGCAATGAAAAATGCAGCAGTACGTAACACTGATAAAGCCCTTTCACCTTGCTATTTCAAATCACGTTTATGGACGATGAATTTAGCTTCCCAGTAGCCCTGGGCAGAGGTATTATCTCCATTTTATGGACAAGAAAACTGAGTTAGATTCAATGACTTGTCCAAGGTCATACGTAAGACTGATAGTATTGGGGGAAAAAATGTCTGAACTTCTGTCTTAATTACATGATGATTTTTTTTTTTGAATAAACTCACTGTCTTAGAAAAGATGCATCTATGTCTTTTGTCTTTAGGGTTTAAAAATAATTTTTGGGATTCATTTTGCTAAAATTAATCAGTATTTTCCTCAGAAGCATGATTCTCACGACTGAGAATATTAAGAAGAATTCATATCCTTTTTTGTAGACTTCAGTTCACTGCTTCCTACAAAAAGTTTGTTGTAGTCCACTTTGGCTCTGTTGTTCTCTGCCTTTGTGAAATAAAGCTGCCCTCATTATTTAGCATTCTTGCATTTGCATATGTACAAGAGGGAACAGCTGCTTTCTGCAGGGATTTTGTGTACTCATTCATATTCCCACAGTGGTGGCCTTGTTCTGAAGCACACTGCTACCCTGTGGAAAAGCAGAAGAATACATGGAAAATATAGAAATCAATCTGTTATTAAACATTTGGAAGTACAGCCATAAAGGGAAAAATATAACCACAGAGTTACATTTTAAAGTCTGAAGCAAGTGCCATGTAATGGTGATCTATAAAAGTCTCTTCCTCTTAGAGCTGCTGAAAAGTTATGGGGAAAAAATTCTATTCAAAAGAACAGAAAAGAAAGTTGAAAACCAAATCTAGTATTACTAAGAATGTCTTTTTTTTTTTTTTTTTTTTAAAAATATATTATAGTGCATATTTCTCATTTGAAGGTGATTTTGGCCTACGTAATAAATAGCCATTCCCATATCCCCAGACAGAAAATGATATACCTCTATATTGATACAAACTTGAGATTTCCAAGTATGATCCAGACAACAGTTCAGTTCCCTAAGGTTTGTGAATAGCTTGCCGATCACAGGAGTTTGGCCCTTCCTTAGTTTTTTTTTATAACACTTTTACTATGTATTTTCTAATGCCTCAACTTAGATTTTAAAATTATTTAAACATATATGAAAAATTAAATGACAAAAATAGATTAATTCTCTCCATAAACTGAAAGACTTAAATTCCTTCATCTGGGTTGGAGGAGATAAAGAGAACTAAAGTTCTAGCAAGAGATGTGAGAACACGTAAGGAATATAATTTGCACACATGTGTACACATCCAACATTTTAGTGAGTTTTGAGAGCTTTGCTTTTCAGTTCTTTAGAAAAAAGCAAATGCATCCACTTTGCATTTGTCTTTAAAATTTTGAAGCATCTTAAAGTGATTTTTGAGGAAGAAGTTTGAGTCCGAGTGTATGCAATTTTATCCCAAAGCATTAAGACATGTAAATACTTGAGACTGTGAAAACCTGGGCAGTTAGCATGGAAAGTGTTAAATGTGATAGTCACAACTGGACCAACCATTTAAAATAATACGATACAAATATGATTCTGAAGCATTTGCTTCCTTGCTGGATTTTTTTCTTGCTATTTTGCCCCCTTCTACTGTTGGACTTCTTGTTTTAATAATAGCAGATAGGAGGGAGGAAAGCACTTACAGAATTATTAATATTCTGCTTATGGATATCTGAAAAAAATGGAAGGTCATAGTCTGACCTAGAGACCTTGGCAGTGTCCTTTAAACAAGCATTAATCATACGTAGTGCATCAAATCATCATGTGCAAGATAACATTAGTGACCTCTCCAACTGAGAATAACAAATGACTCTTAATTTTCCTTTCTGTACATGACAGTAGTGTTGACAACCTCTATGTATATTTTTTTTCCCCTGTACCTAATCAACTGATCATTCTCTACACAAATTTTTCCTTGAAGTACATCTTTTCACTATTTCTGCATGACAGGAACCTGTGTAGTGAACATGTACTGTATTAGTCCTCATATATGCATGTTTGTTTCTGTTGGGATGTCTAAAAGCTAAGTAGTTTCAGCATCTTTTATGCTGATGAAATGACACACTGAACAAGGGGAATTGGATTATGTTGACTGGTTAAAATATATAACATTTATAAAGCTGTGCTTCAAAATGTGGGTAAAAGTACACCATGCAACAACTTTCCTGGGGAAAATCTATATTGCTCAAAACGTTTGTGATAATGTCTTTAGTCATATGAAAAACCTAAAATAGTCCATGCATCTTCTACATTACCTGTATGAAAGTTGCTTAGAAGTCCTAAAGGGGGCATTACTAGTTGTAACTGGAATTGTGATGTGCTCAGAGATGTGTCTTTATATGCAGTTACAGAGTAAGAGTAAATATTTTAGAGCTAAACTGAAGACTTAATTGCCTGTCAGCTGCTGAAAAGGTCTTGTTAAACCAATTATAAACCTATAATGCCTTTGTCTTTATTCTGCAATGGTCAATGCTGCAGCTACAGGGTACTGGAGGAGTCCACAGGATCAATGTGCATTAAAGGGTTAACAGGCACCTTAGGCAATATTTCATGACTTGCTGCCTTCACAGAAATTGCCTCAGGATTTTAGCATTCTGGCCTGTAAGTCTTGCCATTGCTCCACCACCTGCAGTCTGATAGCTCCAGCTGGTTTCCTCCTTCTCCCATTTTTGCAGCCTGGCCGTAAGCACGAGCAGTGGCTGCTTGGCTGAGTCCTGAAGACACTTGCAACTTGCTGGCTATCCTGATACTCATTCAGCTCCTCACCGTGGGTTTGGAGGCAAAAGCAATGTGCCATTTGTCAGCATCTTGGGGTGCTGCAGATCAGCAGCCTGGCTTTGCTTTGGCTTTCACTGGTGGTGCCAACTGTTAGTCTGGCTCCCCAGACCTTTTTCTGACCAAATTTCAGTGAATGGCAGCAGGACAGAGTTCACAGAAGTCTAATATACTTTAAGATTTTGCTACAGCTGAAGACTTTCTCGGTGGCATTTGTTTACTCATTTGTTCTTTTTGGCACTCATGTCATTTAGAGACCAAATTAACAGCCTCTGCCACTAGTTGCTAAAACCTAATGGTTTATAGGAGAAAGCGTAAGAGTAGAGGAGGGTATCAGATTAAATCTCAGAAGACTTAAGTACTCTGAAGTACCGTGTAACATCATCTTAAAAAGTCATAATGGGTGGCTAAATAAACTCTGTGGGTTTTAGCTGCGTTGCTGGAAGCTTTCAGGAAAACCATCTGAGTGGTGGTTTCAAACTCCATCCGCTGGTCAGTCAAGAGTAAGTACAGTTGAGCTTTTTCAACCACTCAGTGAAATTGTCAATAGGGTGAAGTGAAACCCTCTTATTTGGTCGTAGAGGCAAGGTCTAGGATACCTATCATGTTCACATTGGTTGCAATAGGTGTCTGTCATACTTGCTCTTTTCATCAGTTGCTTGGGGTATTGCAAATTAGAGATGATTAGGTGCTCTTCCCATAATCCAACTAAATATTGGAGCTACATTTGAGCTGTAACGTTATTGCTTTGCTGAAGTCCCCTGCGAGAGTTTTATTAGGGGCTTAAAATTCCTAAGCCAGATTGTATTTCGTATTACAGAAATCTTTTTAAAAAATATTTTATACAACAGCTTCCGGCTCAGTGAGCTTCGATTTATGAACATCTAAATAAAAGAAGAAAGATGAATAAATCTGAGCCACTATGCAATTTATAATCCTACACATACCTACAAAATGCCTTTTTTCGTAATAGGCTTAAATTCTAGTGTGCTTTTTAATCGGTGAGATTCATGTTACATCCTTTTTTGATGACTTGCCTCGAGGGAAGATCTAGAATTTTAGTTCCAGAAAATTATTTCTACTCTGGATTTCAGTTTCTGATTGGCTAAAACTCTTCTAGAACTTGCAGAGAGAAGATTATGTGCTGCACTGTACTGTGGTGTAGGTTAATAACTGTCCTACATCTCTTCTTCTGCTCAGCCTGAAAAGGACATCACAAATGACGCAGATGTGAAGTTCAGTATTTGCCCCCGAGTCTGTGTCACCACAGCTAGCTTCAGGTGGTTAGTCAAGTCCCTGATTTATAGAAGGCTAATTGCTTCTTAAGGTGGAAGAGAGCGAGTCAGAAGATTGGTGTCTTTCTTTTTTTCTTGAAATGTGGTGACTTGTTTTGTGCTTGAGCTTACCTCTTTCACCCTTCAAATACTATTGTTCAACAGTGATACTTGTCTGTGTTTAATAACCAAATGATAAACTTTATGTTGTTCTATATTGTAATACATGTCTTCAGTCATGCTTTTTGTTTTTTAAGACTGACAGGATCTCACCGGTGAAACATACGGAACAAATATGTGCTGATTTTTGGGTTGTCTATCTGCTTAACAAGATTATGTCTTGTTAATCAAAATCCCTCTGTTGGTCTTTGCTTTAATGGCCTTCAGTGTTGAAGTTTATCATTGTCCCTTCAAGTTAGTGCTCCTACTATAGTTTTTTTTTTTTTCTGTGGATTTATTTCAAATTATATATCAAGCACATCAAGTTTGTGATGTATGCTGTGACTATAAGTAAGTGTTCAGTGCTCTGCCAGTTGTGTTTAAGTGCATTCCTGAATCTAGGTTGCATCTCTAGAGCCAGCTGGATCATTTAGGCTCTGTGGCCTGGTAATTAATGTATTAGCTAAACCAGCATGTTTCAGTTTCTGTTCTGAGCATCAGTTTCTCTGATTTCTCTCTTAATGCTTATTTTATTTTCTTTTTCTTAAACAGACAAACCCTGACCTTGGTCTGCTTAGTGTAGGTTGTGGTTTTTTTTTTTTTTTTAACACTGTCTTTCCGTAGATCAAGAACTGCTGTTACGAAAACTTAAGAATTAAGTAGTTGTGCTATTCTAACAGTGAGATTTAATTCTGTATGGACGTTAAAGTTCTTATGCCCTGTGCAGATCATTTGGTATCATGCTTCTCTGAAATGTTAACAAGAACCCTAAGAACTATGACATGATTGATCATGCAAATGAACTTTTTAAGGGTTTCTACTTAATTTGTCCTTAAACATGAGTGCTTAGATTTGTACCTTTAAAAATATTTTCAAATTTGCTCCTTTAAGTTGTTAGTTTAGTTGCATAATCTAACTTGGGCTGTTGTATACAATGGCAAATTAAGCACAAATAGCTTCATAGATCTGAAAGATTAGTATGAATTTAGTGTATAGCTAAGAGTACTGTCTACATCAATTCTTCTCAGTTGTTTAGAAAATTACACTTTGATTAATATTTGCCTATTGTAGGTGTAGAAGTCTCAAAATGGAGAAAAATCTTGAAGGACCACACCAATCTTTATTGTAAAACTCAGTTCAGAGCTACAGAGGTGTATGTAGATGTAACTAAATATTTTTGTCTCTGTTGTAATTAATATTGTTTTTTCCTTTTTCACTATAGACTTCGTGGAGACCTTTTTTCTTTTTGTGTAATCTTAATTTAATGCTACTACTTTAGCTCCTCTCTTTGAGTAATTTACTTGTATTTACGCAGATGGCCATCTCATTTTTTCACTTAACAATATGCTACAACACATTATTTATTATTTTTCTTGTTTCTATATAAATTTTCTGCTCAAAAAAATCTTTCTGTGACTTCATCATTACAATAGTTTTTAACCTTATTATTCAAAAAACCTCAGGAGGGTACCTTTTGGGGCCCTAAAATATGACAGTAGATGCTGCCTCCAAGAAATAATTAAATGGAAAAGCGATAATATGTGTGAGGGGATCTTTCTGAGACTATTTGTAAACTTTTGATTTCTAAATGTTGCCTTCAGGCTTGGTAAGAAAAGCTCAGTGTTTGTAAAGATTATCCTGACAGCAATATGCTGGGTCAGTTGTCAAGACATGTTTAGCATGAGGGGGATATATTAATCTGCTACAGCTACCACTGTAAGTGGTTGGAATAAATAGAGGGCTCAAGCAGATGAAGAGGGATTAACTGTGTAAATTGAGCAAACTCTTCAATCACTAAACCAGTGATTTTACAAAGGATTAGTCTGCTTTTACAAATATTGATTACTGATTTGTTACTCGGAATGAAGATGATATAACTTGTGCAGTTGCTATGTAGTATGCTATGTGAAGTGTACATCATTCATATTAATGGCATTGTCATAGGCATTACACAAACTGACAGATTTATTATAGCAGCGCCGTTAGCATTGTCATAGTTAAGGTTGTGTCAGCATTTCCATCAAAAGTCCCATTTTCTTTTTTTGGTGTTCATAGATCAACTTTAAAATTTGTTCCATTGAAATTTGGCGATTCCAGTTTATAGCTTTGACACAATTATTATTTTTGTGCACTTCTAAAGAGAACTGAATCAACACATTTTAAATGAGAAGAAAACACTGTATATGATTTTTTAAAAACGTTTGCAGGTTTGAATGTTTTTAGTGCAGCTTTTGAGTGGTACTGTGTATGCTCATAAGTTTCATTAAACCGGATTTGTAGAGAACTATACGAATGTTAACCAGTTGCTATAAAGTGAAAATAACTGAAAAATTTTTGTATAAATGAGCTCTTTTGCCTGTCTAAAGGCTTGTCTGGCTTCCTTCCAGTGCTGCTAGTTATCTGATAGAGATTATTACGTTTCTTACAAATCCTGTCCCACTTACGTCCACAGGCCGTCATCACTAAATGCTGTCCACAGACCATGCAACCCAAATCCATTAGCAGGTTCAGTTAATTCATACACCTTTAATGTTACAACTGGTTTTAAGTTTCAACAGTGGTACATCTACTGGGCAGTTTATCTTTCTAATCTTTACTTTAGATTTATGTGCAGAGGTAGGCTTAAGGAAAATTCAGGTGTGGTGTGAGAATCAAGGGACACAAGAGGAGAGTTCAGTGAGTTTGGAAAAAATCCCTCTGATGGTTTATTCAGCTACTTCCTCATTGTAAAAGTCTTAAAGTTTTAAAAAAATGCCCTTTTCTCTCAATGTGTCATCTTTCTCCCCTTATAAAGATATCACAAAACTCAATCACAGCTCTTCCGTTGATTGTCTTTTCCCAAATTGTGACCCCTGTTGCAGAATACGATGGTAACTCTGGTTTATGAACTTCCAATCCCATAACATTTTGGGATTTCCCATGGTAGATGCTGAAGATACGGAAACCTGTATGCTTTTAACATAGGAAAAGACAAGCTGGCATTTAGCAAGTCAATATAAGTGGTCCTCTTTCGCTTTTGGATTTCAATCCCATCGATGGTATCCAAATAAAAATAATTGTTGCTAACTGCAAATAAAAAATATTATTTAAAATATTCCTACTTGACACTAAAACCAGTCAGATCTGCATAAAGTCATCTGAGAAAGCTAATAGTCACGTGTGAAAAAAGAAATACATCCTGTAGCTTGGTATCACTTAGAAAGGCCATTGAAAAATTAAAGTGGACATTTTGAGCGACTAGATGTAACAAAATGGGACTTATGGGAGAGTTGGAGCAGTTGGTCTGATCTCTTCTCTCTTGTTCAGGGAAAAACAGCTTCTGCCAGAGCTCTCGTTGCTTGCATCTTCAAGTATATGATTTCTCCTGGAGACTTCAAATGGAGTGGAAAACATTAGTGTGGCCATTCAGAAAACTTGGAGTTTATATTGGAAGGTGGTTCTTCCTGTCATTCTCAGTAGTCCAAGTGAAGGACCATTGAAACTTATATCTGGAAAGCTTTCAGTAAACACAAGAATATTCTGCTGGCTTCTTACAGCGGTTCCCTTGTTCTTTTAAGTTTGGTCTCATGCAATTCAGCAAAATAGGAGAATTTTTTATCTTTGTGGTAGCAACCTCCTTGAGAGAGAAGTTTTGAAAACGTGTTTTTCCAAGAATAAAATACTTGGATTTTTATTACCTCTTTCAGAGTATTTAAAAATAAAGACACTGTGTTAGTCACTTTGGAGTTTTTTTGACCTTTAAGTTTTCTCATGGTTTTGCTCTGTGGATTGATTTTTGTAAGTGCAGTGTCATCGTTGCAGGACACTGTAATTCTACCAGAGCTTCCTACTTCTACGTGCTGAATGATACTAGATATGCATTTTGTGTGCTGCAGTGGGAAAACTTGAAAGGCTCATGTGAGATTTTTTTTTCTTTTGTTTTTATATTAAAAAGGCTTGTCTTTCCATGCAGACTGCAGCATAAAGTCATACCTCCATCTTAATCCACATTAGCTTTCGAATGCAGAGGAGCTTTGAGTGTGATAGTTCACTGATCACTGAGCATAGCTTTTTACTTAAATTATCAGTAGTAGAAGAAATGTATCAAAAATGAGGCAATGAGGCAGAACATTCAAGCCATTTTGTGTTTGCAGGAATACATAAAATGTGGAAAATGAAAACCATAGCTTTCGTGGACCTCTTCATTGAAATCTGCAAGTGCCACTTTTAAAGATGTGAGTCTGTTTTTAGCTGGCTGTAGGAATTCTAATCTCTTCCTTTATACAGATGAAAGATTTTTCAGCTCTAACCAGTAATGTTAAAACTTTTTTTGATCAAGGATATGAGCTGTTGGAACATTTAAAATGCTTGGTGTGTACGTATGTTTCCTTTCAGAAGCTTAGCAGGCCAGGCCTTTGGCCAGGAGTCAGAACAGTTGGAACTTTGCAGACTACACAGCTAATCCGAGAGGGCTGCCACTTGGCATAAGTGACTTCCATATATAAAACATCATATAATTTACATTGGGGTTTTTCATTGGTGTTTTGCGGTAGTCTGAGAATGTCCTTGTTTCCCTGGATTTCTTTGGTATTGCTCATTGTATTTCCACTGTGTTATGCTTCTGATGAGAGCAGTAGTTAAAATGTTTTCCTGCCCAAGTATCCCTATCGCAGATTGAAATTCAAATTGGGTGATTTTCCTATTCAGCTAAATTTGCCACGTCTTGAACTGTAGGTTTTGGTCTTTTTTTTTTTTTTAAAGGGGGATTAAACAAGGTTTTGGAACTAGAAACAGAACAGTTTAGGAAAAGAGGTATACACAATAGAGCTTTATAAGGAGATGATACAGGGCAAAAAATTTGGGAAATGATAAAGAGAGGAAGAAAATGTATATGTGTTTTGTTTAATTGATGCGTGATTTGTGAAGAATCTAGCTTGCGTGGTATTACCAAAATTTGGCTAAGAGTCACAGAGTTCATGTGGTTTAAGCTCTTGTAGATCTGTCAAAGTGTTGTTGAGCAATAATACTTGGATTACTAGGATGCTGAAATTAAAAGAACACGTACTATGACTTTTAAAATATAATTTGAAAGTTCATTGTTTGGCTTTGCAAGAAATGACATTTGGCAGTTTTTCTGCCAAAACATTAAATCCTTCTCATGTTCAGTTAAATAGTTGTCATTGTTTAGTCTCAGTTTAGGCTTATTTGCTGAACAAAATGTGCCAGTTGCCCAAAGATGAAATTTTAGACCCTTCAAAAGTGCTAATTAAAAACATTACGACAAAATCAGAAAAGTAAGAGGAAACTTCTAGTTCTTATTACCATAAATTTTTCGTAAGGTGTTGTGATATGTAGTTATTTCCAAGGGATTCTTATGCTTACCAGGTGGCTATTTAAAAATAGTAGTAAACTGCAGTGTACAATTGTATTGTAGTATTACCTTTTCCAGATGTTTTAGATGTTAAGCTGAAAATTGTTTTTTTTCACCTGGACATATTAAATGCTGGCTTTTAACTTGCTGTTTGATAAACCTATAGGACTTTCTTCCTATTAGTCATCTGGGAATACAGGAATCATGATGTGGTTAAAGATGCTATCCATATGCAATTTGACATCATGCTGGTCATACTCCAGCTGTAGACTCTTTATTCCTGGCCTTTTAATTTTCTCTGATTAGCTAACAGCACCTTCTGTGGTTCAGCTATCGTGTGGATATTCTGAATCTTTATTTAAGGTTTCTAATCAAAATTGGATGCGTGTGCTTGTCTGTGAGACGATGCTGGGAAATTTCAGCTTGCCTACATCATTTCATGAGAATTTCCAGTACCTCTAATTGATCCATGATGGTCTATTTTGACTTGCTTCTATCTGCAATGCAGAGGCATTGTTTTTATCTCGTGTTTTATCTGTGTTTTCCTGCATATTTTATTTCTTACAACAAAGTAGGAAGCTGAGCTTTTTGTTGCATAGGCAAAATTTTTATTCTCAATCTCTACAACTGGTACACTTTTCTGAGAGCTGTAGTTTGGGCCTCTGCATGATTGAAACCTTTCTGTGGTGTGCTGGAATGATTGATTAAACTTTAATCACCCTTGGAGGGATTTAAGCAAAACTTTAAAATTTCTATGCCTTGTATTACAGTGGCGTGAGCGGTAGACCTTGTACAAGAGACCTTTTCTTTACTGCTGTATCTTCTTTCTGTCTTCTTGCCTCAAAATCTTTGAGAAATAGCAGAAGCGGGAAGGCTGCTCCTGTGAAGCGTGCAGTGGCCCCTCTTATCACCCTGGGGGATAATGCCTGCTCACAGCAGAAAACATTACCTTTTTTTTTCTTTTTTTTTGGCATGTGCTGTGGGTGTCATTTGTGAAATTTTAGTAATTACCTATGTGACAGTCAAATCTGGATCAAGGGGTGAAAGTCATGAATTCCTCTGTACATTAAGGTGCTATGCAAAATGTAACAGTGGGCATTTTAGAACCAATTTGAAAGCCAACAAAAGAATATATAAGTCTGGGACAATATTGGTTTATAAATTCAAAGTTAAATTTGGATGAGGAGTGCGTGATCTAGGATAATTCCATTAGGCTGTGGATCCTGGTGAATGGAGTCTGACTGGCTGACTTCCGTAATTTATTAAAAAAAAAAGAAAAAAAAAGTTGTCAAGTGAAATATGTTACAACTATTAAAGAAACTTTGCTTAGAAAACAGATGAGGATTCAGAAGCCATAGGTGTATGATTTTTTACAATTTAAAATATCTACATACAGGGTTATTTAATTAGGGGCTAGATGAAAATGACAGAGACAGACAGATTTCAAGCATGCTAACTGCTTCAAGGAATGAAATATTTCTGTAAAGAATACGTCATGGTGGTTTTCAGGCTGCCTGGCCCACTGCCTTCTCCTGAGCTTATAGGAAGGGAAGGGAAGAGCATACAGCTCTGCTTCCAAGGGAGGAGTCAAGAAGAAATACTCAGCATTTAGGCCTCTGAGGGTGTGGTATTAGTATTTGTAACCCAAACTTCACATCCCAAATTAGAAAGAATTAAAACTAGAAACAGATGACACTGCTTTAAGTATTCTTTAATAAAATACACTGCTGGCTCTTCTTAGAGGGATATATCAAGGCGAGTTATTCTGCGAAAATTATTGTAAACTATTAGAGAACACAATGCTGAATGCTGGGGATGGCTCCAGAGCAAAACTTCATAGACTAGGCAGTCTTTGGAACAAAAACTTGGAAGACCAAAATGCTAACTTTTTTTGAACTAATGTTTCAAAAGCGAAACATTTTCATTATATTTATTCCCCAGAATGAAATGCATTTTCATTAACACTTATCTTTTGATTCTTGCACGTTAAACTAATTCAGAGCTATTAGGCTACTATTTTTGCAAATCACTGAAGTGGTCGCTGTGAAAGTGTTCAAGACAGTTAATGAAGCTAATGAGATTCTATGTGATCTTCCTACTGATAACTTTTCCTTAATCAGAAGACTCTAGGAAATGGGATTTTTTGAAATTCAATATACATTAATCTTCTCTTTAATAAAGAAAAAATAGTAGGGGGAAGGTATGCATATGAAAGTAAACCACCTCTTCTTTAGCCTAGTTTCACAGTGCTTGTGCAACAGATGTGACCCCAGTGTATTGCTATGTGCAGATTCAAGGATAATTGAATCCCTCTGTAGTAGCTATTAAAAATGGGTAAATGCTGTATTTCCAGATCAAAATGAAATGGAGAGATATGAAGAATTCTGGGAGAAGTGTGTGAGAAGGGGGTGGGAGGGAAGAAAAGATGATGAAAATACTTTTTGTGTTGCTGGGAACATTACTCCTTCTGTGCTCAACTTTAACACAAATATTTTCAGAATGTCTTTGCCAATTGAGAATTGCAGCCTGAGAGATCATAAAAGCCCTGAGCCTGAGGACAACCCCCCCCTTATTTTCTGCATTTTAAAGGATATTATTTCAGTACTTAGAGTAGCAACATTTTGTTTTTAGAGAAACATCCAGTTTCATACTAGATTACAAGATACACTGCTGGCAATAGCCAGCATTTTTCTTCTCTGTTTTCTAGCTTATGTCAAAGTTTTTACTAACAATAATTCAAATAGGAATGGATATCGGTTTCTCCTTTTGTATAAGTGGCTCTTGAGTACAATAAGAAGGAAGCTGGAAAAATAATTTTCAAAAATAGTGATTTTATATATATATTTTTAGTTAAAGGAAGACAAAGAAATCACAATCACTGTTTTCTCCATATAATCAAATTAATGAATATTGTCCTGGCACTTTTACAAGGACTAAAGAACAGCGAATTATTCTTACTTGAGCAAGAATTCTTCACCATTGTAATAGTTAAGCCTGTGGTCCTCTACTAGCAGAGCAAGCTCTAATCAACCACTTAGCTGTTACTGAATTACACTTCTCTCCACTTCGTCTGTTTAACTTCCCATAAGCATGCTAAGCACCTTTTTAGAATGCATTGACCTCTGATTACTTCTTGCTTTATGTATCCCTTAGCCCACATTGAAGAAATAAAAAATATTCCTATTGGTATACAATGCAGAATAATACAACTTGGTTTTGTTTTATTTATTTTGTATACAGAATGAAATTTTAACACCTTCGGGTCCTCCAAAAATCAAAATTCCATGCATAATGATTGAATTTCATGTTTTATCATGTGAAGTGACACTGATGAAACTGTTTTTAAGTAATGGGCCAAATTCACTATCGCAGTAGGGTGTAAAATTGCATTATTCAGACTTTTGACTGTCTGATTACCAAGTTGCTTAAAATTGTAGCCATCCCATAAGCTGTAGTCTGTGGCCTTTCTGAAGTCACAAGATATATTGAATTTGCGGGATTTGTGCAGTGGAACCTATACATTAATACACCTATGTTTATAATGTTCATGTTTTTTGGAAGTCAAAGCATGACTGGTAGAAAAGCTGGCTTTATGCTTGAGTGAGAGCATTTCACTCTCTTTTACTGGAGGAATTTTTAGCCTGGCAGCAATAGCATTATAATAACTGCCAGCTGCTCACTTGGCACAAGGGTGCCTAGAACCAAGAGGAAGAACCTGGTGCGTTATACATGTAATTTACTTTTCTCTAAAACTTGAAGGTTTAGGCCTTATAAATATTTTGATCTGGTCTTCGATGGACTTTGTATACATCAGTCTGGGACTATGCATGTGGAGCATAGCTTCCAGATTTTGGTTTGGGTTACATTGAAGTAATTCCCACCAGAATAAAAAGAGAAATTATTCTGGGAGATTCATCTGTGGGTGGGTGGTCAAGAAAGAAGGAAAACCTTTAATGTTAAGCAGATGGACCTCCCTCGTTTTATACTGTATATTGGCAATGCAAGATAATAATCTCCCCAAATATTGGATCGTATTGACCTGATTTTCACATCAAAAGAAGAAGGTTCAAGACATTATTTGTGAGGTAGAAAGTTGGGAATGGAAAGGAGAGTTTTTCTGAATCCTCAGCTGTGTGCTTGCCCACCACTGTCATGGCCATGATAGAGCAGAAATTAGGTCTGGAAGGGTACACAGGAGCAATTGTTGTACTTTTCTCCACCTGTAAACTCGCACAGCTGCGAACCACAGAGCACTTCTTGATTTCCAGTGCCACTTCAGTCTTTGGTACTTAAAACTGGCTTCAGAAACTACAGTGTACCAAAGGAGAAACCAGGGAAGATTCTGGGCCTTTTTAACATCTTTATTTCTAAATCCTTGAGACTTATCTGGAAACAAACCATACAGGGGTAGGAAGTAGATAGGAAGACATGGTGGTCTCTGCTGGTCTGATTTTGGGAGAGAAATTTTGCTCTAATCTGGTAGTCAGTTTGATCATAAGTATCTGAGCAACAAACACTGAGGTACCTAAGGAAGTTAATACCAGTGCGTGCTATCTTGCATCCCTAGAATGCAATTTGCTTGCATCTCTATGTTTTATTTCTTATAGTGGACATTCTCCAGTGAAATTAAAGGAAACTGAAATTCAGGCCATTTCACCTGTATCTGTGAGGGAAGGGAAGAATATTCCTTGTCCTGAAGACAAGCTGGGGCATGCATGGGAGTATAATATTTGGGAATTCCGAGCTTTACACTCTAAGGGAGTATGTGATTTGAAGCAAGTTTTTTAACTTGCTTCACAGTTCTTTATTAAAAAAATTAGTAATGCCTTCTTTCTTGGCAGTCTTTCTCCGTGTTAAATAGCTTCTTTGTAGAAGGAGTTGTCTTATTCAAAGTCCCATGCAGTAGTCAACTAATGACTCTGATCTCAGCTGCTAGTGTAACGTAAACAAATGCTGCTTTAGTGATACTTTTTTTTTTTTTTAGGAGATTTGTGCCAAGCCTGATCCATTTCAAATGAATGGGGAAGCAACATTTTGATTGAAAGGAACTGCAAAAACCAACCTGTTATGCAAATCCCAAGCTTTCAGCTGGCAGGTCGCACATCTAGGGATTGCAGTTTACTCTAAATCCTGTTTGAGATGTAGACAAGAGAGTAAAGTAATGAAAAAGTGGAAGAAAGGTAGAAAGGTGACACGGTTTAGGAGTCTTCCATGCTGGCTCTAGGCAGTAGCTGGAAGGACGATGTCATTCTCTTTTCTTTCTTTCCCTCCTTATATTTGTTCCAGTACAGGGGTAAGAGTATATCTGTGTTTGTGCCTTCTTCCCGGCACATATGCACAACACCTGTGGTTGATGAGAATCTGAGAGGAGGTGGTTCTTTCTCTTTTCTTTATACTTTTCATACTACTTATTCTCCTTCCCCTTCCTTCTGGATGTACAGGGGAATGAAAGAAGGAATTTACCCAGATTTATGTTTTTTCTTTCATGTACAGCTGTACGTGTCTTGGGATATTACAATTGCATCCCTTTCTCCTGCCTTTCTACTAAAGTTCCATCATGTTTTGTGGTTCCCAGGCTTCTCTGACAGAAGGATGGTAATATGCATGTGATCTGGTTTTGCTTCGGCTACTTACAGATTGTGAGTAGCAGAGGGGCTGACCAGCTGCTGCTTGTTTCATGGAGTTGCTGCCTCTGTTGATTTGAAGAACAGAAAAAGAAACTGGCTTCTCTACAGGTTGAGGGTGGGAGGAGGACTTCTTTCTCCAGTGTCACCAGAACAGTGGAAAACTGCCTTTTCTTCATGCAGGTTCTTTTCCTCATGAGCTTTCAGTGCCCTATGCAAAATAAATGTAGTTTCAGAAAATACCATTGTCAAATTTATCCCGACTTGTCTCAGCAGAAGCAGCAAAATTGGGAGTGGAATTTTGATGCTCTGAAGTTGTTGGTTCAGCTGAGCTTCTATAGGCAGAATAGCATTAAGGAGTCCCCAAAGTATATGCTTCTTTGGGACTACGCGTCCCATTTGATTTGAGTGTTCACTAAATGATCACTTGCCAAGCTTTCTCATCAAAAAACCAAACTGATGCGAACAAGAATGTATAAAATCAGATCCAAATAGTTGTTGAAATTCTTGAATTTAAAAACTAAAAGTGAATTGGTTTCATTTGTTTGTTTAATTATGTTTTGTGTCTTCCACATCTGTGGGGATGCACTGTTCTAAAATGAGCCCTACTGGGTGAGGTAAAGCTGTAAGTGTTGCACACTGATGCCTCCCAATGACCAATATAAAGCAGCACACTATGTATATTTGCAAAACTCTTCACCTCCCCCACTCATAATGTCATCATTAGATCATCTTTTAAACTAACTATTAAACTTACCATGTGCGAGCCAGCGAGTGTCTTTGTGTTAAACTCTCATTTAATGTTGTGAGGTGATTGCATATTATCAAGTGAGGGGGGACAGCTGCAGCATTTAAAAATGCATGTACATGCATTTTAACTCTTGTATTTTTAACACAGCAGTAAGAATTCCGTAGAAGCTGAAATAGTAGTGTACTCCTAATCTTTAAAAATAATATTAATAAAAAAAAAAATCTGTGGAAATGTCAATGTATGTAAAATTTTATCTACTACCTTATGGTATCCAACAAAACTTCTTGTCGTCTAAAAAGCCAGTTGTATTATTTAAGGAATGCATTCTCATTTTAAGTAGTCTCATACTTTTAAAAAAATAACATTCTCTGCAAGTTCCTACCTCTTTTTCTTGTATTTTTCCTCTCACAACTTTATTTAAATATGACCACCATAAACCAACTCATTTGCGGACACTGATTAAAAAAAAAAAAATCTATTTTAAGGGACAACCTAAATATCCAGGAAGTTGGCATCACCTTCTAGAGACAGTGTTCTTGGTTCAAGGTCAGACAATTGATCATTAACCCACCCTGCATAGTTTAAAGTGGTTTTTTTTTAGCACAGGGATGGTCTGCTGGTATCAATGCCTTTTTGTATGTTTATATTGGTAGAACTTAATGAGATTACATGTATTTTGATGAACAATTGCTGCTGTGTAAACTTGCCACCTACCTACAGTGACTCTTATGAATATTTGATGATAATAAGTAGTAGGAACTTCACTGTGATGCTCACATGCCTTAAAAAAACCAGTAGCACAGGAATAGCTTTTGTTCTGCTTTTTTGCTTGCGGTAAATAGTATGACATTTATATGCGTGTTAATTACTAGGCATATCTAGCATATTTCTGTTCTTAATTGCTAGGAGTTCCATTTAAATCATAATTCTGTTGTTTTAGGAGGGGAAGGACGCAGGATGGAAGATGCGGTTTTTAACATCTAGACTTACATTTTAAATTGAGGCAGGGTTGACTGGTCAGTCTCATGCTTCTAGCTCTGAGTTAGCAGTTGAGAAAAAGGAAAAAAAATACAGTGGAACATACTCACCATTTTGGAGATGCAGCCATGTTCTACAAAATCTAGAATTAGTATCTGTAGATCAGCAATTCTGTAGATTTCTGTGCAATGTCTTTGGTTTATCCAGTACTGCCTTACAGATCCTATAGGCAGCACTTACGTGTCATATTGCAAATCAGGCAATGTCTGTCAACAGCAGGCATCGCCTTTTATGATCTCTTTATCTGGTTTCTTTCTGATCTGGTAGATGGTGTAATAGAGGGTCCTCACCTTGTTTGTTGTTTCAAGATGTTTCTGTATGAAGCTGTTATTGAAAACCACATTCCTGATTTAATTGTATTGAATTGTGATACTCTGTTTTGTTTGCATATTTGAAAACTTACTGCTTTCATTATCCAACTTGCTTTACAGACCACGTTCAAAACAAACTAATGTTTTCTAAGTTGCCATAGCTTGTTTAATTACATATTTTTTCTTCTGAGACTCGCAGGGCCTGCTACACAGCTCACAGCTAAAGTGGTGAGGACAGCAGCAACAGCTCTGACATTTATAGTTAGAGGGCTTTTGTATTTAAAATAATCTGGTGTAGTAGTTACTAGAAATATTTTTTCCAGTAGCTCCTGCATATTGAGAGTATAAAATCTGTAAGTTTGTTAATGTTACTATAGTATTTTTCTTGAAAAGCGGTGCTTTACAGAAATTACTTTTCTTTCAGGGAATCAGTTTCCTCCTGTTGCGGCTCAAGATCTTCAGTTTGTTCTGAAGGCTGGATACCTGGAAAAACGCAGAAAAGGTAAGTCTAACTATGTGAAAACTAGTGCATATTTTATATCTGGGAGGTATATGTATTACTATTTTCTGTTATACACACAAATAAATTTATACAGGAGTGAGAAATAAAATGGAATAGAAGCTGAAATGTTGAAGCATTATTATGCAAAAGCAGCACAGCACATAATTGCTCTTGTAGTATTAAAAGGAAATCCTATTTCTTTATTGACTAGAAAAATCATGCTGTGAAAGTCCACTGTCAGCCATAATTCAGAGACTTTCAGATATTTTTGAAGAAAACATTAGGAATGTGTGTAAAAGTACCATATGTTGACTTCATGTTTCAGTGAGCATCAAGATTTATTTTCCTTCAAGAGGGCAAATATTGATCTCAGCTTTGGTTCAGTCAATATTTACCTTGATTCAATAAATCTTATATTGTCACTTTAATACCCACTTAATGCTGCAATAACTCTAGGAAATATTTAGGAAGTTGTTCATTATTTCCTTATATTTAATGTTACACATGATTTCTCTCTATATGATTTCAAATTCCCATTTGTTTTCTTATCACCAATTTTTATTTCTAATTTCCTCCTCAGTGCCATACATTTCTCTTCTTCATATCCAGATTTTGTTTCCTTTCCTTAGGACCTTCCCTGTCTCCTCCTCCCTTTTACCTCACCCTTGAAAAGAAGTAACGTATTTATGTTCAGTAGTGACATAAAGTGATATAACACAAGTTATATTAATTGCAGACCACAGTTTTCTCGGCTTTGAGTGGCAGAAGCGTTGGTGTGCTATCAGCAAGACGGTCTTCTATTATTATGGAAGTGAGAAAGGTAATCATAATAATTATGGTAAACTATAAAAGTGATCTTTTAATGCACAGAAGAATGAGTTTCACTAAGGTTGGGAACTGCAATTCTGAGGTCATTTTAAGAAAGCAAAGAGGTGGTTCTTAAACAGTGCTGTACATTTTAAAAATGTGTAAATATTTTTCAGATCTCTAAGTGACGTGGTCATTTTCTAAAGCAGGGAAACTGAGGAAAAAAAGATTAAGGTAATTGTAAAGCTATTTCTTGTGCCAGTAACAGCTAGCTATTAGGTTTGATAGTATGCTGGTACTCAGTTAATTTACTGGACAGACAATCTTCTTTCTGTCCAAATGCTATTTTAATTTTAAAATACCCTCTAGCAATTATGCCTTCCAAGTTTCTTAAAGATGGTCCTATCCAGGAAAATGTTAGTCTAAAACCCACATAGTGGACTTCCATGTTTCTTTCCAAATAGCTTATATTCTGAAAAAGCTAGAAATGCAGTAATATGTTTAACTAAAAGCCAGTCATGGAGACTGAAGCTAGCTTCTGAAGGAGACTTGTAACTTTTAGTGGCCAGTTTAGAAAGAATCTGGCAGAGATATTGGGATATCACTTCGAATTTTTAAAATTGACAGCCAAATAAAACATCCTTTAAATTGAGAGCCAAGTGTGTTTGATGTTTAAGGGTAAAACAAATGATACAAAAATGTATCTGAATAAATTTTACAAGGGCAATTACATCTTCCCCCTCCTCCCAAAAAAGTACTTATTCCTGGGCAAACTTTCCATTGAAGCATTTTTTCTTCTGCTTATGTTTGTGTGACTCTACTTGAGATTAGTGCAGGTAGTTATTTTGTGTTGTTTTATTCAAAGATTAATTTAATTTGGTACAGTTTGTTTCATTCCTCAATATGCTGACTCATTTAAACTCATCCTCTCTTTAAAAACAAAAGAAATAAAGTAAGGGTGTAATTGTAAGTCCAGTTTTCATCTTGCTATAGTTCCCATCATATTCTGTTACCAGAGTATATCTGCTAAATATTCCTTTTTCTTCTTTACTCTTTTCTTGGGATTTATAGATTGATCAAGCTTCAAAAATGTAAACAATCTTTCTTCAAAAATTTTGAGGAGGTGTGGCATAACACTGTTTTGTCAGTAATGACTTATTTCTTTCTTTGGAAAATTATCTTTTGCTGTTTGTTTATGTATAGTTATACATTATCTAGTACTTAAAATGGCAATTTTATTTTTTTTTTTGTCAGAATATATTGCTAGTTCGTAAAGATTGTTCTGGAGTTTTAAAGATTTATCTTTTCATCTGCTAGTTTTTGAAAAAAAAAACAAAACAAACAAACCCAAACTTGGTTCTTTTTTCTTTGTGTCTCTTCTAATGATTATTTATGCTTTCTAGTATGTGGTCTTTGGATTAAGGCAGGAAAACTGCCCGCCTGCCCTTTTCCATCCTTTTTTTTGTCTTTTGCAACAACCTGACTATCAAGGCTACGTTGTCATTTCTAATACCTATGCTGAAAGTTAAGATACATGGAAGCATGTTCCCCAGCACTGAGCAGGTTGGTGTCATGTTCGGAACTGACTGTGGTATACTGTGGGATCTCTTTCCTTTATGGATCTATAGACAGATGCTTTGGCTTATTCATTTACAGCTTTTGTGGGCTGTGGATTGCTTGGGGAAGATCCTTCTAACTGTAACCTAATGAGGTGGGAGTCCATGGATTATCTTTTGAGAATTGTATAGACATGGCCAAACTCCAAACAGTAGCTCATGGAGGAAACAAATCAGATGTATGAATTTCTGCCCTAACTCCATATGACCAGTGCTGTTAGTGCAGAAAAACTAGTGCAGCATGGTGGAATCGTTTTGTCTTGCAGATCTGGGATGACCAACAGTCACTCCAGAACTTGCCTTTGAAGAAGAAAGCTTTTTTCCAGACTGGTCAGAGGTACTTTCTTCAGCTCTCTGATGCTGTAGTACATAAAGGTACCTGTTCCAGTGCAGAAGCAAATTGCCATCATTGTGTGGAAACGATACCAGTGATTGCTGTAGTTCCATGGCAAACTAGTTTGCTGTTGAAACTGAGCTGTCGTCCTGATCGCTGTGAACGTACGTGCTACTGTTTATTATGCTGTTTAGCTGCAGATTGTCAGCATGGATGAGGTGTGCGATGAGGTGGTCCTGAGGAGATCTGGCATTTAGTCACTGGAAGAACCTGAGACTGCTTTTACTCCCCCTGTTATGGCTAGCAGTGGTACCTGCCGTAGTACGCTGTCGTATTGGGGCTCTTCTTTTGCTGTGACCCTTGATGCTGTACCGGATAACTTGGACCATGCAGAAAATTAAGTTGTGTTCTTACCAACTGTAGAACAGTGGTGAAGCATGCGTTTGGGTGGCTTTGTGCAAATTGCTGCCACCTCCTGAATAGTTGGGATGGCATCTGTCTAAACGATGCTGGTCTGCCCTTGCCTGTGCAGTGCCTGCAGATGTTTTGTATCAGCTGGGTCCTGGTGTCTGACAGGTTCCAGGACTGATTCACACAACAGGAAAATTCCTCTTCATCGATGTGAACCTGGTTTGAAGAGAGACAAGGGAGAGGGGGATTCCATATGTGCTCAGTCCTGCTGCCTGCGTCACTTTTTAGTGGGTAATGGAGTGCTAGTGCCTGTCTGTTGTGGGACATAAGGCAGAGAGGCAGCAGGGATTTCTAGGTCCTGCTTGGCTTGTTTTGCATTGTGTATGTTTTTAAAACCAGACATGTAGGCAAATAATTGGTGAAAGATATTTTGTGTCTGGTGCAGTGTGTATTTTGCTGGCCAAGGTTTGATTTTTGTGCTTAAATATAGCTGTAAATGTAACTGAATGCTAAATGTGGGACTACAGGATGCCATTTCATTAGGTAGTGTGGATTTGTTGTTTCTGTAACACTTCTAATTCTTCTAACTTTCTCCTTTTTCCACTGGGAAAGCAAGAAGTATGGGAGTGTGTAAAGCTCACATGTAAGGAAAAGTTTCAGAATCATTTATTCAGACCTGAATGATGAAAAATATGAGGCCTAGTCCAGGAGAATATAGTACAAGCTAAAGCCTGTGAAAATACAGTAGATGAATGTTTGTGTGCTCACCAATGAATGTTTGTGTGCTCACCTAAGATATTACAAGCATCCTTTCAACAGTTGCGATGCCTGCAGGCTAATGAATGTCTTGTTTCCCTGTTTCCTCCTCTATTTTCTTGTACATTTGATGCAGCATTGGATAGTGAAACAATGTTATTTATCCCTGCAATATAGACAGGTCTAAGTGAATCACTTACTTTTTTTTTCCCTGATCAATGATATGTGGAGTAGATGGAGGAAGAAGGCTTAAAGGTTTGACCTAATTACATGTCAGAAATGGGTATTGCAGGAAGCGAGTGTATTTTTGTGCTTGTGCTGCAATGCCTGTTGCCAGCGTGTGACCCACAACGTTGCATAGAAGCGTGTTCAAGTGCCAGAGCTGGCTTGAATTTCCAGAAGCTTGCCTGGTTCTCCTTTTCATAGGCTTTCCTTCCATAAACTTTTTACAGTCCTTCTCTTTGCTTCCATGCTGTTGCTTCCCAAGTTGGGTACCCTGCTTGCATATCATATATCCTCACTAGGCCACAATGTTATATGCCCTTCTGTCTCAGCAAACTGGAGAGATCAGCTAAATGTTTAGCAAGACAGTAATTGATAACATCAGGGTAATTTTTTCCCCTGTTAATGGGCACTAAAAATTTATTTTCATTTTTATAACTTGAAAATGGTATCTGCCTGCCTGCCAGTAATATGATTTTGAAGAGGGGGATAATTCAGAGGCTTTTAGAAAAGTCTGAGTGTTGGGTTTGGTTTTTTCTTTAATATTTTTAACATGGACATGAAAATTTTGCATTTCTCTGAATAGTAAGATAGTGATGGCCAGGCCAATGAATGGACTACTTCTATTTGTGTAAAAGAGGGTTTTTGTTTTATTTTGTGTTTTGTTTTTTTGAAGAACTTTGTGACTGAAGAGAGGGAAGCCTAGTTAGAGTTCATTTGCATATCTGTCCAGACTACTGGAATTTCCCCCACATGCTAAGCTTGCAAATTTCTCCTTCTAGGAGTGAGGAAAGATACACAAAACCAATGGAAAGCTGTGGAACTATCATTTTGCTTTTAGTTACAGACCACCTTCTCTTAGTCCTCCCTGTCTGAACAACTACATAGGAAAGGCAAAAATCCTTGTTTAGTTTAGATTTTACTTTTGATAGAATCCATAACTGAAATCTGCAGGAATTGTGAATGTTCAATAGGAATCTGTTGGCAGGGTGATGGCTATCAAATGAGTACTGAATCTTTTGCTATGAGAATGTTAAATTCAGACCTTGAGAGGCACACTTGCCATTAATAGCATGTTATTTAAAAAATAACAACAGAGTGTAAGCAAACTGAATATAAACTAGTACCCTAAATAGTGTGTTTCAAGCATTGCCTCCATTTCTTCTTTTTTTTTTTAATTTTTAAATTTTTTTAATTTAGATTTTTCAGAGGACTAGATTAAAGGAAAGGCAAAAAAAAGTCATTTCAGATCTGCATTTCAGATCTGCTGTCTAAAAGGGAAGAACTCCTATGCATGCATTTGGAAAGGACTGTTCCAAAAGCTGGAAAAGGAATTACCATTTTGGAGATACTGACACTTACTATTTTTAGAAACCAGACATCCTGCGTATGAAAAAGTATGTGAAACTACATTTAGCATGAAGCCATGTAAACCATAAGATCTTACAGGCTCCTAATTTCAAGATGAAGAGAGTTAAATTATAGATTCTAATAGTATCTATAAATACTTTATCACTCTCTGAAATCTTTCTGTTTGCCTTTGTTCCTTATGCCTTTCTGTGTAACTTCTTTCCTTTCTACTATCCGAGTCCTCTCTGTTCTTCAGAATGCACTAATTCTTTTTACATGTGCTAATAATATGGGCACATCGCCTTAGGCCTCAAATTTACAACCCAATCATTTCAAGACCCCGTTGAAGGTTTACCCTTCTTTGTTTTAAAAGTTCCCATGGACTCAGTTACGCAAGGTTACTTCAAAGCTCTTTTTCTCTGTTTCCCCTGAGACTTTCTTTTTTTTTTCCTCCCCAATATAATATTAGCCCTGTTTCCTTGTTAACAACATTTCACTATTTTTAGGATGAATGAAGTTTATAGTTAAGAAAAATATTTAAAGTGGCTCTCAAAATTCATTCAGATCCGTATTTTCTCTGTTTTAAATATAGCTCCCCATATTTATTTCTCTCAAATATCTATGTATTTGTTTTGACTTTTTTTTTTAATACCTAGTGCCTGACTCTCTACTCTGTTATACTAGTTTCTTACAATTCTAAATTCCTGATGCAAAATGATCTACACAGACCCAGATTTATTTTTCTGTTGTGTGCCTGATATGGGGAGAAGGGAAGACGAGGAGATGAGGGCAAAGACCAGCTTATTCTGAAATGAGATTTTACTTAGTTGTGGAACAACTTATGCTTGATGATGTTCACGATCCTTTTCGGTTTTGCAAGACTGATAGTAGTATACTTCTGCAATTTTGTTATATGTTGTTCTGGGACAACTTAAGGGTTTCCCGTTGTTGACTTGCAAAGCCCTATCTTGAGAAAATAAGAGGCGGCAAGAATGTTATCGCTCTTCAGAGAAGTGTGTTCCATCTGCATGTCTCTCCCTAGTTCCTCCTAAGTATACTGTTGTATTCCTGCCTAGCCAAAGCTCCAGTTCTAATGTAAATGTGCTTCCTGAAGCCACCTTTAAGTCTCCCACCATAAACCCCAACTATATCTAATTTTAAGTCTCCAAGTAAAATCTTTAAGTCTTCAAAGTTTTTAAACATCAAAAACTGGTTAAATCTCCCTAAAGTAGTGTCTCCAGAAAATATTTCTGATATAAACAATGTAACTCTGAATGTGAAAGTACACAGAAGTCACTGTGGCACTAACTTCACATGGCAGCTTTAAACTGAAAGCCTGAGTCTGTCTGCACACCTATTTAGCTGCAAGCCTTTGCCGGTAAATGAAGTCAAGGTGATAGCCGAGTGTGATGATCACGAGATGGTCCTGCCTTCAAGCCTGCACCTGACCACTGTGCCTGGCCAGACAGCTATCATGGGTCATGGTTTGCTTCACGGTGATCAGGTATTGGGGATGGTCTCCAGTCCTACCTGGAAAGCTGTATTCTGCAAGAGCAACTGGGATCTGTAGACCTCCATTGCTTGTCACCATTAGAGCATGCAGCTAAGCTATAGCTGACCTGGGTCCCTTCCAACCCAAAACATTCTATGATTCTACAATGCTATGATTCTGTATAGGTGGAGCTGTTTTTCAGGATGTACTAGGTCTTATCTCTGGCTTGCTGCCACAGGGTGTGTGAATGCATAGAGTCTTTCTCTTAACTTTAATGGGTTCTGCTCAGGGCTGTGAAGTGTCTTATTGTCTTAAAATTTCCCCATGGTCAACATTTTAAGCATATGTGTAATGCTACACTGGGCTTTAATCAGAGGTACTTTACTGCACAGACAATTAGAAGCAAAAGTAGTAATGCTATAAGTCTGTTGCTATAAAGGTCAGTGAAAGAATTTAATAGCAAAGGATATATATATATATATATTTTGTGGTGCATACAGGTAATTTTCATTAGCACTAGAACAGTGTGTTCAGAGAGATAAGACAAAGACAGTATAAACAATAAAAAAATCAAATGCAATATGGATACCATTCACTGCGTTCCCCTTCCAGTGCAAAGTACAGCATCTTTCTATTTTAGCTGTAATGTTCTTTGAATGAACGAGTACCAGTAGAGAGATCATCTGAGATTAGTTCTGTAAAACTGTATTACTGTAAAAGGGATCATCCATGTCGCAGAGAAGTAGTCTCAGAAATAATCCAAGAGACTAAATTTGAATACTTGCCTCATTTTTATCTTGACAAAATGTTTTTACCTTTTGAACCTGGTGTTTGTTTATTCCGTCTACGTGCTCCTATCTTCTTGGGGTTTGATAAAACTCCAGAATGGGAGAGTGAGAAATTAATGTGTTTCACTTCATCTTCTCCCTGAGGTCACAAGTGAAGGAACAATAAAACTTCTAGGCAGAAATGAATTTCATTAAAAGGGGACCTACTTAACCTATTGCAAATTATTATTTCTAATCTCTGCCTTGGTGCAATTCCATGAATTTTGCATTTGTGTGCTGTTTGATATAGGGGTGGAGGATTGAGCAAATAAAAAATACTAGTACTGTATCATTAGTACTTAATTAAGAAATAATAAAACTTACATGGGGGAAGGGACTTGAAGAGAAAATAGAAGTGCCCTGGGTTTTCTCATATAATTGTGTTATTTGGTATTTACTTGCCCTGGGTGAGAGTTCATAAAAAGGTGGAAGGACAAAGAATTTGTGTCTATGGTCATGTAAGATTACTAGCAAAAGTATTTATATGGTCACTGCCTTTACATCCACTGGTGTTCATGTTTATGTTTTGCCCTCTCAGGAGTGGGAAAAAGATTTGCTTTCCAATAAAATTTCCAGACAGATGACAGAATTATGTTGAAAATTGTAGTTTTCCCTGGTTTTTTTCTACTGTAGTTTTCTCTTTTGGTTGACAAACATAAGCAATGGATGCTTGATTTGCACCTAAGTTCTGTTCAGCAATACTTAAAGTAGTTTTGCTGTTGTGCTTGGTGCTTATTGTTAATTAATGCTTTTCTCTACTGTGGAAAAAACCCACACTTAATAGCATTTTCTTTCATTTCCAACTGCACTTTGTTCTTTGTTTGCCTGAGCAAAATGTGACTCATGATGCCTATTTTCACTTGCATGCTGCACTGTGATCTACAGAAATTGCAAAACTGATTTACTTTTACTTTTTTTGTTTGTTTTTAATATTCATCAAAACATGCCAGAGCATGTAAAATCAGATGTAGGGCTTGGTCTGAAGAGCTCAGAAAGCGCGCACAGGTGCCGCTTGCCCGACATGCAGTATATTTAAACTCAGGCCTGTTCTAAGTGATACTTTTATAAACCAGAACCTTTGAAAAGTTGAATTGTCTTTAAAACAACCACATGGCTCTATGTAATAAACTGTGGTAGGGCTCAGTACTTTTATTAGCTAATTAAACATTTGTTGTGTTGAGAGAAGTGCTTTTGGAACACACGCCTGAATTTATAACAAAATTCATTCTGTATTTCTGCCATGTGGAAAGGAGGCACATCTGGGAGTGGGTGGGAGAATGTGAAAAGAAACGTTTGCAATTGCTTAAAAAGGAGTTTGAAGTTTATTTTTTGAGTGAAGTGGTTAGTTTAGGAGGGAGCTCAGCATGTTCTGGGCTAGACAGGTTTTCCCATTGATTACTGAACCTGAAAGAGACACTGATTTATAGGAAGCGTGTCTTGCAAGTTCCAGTTCTTGGCTTTCCCTAGATACAAGTGTCATAACATGCACTTCTTACTAAATAAGACCACCATCTGCAAACATCCCCCTGTGGAATTCCTTAGGCATCCTACAGAAATATGTACTTTTGTGTACGTCTTTTTTTAAAATGAAGCTTTATCTCCAGAAGCATCACTGAATCATTTTGCTAAAAACCTCCCTGTTCTTTGTAAAATTCATGAAATAGAAAACAAAATCTGAATAAACGATAACCTGCTGAGCCACTTATATTCACTGTTGTAAATGAAGCTCTAACTTTGTTTTTTATCTCCAACAGACAAACAACAGAAAGGTGAATTTGCCTTAGAGGGCTACACCATCAGAATGAATAATAGCCTTCGGAAGGATGCAAAGAAAGATTGCTGTTTTGAAATCTCTGCTCCTGATAAGCGCATTTATCAGGTTGGACTTTTTTATGTTGACTTGAAATTAAATTGATAAAGCTGTTACAATTCCAGTTACTGAATTAACATTTCAGTAAAACAACTTTCACTGACATCTTAATGAAAAAAGGAAACCCTCGCTTGCTTATATTGTATATTCATATATTAGGAAAAAAATCTGATTTAAAATATGTATGTATGTGTTCAAATATTATCTTTTTGGACAAGAGCAAGGAAATCTATCATCTTTATCTATTGGTCATTTTAATGTTAGCGTTTTAATATCTATTGTATGGTATGTCTGCATGATTTCTTGGATGAATTAAATAGTAAAAAAAAGGTAAAATATATATCAGTGTTAAATACATATTGTATTGGTCATGGCTTTGCAAGGAAAATCTACGTAAAGGCACATATCAGCTGTGCAATTCAGAGATCTATCAGCTAGACATCAATATGGAATGTAAGTTTAATAAGTTTTAAATATCTGAGATTGCAGTTGAAAGCCAGTTAATTAAGCTGTCAGGTAGTGTGTTGGAGTCTGACAAGAACATTTTTAAGAAAACTGTACCCAGCAGTCTAAAGAAATTCATGGGTGTCTTCTAATTGTCAAGGGCAAATTTTGTTCATCAGTTCTGGCTTTGACATTGATGAAGAGAAGCAGCTTTTTTCTGCACAGCTGCCAGCTGCTGATCAGAGTTTCAAATCCATCATCCTCTCCTTCAATTACGTAAATTTGTCAAAATTAGCTGTACATTATAAGAAGCATCCTTGCAAGAAAAGTACGAGAAGATGTGAAAAGAATTACTAATGGTTTCTTGAGGAAGTGACGAGAATGCTACAATCCCTCTTTTTTATTGCTAATGAAATTGTAGCTGTGTTTTTGTCATTACTGCTAGTAATTATTAATAAATGTTTAATAGTTTACAGCTGCCACTCCCAAAGAAGCAGAAGAATGGGTACAGCAAGTCAAATTTGTAATTCAAGGTAAGCCAGCCAGTAGAGCAATAGCCTTTATTGCCAGTGCTGCCTAGTGACCATAGTTCTGTCCATTAACATATCTGTCACGTTTGTATATCTAGTATTCCCACTTGTCCAAATTTGGAATAGCAAGTCATAGTTCTCAATCACGTTGTAGCTCCTTTACATGACTTTTCTCCTTGTGCAAGATTTTTGCTTTTTTCCAAGAATACTATCTAGCTTGAAAGTTCTTCTTTATGAACACTGTAAGAAAAAAGCAGAATATATTGTAAGCACCAGCTCATAGAAGATGAATTGTGTTTTTGTTTTGCATAGATTTCTTCTTAGGCGTTCTTTTCTAGTAAATGTTAACTTTTTAAACTGCTGTTACATAGACATGGAATCTACTACTATTCCTGAGGAGGAGGAAGAGGAGTATGACGATGTTGGACAAGTGAGCAGTGAACCAATAGATGATAGTATTTATGAAGAAGTTAAAGGTATCATTGCTGTTTTTTACTTTGTGACTTGTGAACATTTTGTCTTCTCTATTTCTAGTTTGATAACTTTGAATGGATGAAAGTAAGTGGGTAAAGTAACCCAATGAATAAGATACTTTCAGATTTCAAGTTTTGCTATGACACTGAAAAAAAGAATGTGTCTTCAATCAGGTCTGAGTGAGAACAAACTTTTGGCTCATTAACATTCTCTGGTACGCAATTTTTTTTAATTAAAAAATTGACTTGCCTTACAGCTTTTTCCTCCAACTTGCCCATCATTTTTTTCTTTATTCATTTTGGCATTTGTATTAAGCAAAAGTTCGCTATCATTCCCTATGTTAATCAGCTGCTGCCTAATACATGATTTTATAATCCTGCAAGAAAGCAATGTGCTCGTTTGAAAGGGCTCTGGAGATGAACTGTAAATAAAAGCAACACGAGTATTGACATTGTTTTCTTTCATATCTTCCAGCATGACTATACAGAAACTTTTTACTGTGGACTTTCTGATGTGGTCAAATGATTATGCCTCTAGATGTCCAAGTGTATCTGTCAGATGGCAAAACAAAAGAAAAAGAGCTTGGCAAAAGCTCTTGGAGTAGATTATAGACATTCAAGGATTAGGAGAAAGGTGATCACTCTTGATTATGTTTTAAGAAGCTATGAAAAAATCAAGTTTTCAGTTACCATTAGTTAACAAATGGTATTTTAAAGTGGTATAATAATTGATTATCACTTTGTATGACATAATGTTCTGCGTACCTTGCTGTTTGGGGCAGTGCAATTATCACTGATAACTTGAGAGGAAAAATTACAGAAAATTAGTCGTCACGTGATGTTGACTAACTTTATGTATCTGTTAGGTTGAATGTTCTGACCATTGGACAAAATAACATTTTATAGTATGCCTTGGTTTTCATTTTAAAGTCATGTCAGTGAACTAAGGGAGCAGAGAACATGAGTGACTGGTGAAAATGATTATCGTGAAATTGTAGCAGCACTCAATTCTGTAAAAGCTGGGGTTTTTTTTGGGTCCATTTCTTTGAATTGTACCTAGACTACTTTAGCACAGAACACGTGTTCTGCTGAAATGGGGTGCAGTGTGTCATGCATGCGGAGAAGCTCTTCTGCAGTGAATATAAAAACTACATTACGGGGCTTAATCTTACAGCTGGAGGATACAGTGAAACCTTATTGCAGTGCTTTTTGGATGCTAAGGCTCTTATAGAAAGTGATCTTGTATGCTTGCCTATGCTTTTGTTAAAGAAGCTCTAGATGTATCCTGGGATAAATTTCTCTTTCCTGAGCTTCACTTATCTTACCTGTTCATCTGAATCTCAAACAGTAAGTAGATCTGGAGCACTAGCACATACAATATTGGTAGACGGCCAATAGTTAATATATGCTTTGAGTTATGTCTTCACAGAATTGCTGCCTTGGTATGATTCTGCAGTAATTTCGAGTATTTTCACATATATCCCATTTTTATGTCAGTTTTCCAGGAACTCCTTGTCTCCTAATGTGGCTAATAAATCAGAACAGCTGTCACAAAGACAGGATAGCTCTTCTGTTACTCAGGAAAGCTAGTTTCAGTTTTTAGTTAAATTAATTTCTTTCCCCATGATCTTGGAGTGTTGCTTCATTTTCATCTTATCAAGTAGGGATTATCTTTCTTTATCGTATGATTTCTCCATCTCATTTATTTGAACTGTAAACTTTTCAGGAAGGACCATCTTACCTTGTATGGTGGAGCTCTTAATTTTGGCTGTGATGTGTTGACATAACTAAGTAAAAATAAAGCATAAGTTTGCAATACATTTTAGGTGATTAAAGCATCTTTTTCTCTTCCATAAATGTGCTTTAATAGTAATTTGCTTAAAAGGAGTGAAAACCTTATGGCTCTGATGCCTTAGAGCAGTCCTTTTCTTTATCCATAGTGTATTGAAGAGTATTAGACAAAGTACTAGCTGACAAACCTCACAGGAGTAGGCCTTATTTGGTCCTTGTATAGCTGTTCATCTAAACTTGATGGTAAAGGAGCATGCTCCACTTTGGTCTCTTCTGCCTTAATTAGGCCTGATTAGTTGCATTTAATTCCAGTTGGCTGTCCTTTCTATTTTCCCAGGTAAGTGAATTGCTCTTTCTTCTTTTCCTGGTCAAAGGGTGGAGCATCATTATCCCTGCTGTTTCCTGACTTAATAATACAGAGCAAATAAGGAATTCTGAAATCCTGTTAAGAAAACAGAAAAAGATAATTTTTTGTACAGCCCAAAAGCTATGCTAAGCTCTGGAATGCAGAAGACAAATATGCTAGATCCCTGTGAAGATGGAGAAGAAATTTATCTTCACTTTGTTTTTATCCTCAAAGCATCTTGATGTTAGAGGCCTCTGATCCTCTGTTTCTGCAGATCCAGAATTTCAGGCACACAGCTCATTGTACTTTGATATTATTTATTTGACTATAATTTACGAATTCTCAAGTAAGTAAAATTTTGCATTTCTGTGGTTCTCCAGTGTTTTTTATATCAGCATTTCAGAAGCAAATGAAGCCAGTTCATGATGCAGTCCATTTTGTAATGCTGGGTTTGGTATTTGAATAAAGTGTTTGGATTAAAAAGAAGATATGGAAATTTTGCACAGTTTGAAAATTGGGAGTTTTGGAGAGCTGCTGCAGTAATCAGAACTGACTGATGCTGCGTTCTCTAGCTATCACATTGCTTAGCTATTTTTTTCCCCTGCTTGTGGCAGGAGACAGTGTCGATGAATTTTCCAGGCAGGAGCTGAATAGCTTCAAACCAGTATCCAGAAAGGTAACAGTCTATTAGCCTATTAAAAGCATAGATTTCAGTGGAATTCAATTTATACTGTCTGCTGGCAGGAGGAGCAGGTTGATAGTTGGAGGGGGTACAAAGAGAGGTGGGAAAATTAATCTTTTGATCTATTAAGTCACTTTCTTCTTTAATAGCACATACAAATTCATATTTATCACAGAAGCATCATTTTCCTGGTTCTCAGTATTAGTCAGTGTTTTACTGTGGTTGTTCAGGTAGAGTAAAAAAACGTCAGAACTGCTAAAGAACTGCCAAAGATTTCCCAACTTGTAAAACCTTCCTTGCAAGATTCTTCAGGAAAAGAAAGCTTTATACTGTCTTAACAAGCTAAGCTTTTGTCTTTTTGTTTTTTAATAAAAACACAGAGCAAAACTTGGTTAAGGAAAACTAAAAATATTGTCGATAAAGGCCCATTTTTTGCATAATTAGCTATTTATTTTCTACCTTAGTACACTCAATATAATTTTGCAGTCCACAGCTGGATATTATAAGCTGTAACATAACACAACTTCTAAAACTGTAGTATTAAATAACTGTGTGTGTGTGTAGAGCTACCTAGATGCACAGTTTTTAGGTTAGTGGTGTTTTAAACAATGGAGTTATCCTCGTCAGGAGAGAGAACACTTGCCAGCTTTAAAGATGTTGTCATCTATTACAGCCCTTGAAGACCAAATTTTTTTTTTATTAACTTAGGGTTTCAGTGATGTAATTTTTAAAGGCCTTCAGTACTGTCTTCTGTGGTTTCACATCTGTATGGAGCACGTACCCAAAACTGCAATGCTAACTACTGCCTGCCACCTTGATTCTCTCTACAACCATAGCGCAGTTTGTGTACTGTCTATAACACTCTTGCACAATAGGAGAAAAGAGGTGTTAATCTAAGATAACATTCTTATCTTAATTTTCAATCTTGTGTTGTCTTTTTTCTTCTGTTTTCTTTCTGCTCACAAACTTGCATTATAGCTGTAGTTTCCATAGCGTACAGTATGGTTTCCATTAAAATGTTTCTAAAGATAAGGTTTGATTCTTACTTTGGTGATGCTTAGTTTGTGCGTGGAGATAAAAAGCTGCCCTTACAGAATAGGTAAGGTTGGAAATCCTGAAGCAATGTGATGTGACACAAGGCTGGCACTGCTGGCTTTGTGCCATATCTTAGCCTGTCTGAAACAGAGAGCTTTGGGGTGAGAGAGAGGTAGGGACAGTGAAATTCAGTGCTGTGGTGATCTCTACCTAAGGGAACTGCTGTGGAGAACTAACCCAGCCAACACAACTTGCATCAGTTCTTAGTGTGCTGTAAATTAAATTTTGGGATTGATTCCATCTCTGATTGGGCCAAGGATCGTGGTCAAGCAAAGCTCAGGTATCCAGTTCAGTTTAAGGTGTAGTTGGAAGCTTAGCTAGGGAAGCTGTAACTAGGGCAAGGCTCAAGGTAAGAAATGTCTTAAGTTTTATACCACAGGAAGTGTGCTACGCAAAGAAACACTTTTTAATTTGTTATTTTAAACAAGGTATTTTAAATAGTTTTCAAATTATATTGATGTTGTTTTGGAACTTTTTCTGACCTTGTGCATGAGGGTAGGGAATGATCATCCATCCTGCCTGTGTCTTATGGTTGTCTCTTTAAGCAGCTTTGTCATCCTAATTTTTTCTAACAGTTAACCTCTGCAGTTAAGCAGCATAACTTAATACCATCCTCATCCTCTCTTGTTGCTGGATTGCTTGAGCTTTGAAGAGGAAAATTGTTTTTATGATGATGTACCCCTTTCGTGAGCATGGGCGGGGGGGGGGCGGGGAAGAATGTGATCTCTGATTTACCTCTTCCTGGGAAGAAGGAAGCAATGACTATGTAGTGGAGTTTGAGTGTAAGTTTGATCTGTCACTTGTGAACACCGACTCATAGCAAATATTTGTGTTCTCAAAATGTAGTGTCAGATGTATTGACTTTTTGGCACTAGAAGTGAAGATTTCACAGCGCTGTGTTAATGAAAATGCCTTTTCAGGAGACTTTTGCTTATTTTAGAGTTTTCAATATATCACATTCAGGGTCTGTGGGCCCAACATAGCATTTGGTGTCAAGCAGTCCCAGTTGTGGGTTGCAGTTGTAAAATTAGTTCTTAAAACCAGCAAGTTAAAATGAAGAAACTGTTAATTGGTCATTGTAAACCAGAGCAGTAGCTTGAAGTCAGCAGAGACACAAGTGATTATGGAATTTGAGATGTTACTTGTGATCATTGCTGTTAAGTCAATATATTATATACCCTGGTATGTTGTCCAAATTCTACCCAACATTTGTTGCTTGCCTCAAGTAGTTAGGGAATTCTTCATTTCTTGTCCACAGAAGTTGTATATGATGTTGATGTGGTATCAGGTTTTTATTATTTTTTTCCACAGAAAGAATTGGTAAATTAAGTGCTTTCAAAGTATGAAGTATAAGTAGGGTCTGGAACATTTGAAGCTGAAAAGACCAGATGGAAGATCAGCATTTATGAGGACAGTACTAAAGATGAGTTTCCAAAGTAATTGCTGGAAGTGTTTTGTATAATTTCCATTAAAACATCTTTCAGATTCAAGAATACAGCAAGGGAATTTTTTCCTTTTAAAGTAGTGAGGATAGGCCATTCTTCAATCCAATTTTTTTTCAAAGATTTGATCTCAGTGTTGTTAAAAAATTAATATTTTTTACTTGTTTAGCCATCGTGTTATTATGGAATATTTTTGCCCATAATATCTTGCTGATAGGTGGAGTACCAGAATAAGGAGAAGAGGGTACTACAGGGCTTACTCAGTTTGCTGTAATCAAAAGTAATTAAAATAATACAAAAGCAGTGAAAAGCAGATGTAAATTACCTTTTGGTGCCAAGGAATAGTAAAGATTTTTTTTTTTCTGTCCAAGATGTGTGGTTTTGTTGTCTTGATCACTGGGGTTTGGGGTCTACTAAGTGTCTTTGATTATATGCCAGACAGGGAAATAATTGAAAAACAACCTCTTTCAGCTGTGTATTGCTGAATTCCAACTGCTATGATGAAATGGAGCTGTGTCTGACTTCTCTGTCACTCTGGATTTTGAGGCAGTACACTTGTGGGATTTATATATACCTTGGAGTGTCCTTCAGCTAGTACTAAATGCTCACGAGACATGAGTTATGAATCCAGACAACTTTTTGTATTTAAAGACACTGCATCCAGAAGGCAGTTAGGAACTTGATACCTGGACCTCAGCTTTTGTTTGCCACAAGAGCTTGGGCTTTATCTTCAGTTAATGTAATCCTACATCTAAAGAGGGAACCTTTTCTTTCCATTGATGTTAGGTGTCAGTGATGGAAGAGGAGGTAAGACAATCTGGTGTAGCTGAAAAGAATGAGATGTCCATTGAGTGGGAAGTGGCAAGTCTTTGGGAGGAAAAATAAGGTTCACGGGCTCTTCTGTGTTTCTTGTAAAGTGAATATAAAGTGGTGGTCTGTGACAAACAGGTGGCCCATAGCTGTCAGGAAGCCTACTGTCCGTGATGCAATGCAACCTCTGCCCCCCGTCACACACACATTCACAAACGTGTAAGTGAGGAGGGCAATAAAAATGGAATAATAACTGAAGATTCATATTTAGTCTTGATACGCATGTGAGGGGTATAGTCACTGGTTGGACGTGGGGTAGGGTTGTCTACTGAGAAATACTCTTAGGAAAGAGTATTCTTTATTTAGTAATGTACTCCTGCTGCGGAAAGCTTGGTCAGCATGAAATTCAAAACCGCTAATTACAATTTCTACAGTAAACAGAAAATGTGTGCTGTTAAGTTTAGGCATTTGTTCTCCTCTCTTTGAACTGCATGCAAAGCTTCATAGTTTTCAGACATTTAACTCATAGGTTTCAGAGTTTGCAAGTGGAGAAAATAGTAGTGACCTTCTGAAGTTGTGGTCAACTGTTACAATAAATTAAGGGAGTTCATGTTGGAAAGCTGTGTTTATCAAAGTCTTGGGTTATCAAAGGCTGAATTTTATTTCTGTATTTCAGAGTTTTAAAAAAAAACAAAAACAACACCCTAAAGCCCAATCAGACACCCCCCAAATAAACCAGGAATAGATTGTTTAATCTGCATTGTCTATTAGCATTTTGATGCTTGTTTACTTAAAATTAGAAGGCATAACTTAATAATATCTAAAAAGCAAGTATTTTTAATCATGCAGCTTCATGTTTAAAGAACTCTTTCAAAAACTAATTAGCACACAACTCAGTGAAAGGAATTTACTTACTGAAATAAGGTATTTTAATGCAAGTACTGATCAATCACTTTCATATAATTTTCTGTGCAGCAGCACTAAACAATGTTTGACGCTATTGATTTGTAAAACCAATCTGATGTGAACAGTATGTGACAGAAGTTATTTGTTATTAAGAGATAGAATCCTGTCTGAGAAAAGCTTGTCATCCTGGCGAGAAAAAAGATCACACAAAGTAATTTCACTTGTATCATAGTTTTTTCAGCATTGACTCTGTTTCTGACAGCTGGCTTCATGTTAAATGTGAACAAAGCTTTGTTTATGCATGCATGTCTTCAATGGGTTATGGACCCAAAGTTCGTTCTTTTGAAAGCAAAGTAGTTTTCTTTGCTAGCACTGTTTTTATCTAATTAAGAAGCGGTGCAATAATTCTAATTCAAAGCATTCAGAAGAAATGGCTTGGTATGTGAGATAGTTTATCAACCATAAATTTGAGGAATTGCTGTAGTTTAGCAAGTTCAAAGCAAAATGTCAATTGTATTATGTATATTTATGAAAATAGAAATGTTGGGCTTGCTGTACTGCTTGAGTATAACTGTGATGAATACTGTATAGGTAGATCAAGGAACCTTTACTTTTTGAATTTGTGACGAATGACTGCATATCAGGCTATTAAAACCATTAGGCGGAGTTTTTTGAGAAACAAGAGCAACCAGAGGTTATACAGTGCCTCAGGCTATCACTTCTCAACTTTTCTGGTTTCCACAAGGTAGCTATTAAAGAACCATAATTTATACAACTGGATTCTCAAATAAGACCCAGCAAGGTGGGCTTTAAAGGCTGACTTAATCATTCTGTTACTGTAGATACTAATCTCTTATTTGAATTTTTCAGCCTTAAGTAAGGCATCAGCGTAAAACCTTCTGTGTATGTCTTTTTCTCTCAGTGGGCTTTTTATCTGCTCCTCACTTTCCTTCCCACTCTCCTCAAAATGGAGAAATTAGCCAAACAAAATATTACTAATTAACTAGGGCTTCATGAATTTTGCTGGCCACATGCACGTATACCTGATTTGCTTGTGTGTTACAGTGTGCTGTGTTTGCAATGGATGTCATGTGTAGTTTACACATGTACAGGGAAGGCAACATAGGAAAAGGCTGCCTATTTCCTTGTCTTGGCTGCTGCTCCCTGGGCCGGGTAGGAATCTTTGAAAGAAGCAGGTTGGTTGCTCCTAGGAAAGGAAAATGGTCAGCAGGGTACAGCTCCCAGACTGCAGTGGACCAGGCAGAGGGGGCAAGATGCAGGAGCCTGCTGTGCCCTGGAGAGAGAGAGGGATGCTCCAGGGAAGTGCAGGGTGCAGGTACACAGACTAGCTTCAGCAGCAGAGGGAAGAATGTTTTCTTAAGAGGCCAGAAGAGACTGAGGAAAGTTTTTGGCAAGTCAGTGAGATTTGGATTAGGCAGCAAGGTAGGAGGAAAATTTTCTCATCCAGAAAGGGGATGGTTGGCACAGGGGATATTTTGTTTCAGCCCTTTTTTTGAAGTCTGCTTTTTCCTAGCAGATCTTGGTTTCCTCCAACCTAAAAACTCCGAGTTTGTGTCCTAATGAAAACTAGTCTAATCTTATGAGCTTTCAATATCCTTAAGGAATTGGTTCCAGTACTTCTGTCTGTGGTTTGTGGAAGGGTTTTGTCTTAGTAGGCTGTAACAGTTAATCTGTGCTTGAATCTTGAAGGCAATAGTGAGTAAAACTGGAAATTAAAGGCAGGAATCTCATTTTCAAAACAAGGCACTGTCTACAGAAAGGCCTGTGGACCCTAGCATGAAGGCCGTCCTTCCATTGTCCCGAAATATACTGAATCTATACTTGCTTCTATACCTGCCTCAAATTTATTTCCTTAAGAAGTGAGGCACCCCCATTACTAAATATTGAACAGCAGTTTCAGGTAATTCAATAAACAAAAGTTCAAGACGGATATAATTTTGTCATAATTTCCGTATGTGTCTTAAGATCCAATTCCTAGTTAAACTGCCTATCTCAGGCCTACAAATGGTGGCTCTTACAGTGTAGCTGGGACTGCGTGGCATCTCTTGCATGAGAGCTGGAAAGCACTGGCTGCAAGGGAATTCAAGTGATCTGGGACTCTGGGAGCCCTGGATTTTTCTGCATGCCAGTCCCACGGTAACACAGTGAGCTACCTGGGGAGAAGTTGTCATCTGCTGCTTATGAACTATTTCCAGATCCCTGTTGTACTACCTCATCTCTCTGAGGTGCGTCACAGTATGTGGTGTGTAGGGGTAGTAAGATCTGGCATCCAGAGTTGCTGGTCCCATTCTGGTCCTTATGTATGAGAATGGGATGGTATTTTTAAAAATTAATGTGGGAATGTTACCCAAAACATGGTATGTGTAAATGGTCTGTGTTGCAGCTATAATTTTCTGCTTATTTCTGATTTAACCTGATTTTTGTTTACTAGTGAATCATACCAAGAACATTTTTACAATTGCTTTATTTCATCATTTAAGCTGGAGAAAGGATTTAGCGTAGTTGACATAATTTAATTTGATGGCATGGGCCATAAACAGTGAAAAGAGGCAGTGGTGTGGGTTTGTTACTTTTCATGAAAATACCCGAAGGGTGAAAGCTGCTGAATTTTTTTTTTTTGTCAATGTGTGGTTAATGATCAACACAGAGAATGCAAAAACGTCTTGGTGGAACGTTTTTAAAGGAGTTATAAGAGAAGCATCTGGGAGCCAGACTTTTCTTGTGGAAATATGCCAACAACTGTATTGTGTTTCCTTTCACTAAAGTGAGCTACGCTGAAATGCCTTGTCTTCTGTCCCTTTTTTGAGTAAGTTCATTTCTGGAATCAGACTATAAATTTGAATGCTTTAACCCTGCAGATTATTAAAGGATATTATGTGGTTTAAACAAGATGCTTTCTTTATGAATTCTATGTATGTAAATATTATGTCAAGTCACATTTGTCACAATTAGGGATATGTAGTTTTCAGAAATGGTTTTAAAATTTATATCTTGCTGCTGATCAACGAGTATGGGAAACTTTACTTGACATTTACAGACTTTTTTTTCTGTGTATCATATAAATTTAAGCCTGAGAAATATAACCCCTGTACATGGTTGTCAAATAACACTGTAGTACACTTATACAGTATAGATTAATTAATTGCATATTTGATTGCTAGATGTATTTACACAGAGAACTATTTATATTTTCTATGTAGATTTTAATAGCCACCACATTTATTTTAGCAAAACATTTTAATAATAAGGTTTATAAAATGTCATGTTGAACACTTAAACTATTTACATAACTAAGAGCTATTACGGGTTGAGGGAACAAACAAATTTATTTTAGTTACAGTGAATTCACATAAATCTTTGTTATGTTTATATATAAGAATGTACTTATGTGCATGCTACACGTATTTAGGCAAGCAATATCTAGCACAAATTCCTGTGAACCTACAACACAACCACGGTATCAACTGCAAAATCATTGTTTGTTTTGTTCCTTTGAGCTACTAATTTGCATTCTGTCCAATAATTGCAACTACTTTTTTGGGAGGCTGAGGGGGGACAGAGGGAGCATTTTTTGTTAATCAGCTAAATAATAGAGCGTGTAGAAACATTAAACCCCAGAAGCTTTCCTTTACATTGTTGAGGCCTGTTAAGAACAGTATCTGAAAATATTTTATTCCTTTGAATGTTTAAGTACAGATTTAGGTAAGATGCCTAATGCCTTGATTTTTTTTTTTTTTATGCCAAATTTGAGGCTTTAGGAACATTTTTAGAAGTGGAGCCAAAATTGTGCTTTTGTTTGAAGCTAACATGAAACTTTAACTTCAGAGATGCTTCTGTTCAGGTGTGGAAGTTACCTAATCTCTTGATCAAAAAAATAAGGTAACATTTTAAAAATCGCCTAATCAAACTTCAGGAGTTTGTAAGGAGCTGGATTCTGAAGTCACTTAGGAAATTATCACCTTGTTTGATGGCCTATCAAATAATCTTTTGTTTTCTAAATTTAATAAATTCTGACCAGTTCACTTAGCATATAGGATTAGACAGTTCCGAGAGACTTGATTTCTGAAAACAAACCCCTGAAATAGTGACTTTAATTGTAAATACAAAGTGTCTGCGAGTATAAAAATGGTAAAAGAATGAATGAGTTTCTGGAAGTGGATCTCTGTGTAATTTCTTTTATTCTTCATTACAATTATTGTGTGCATATCCACGATTGAACTTGCTTGTGATGACCTTTATCTTTTCTCTTGAGAAGAATTACTATTATCAGGTCTTTCTTCATGAGGAAATAAAAAGGTCAGTGCAAAACCCATCCCTTATTTCTATGCAGTGCACATTGCACTTTGGCGTATTTGTATTGAATTTTATTAATAATAATTAGATCATTTTTTCAAAGAAATTTTAGTATTTCAAAATTAGACATTCTAAATGGTCTTTCCTGGTATGTACTCCTGTTTTTCCTGCCTTTTTCTACCTCCTCTCCACCCAAGCTTGCTATTGGTATAGCTAAGGTTTTACATACTTCTTATTCCTCCTAATTCTGTCAGACTAGCTAATTCTTTTCCTCCTGTAACCTTAAATTGACAAACTGTTAATTCTTTTGTGTCTGTTTATCTAAGAAAAAAAAAGAGAATGTAGAGAATGTAAACGTTGTTGCTTTTTTTTAAATTGGAGATTTAAAATTTGTTGTTTGGAAGACTAGAGGTAGGAACTGCACAACTAAGTTGATTCAGCTGTCACTCAAAACATGACTGAAGATTGCTTGTTTGAAAGGACACTCCAGGCAGGAAGCTGAGTTCATGAAATCTTAATACATTCAAAACTAAACCCAGGAATTGTCTGTACCTCTGTGGGTTGTTCAGTTGCCCTAATGAACGTATTCTGTTCTGTCGCTCAGGTGACTGAGTATGTTTTTCCTGCTATTGTGATACTTTGCTCTTAAAGCCTGAAAGGGCATTGTGAAGCCCTGGAAACACTGACTTTCATACAGACAACCTCCATGTTTGGTAAATGAAGAAAATTTGTGGGGTCTGAAGAGGGGTAGAGTCTGTATATGAATTGGTTGTGACTACAGAATGGGGCAAGGACAGGGAAGGAAAGGCCCTGGGACACTTGGTACTGGAGAAAGAAAAAGAACAAGGAAAGGTGCTAACTTATATTCAGGTCTCAAAAAGTAGGGCAAGTAAGTAGAGGAAAGCATGCTCCTACATTTCCTGAAAACTTGGTAAAGTTATGAACAGTAGAGTGAGAAGATCCACTTTGCAACAAGCGTGGACAACCTTGCCAACAGTGCTCAATTTTCGGTCTTGCGCATGGGTAACTATTTTTCCTGCAAGGACAGAGACGTGCTCTTTGATCACTTAGTCTTCATGCTTTCTGCTAGAAAAAATATTTTGTTGCTTGTTTTTTCCAGTAAACTAGTGAGAAGTCATATAGTATCTTCCTGCTTTTAAAAATACGTTTTTTTAATCCATTGCCCTAGTATATTTATGTGGATGGGTATGTGTGTGATGATCTAGGAGAAATGCAGTGTCTCTTTCACAGATGTGTTCAGAAAGAGATTTTTTTTCTCAAACAGTTCTCCAAACTTATTTCTCTATACTACTTCACTCTGTTGTTATTCTTCATAGCAATAGTTATACGATCCAAACAACATTCTGCACAAGACTAGAGAAACTACAGCCTTAAAGTGTGTTTTGTATTTGTCCCTAGTGGGACTGGGATTTTTTTGGTTTACTTCACTCTTTAGTTTAGCAAATGCTGTAACTCCAAAATGCTTTTGTTAGGAAGGGAATGTTATATCTGCTTTTTGGTTTTGATTAAGCCAAACCATAACATATGCTTGGATTCACTGGGTGGTGTCACAGGAAGGTGGTTTTAAGAGGGTTTTCTTTTTCTTTTTTTTTTTTTTTTTTTTTTTTTTTTTTTTCTCCCCCTCCTAGAAGATGGCTAAGTGACATTCCAGGACTCCAATATCACTTTCTCTCCTTCTTGCCTCCTTTTCCTGCAGCACTGATCCTGAGTTAATTTATAACAAAATCTACCTAGTCTTTTCTGTGAGGATGAGGAGGTAACTTTTCCAAGGTCTTTTCAATAGGAGGTAGTGCTTTAATTTTAGGTGAGATGGCTGGTTTGGTTATTCAGATTGCTTGCACAATTGGGAGTAACAGCGGTGCACAGTAGCACCTTTTCAAGATACAGAGTGCAACTGAGGGGGATAAAAAAGCGCAGGATTTTTCAAGGAATTCAGGAAACCTCACATCTGGAGACTTGGCAAGATCTGGACAAAACTGAGTCATTTGAGCTAATCCCGTTCTATAAAGTCATTAGCTTCAGCTGTCTCATATGTGAACTATTAAAATACACAGACCCTTATAAACTGCTGCTGAATAGCTTAGTATGGAGTACCAAAAGAAGCCAAATGCTGTTTCCTAGAAACTTGATCTAACTTTCAGAGCAGGGTGTTAGACTAAGCAATTTCCACTGGTCCTGTCTATCCCAAAGTATTTTGTGATTCTAGCTTTTTCACTTTGCACAGCCAGTGCTATTTATTTGAGGCCATTGGGAGGTCAGTACATTGTCAGTAGTAATAACAGGCTTCTGTTACTGTCTACTGGTTGGACAGTGCGGTGCATATACTAAACCTTACTATAGAATTTAAATAATGGTTGTTTTTAAAGAGCTAATTAAAACTTGGGCAAAAACTGTTAGTTGGAGGTCTCATCCAGTTTAGTGGATATTATATTTGAATGAAACCTTTTGCCTCCATCTTGGAATCAGACTTGGATCACATGAGTTGGAAAGGAATTTGGGCTAGGAATCATCATGGGTTATCCTCAACTAAAAATAAAGCAGTGTGCATAATATTTTTCATTAAAATATATTTTTATATTGTTCATAACCTGGAGGTCTCTTTCTGTATTCTGTTGGAATACAATTCTGTATTGTCTGTTTCCCATCGTATTTCTGAGCACAGTGGTGACCATTTATTCAGATGCAACTTCTGCTTCTGCTCATACTTTGATGTCACCTCATCTGCAATCCCAGTGTTTAACCTGTGTCTGGGTCACCCTGTTTCTGTCTGTCTCCTCTGCTTCTGTTGTGGAAATCGTTTTGTTTTTTTTTTTTTTCACTTAGGTTTGTCATGTAGGAATATAACTTCTCTGTTTGAGCCATTGGGTGGTAACTAGCTGACCCATAGGAGTAAGATAAGAATTGTTCTCTCTTCTGTCATGGTAGGAAATTATTACATTTATAATCTCTTCTCTAAATAGCAACCAGCTTGTTTCCCACTTCTGTCACTGTCCTGGAGGCATTTTCGTCCCCAAACCATGCACCCCAGTACAGTCAGATGGAGCTTTAATAAAACAATAGTCTGTCTCCCCCTCGCTGCCACCCCCCAGATTTCACACCCTGAGCATAGCACTGTTTTCAGCGGCCTTTTCCAAGCTGTTTCATTTTATTTTTTTTTTACAGTGTGCACCAGAGTGCTACTGGGAATGCAGGGTGAAATGTCAAGAAGTTGTGTGTAAATCTTCAAGTAATCTGTCATGTCCAGGAGGGACTGGGGGAAAGGGACAGATCTTTTGGAATACTGGAGGATTATCAAAGCTAGAGTTTTGCTACTTGGATTTGGAGATCTCTCCCTACCGAATGGGTGCATCTGGAGTCTAAAAGAAGACACCAGAAAGGAAAATACCTGCCATTATAAATACACACACCAAGGCAAATAAGCCTAGCATCAAGCACCACATGGAGGATCTCTGGGTTATCAAGCTGCTTAGGCTAAAACCCCGTAAGAGTTTGGGTGAAGTGTATAGGCAGGTACAGGTGTGTATGTAGTGAGAATACTGCAGAGGACCCCCTCCCCAAGGCTGGGGAACACTGCCTCAAGTAAGACAGCTTGCCAGCCCTGCCTAAAACAGGGTGTTAATTCTTTTTCCTTTGACCCCAGCTGGTCTCTAGCCTTCACTACTAACACTAGCAGAAGGTGTCAGTTTGGCCAAATTATAAAAATTATTTGTTAATAAATTTTGCATGTTTATTGCTCCTTCATTGGAATTCTTAAATGTTTTGCTAAACATATAATCTTGTTCGTAAAACAAACAAACAAACAAAAAAAAGCCAGTTCTCACTATTTTTTTTTTTTTTTTAAAATTACCTAGCTGGATTGATTTATGTTCCTTATTACAGTAATAACCCATCTGTTACAGGGTTAGGTCAATTAATAAAATTATAAATCTGGGAATTTGTGCAGAGTCATTATTTGGTAGCAAAAAAGCAGCGTGGAGGAACAATGGCATGGTAACACCAAGATTATTGCATCTTTTACTTTTTCTTGCACAAAGCGGTATAGACCCATGATGTTCAATGTCAACAGAGTTCTTCACATACACACCTTTTTGTTTGCATGCATCTGTCATCCCCGCTGAGTACAACAGTAATGACATTGTGATTTTTTTATTTTAATTGATTATTGAATAATGCAAGTATTTTTGTGGGGGTCTGTCTTACAAGACCTGTTTGTATGCTTATAACCTGATACCACAGTGAGATTTCAAATGAGGATATATTAATGTGCATTACAAGCGTGTGATTGCTTGTATCGTTATGAAATAGATGAGAAATTAATTCACTGCAGTGGTTTTTACCTGAACTGATCAAAACATCTTCCAATAATTTTTCTAATAATTTGTGATTGGAATAACAGCTTCACATGTTGTAGGGTTCCATGCTGCAACCGAGAGGCATATAAATACAAGCTGCTTATTTGCAAGAAGCTTCCAGATTTGCAATATGATTGCTATGGAAACCACACAATGAAAACCTTATAACCATCTGTGTGGTTTGGTAGATTTTGCTGCATAGCTGAGCTGTTTTTGTTTACTGTTACTGAAGTGTTGAATAGAATATATTAACCCATAAACTGGGATTATCCAAAGTATAAACTAGTATTGTGCAATAACTATGTGTCAGAAAAGGCAGTAGAATACCAATTAATAATGCCATTAAATTAGAGTTTAATGTAAAAAGATGGTTAAGTAATGTGTTAGTAGAGGACATTGCTAAGTTTATGCATATTTATCGTGGGGATACCACATTCCATTGAAGGAATGCACTGTTCAAGCCAAATTCTTACCTATTTTATACTGAAGTAGTCTGATTTTTTTTTTTTTTCCCCCCCCTCCCCCTTTAAGGAAAAGAAATTGGAAGGAAAAAATCAATGGATTAATGTAAAAAACTCGGCTAGTGTAGAATTAATTGTTCACTTTTAAAATTGTGGGGATGGTAGAATCATCTATGACTGGGTGATTATTTTTCTGTTTTTTCTTCAGACTGCAAATTAAATACGTAAATTATTTTCAACAACTTTCATGGACTAACTGAAAAAATCCCTTAACAGACACAGTTAGTTCCTTGTTGCATTGTCACCACAAGAATTTTGTAGGTTGTGTGCCGTTAAGAGTCTCTGAGTGCCAGCAGAATATAGATCATAAGCTGTATCCCAAGGGTTCTTTGGATCTACAGCTCTGGAGGAGTTCACTGGTTTGATTAGCATTGATTAGTCTCATTTTGGTGTAGTGAGAAGGTAGAGAAGAGTATTTCTCTCACTGCAGTGGTAGTGATGGTGTGAAGAGATACAGAGGAAACGTAGCAGATTATTTTAAAGGTCTGCATGACTCTCTTACACAGTATCTTAATAATACAGATGGACTTCTACTGTATTTTTTTATTTTAATTTTTTTCATCCTTTGTCTCTGTTCCATGTTGCAACACAAGCTTTACTAGTTGCATCTGACTACAGCTGTAATTCCTGGGGTAACTGAGGTTGCTTTGTTTAAAGGACATCTCCTGCACATAGTTATTGCTTCAGGACATAACACCAGAAAACACTATTAAGAACCATAGGTTCTTTTTTACTGCCCTAAGCCAAGCCTGTTACATCTGCTCGACTGTAAGCATGATTGCATTAGCTAGTAGTGTGGACCATTTGCAACAGATTATAAAGCACAAGCTGAGGACCTGATGTTCGTGCTGTGCGTGTTTCAGAAGAGGTTTCCAATGGAGTCACTTTAGTCTGGTTCCATGGACTGAATGACCATTAGCAGCTGGACCATGGTCCATATGCTTCTGGAGTGCCTCTTCCAATCTAATTGCACCTGAAACTTTGTCCTCTCTGTGACAACTCTGTGGTGTAAAGTGAAGTGGGGTAAGTGGGGATGGTTGGGTTCCAAACCTGTGTGCTAATACGGACAGCCTTTGAATTTGGGACCTTTTCTGTATTCAAAGAGCCTTCGTTCAGACATTTTTTTCATGTTCAAATACAGATCTGGTGAACTCCTGTTTCTAGGAAATAGGTTTTTCAGGAAGGGGAATGCATATGTTCTAAACTTTTCCATTAAACCACAATGTGATCTACATGTATTCAACTGTACCTTGTGAAAAAATCTCTTCAAACTTCCTCTGCTGTTTTACTTCAGTTGAAATACCCTCTACTAAAGCGAGTCCTCAGTTTAAGCTAGTCTGATGACCATGACAGTGATAGAGTTAAAATCCACAGTACTTTCAACACTGCAGTTGATGTAGGTCCAAACATTCAGTAACATGTAATATCAACATTTATTTAATCAATGTATAATACTGTGTGTTGGATGAAACTGGGTTGGTTCTGGGAAAAGGGAGCAAACCTAGAAAATGTGACTGATAATGGGATAATGTTACCTGCGAGTGGTGTAGTAGTGGTGGGAAGCCACAGAATGACAGTGCCTCCTAGTGCTCCGGACAGCGCATCGGAATGCATTTTTGCCATTTATGCATCAATTGTGAGTGCTTAAAATAAACAAATGAGTGTTCTTGGAAATGTGCAACAAGCCTTATGCCAAGTTGGGGGAATAAATTTGAATGCAGTAAATAGTTTGAAGTGTTTTGTGTTGTGCCGCTGCTTCAGATTTTCCCTGTTCTATTGGGGTTTTTTTGTTTTTTTCCTTTGGCTCAAATAATCATCTATATTCATCTCAAACAGACTTTCAGCTAGTCAGGAGTCAGGCAGCAAAAAACTTCGCGCTGGCTTGGTAGGGCAGAAGTTCAAAACTCTTTGTAGAGTGAATCTCATGATGTAATTGTAATATTTGTAGGACTGCGTATATAGGTTAGCAGCAATTATGCATACTCATTTCAACAGGTCTACTCTTGTGCTTTAAACATCTGCTTTTATGTCTGCAGGAACAGTCTTGTGGATAGATCAAATTTTTACAAGGCTAAAAATCCTTTGAACTGTTGATATCAAATTCACTCTTTGTCAAAGTAGATAGGCAATTACATAAAAGTTGCACAATAAGGACCCTTTTAAAAGCTATGAGTTCTGTATCTGTCGTCTGTCATTAATAACATATCAAAATTAGTTGCTGAAATGTGTGCCTTAAAAAGAAGCATGAATATCTGTATAAGATGTGATGAGTAGCAAACCCAAATACTATAAATGTGTTAAAAGTCCAATTCTTGTTTGAGAAGTGGGTTTATCAATATACTTTCCTCACGCAGTATAGCAGCTTTGCCAGTTTTGATAGACTCTAAAAGCCAAGCTAAATCTGTTTCTGCTTCCTTATGAACCTAAAGAAAGAATACCCTCACATTTTGCCTCATCAACAGAATTGTTGACTCTGAAATGTGAGGAGCAGATATTATGTCCCTGTCCTGAGTGGAGCGTGGCTTTACTTAAGTGAGGGTGTGGGCATGAGAGAGTTCCCTGTCTGTGCTGGGCAAGGAGTATGGAGCACATCTTTTGGAACTGCCTGTGGGGATTTCAGAGTTTTCCAAGCCTGCTAGCCAGAAAACATGCTTCAGAGCTGATCACTGCCAGGCTTTCTCTTTTCTTGTCTCCTAAACTTGCACTGAATTATTTGATACAGTCTGGCTTGCTTAAAACCATGGTCAGGCACAGTAGGCAGGAGCACTGAATGCATAGCATCTGTAATGGCTGCATTCCCATCATGCAGGTGTCCAGCTAGTGTGTCTGTCTGACAGTGTTGAAAGTAAGATGTCCTCTGCCTTCTACACATACTTCTCTTAAGAACTTCTAAATTCTTGCATGGGCTGGGGATCCCTTTTCAATCCTCGGTTTCCTTTTCTTTATCCTGGCAAGAAATGTACGTAGCAGAACAGGACCCTCATTCTAATTGTCTTGGAGTGACTGAAAAACAGCAGAACTGCAGCTCTGTATTACTGCATTCGGAGCAGAGTGAAAAGGGAAACAGATGTTCACAATTGAGATTTTGAAAGAAAGCTCTTCGAGTGTTTGGATGGGTGGGGGGAAACCACAGAAATAACAACGCTCCAACTTCTGTACAAATGCAAAATAGTAAACAGGGCTTACGATCTGGAAAAGTAGAGTGTGGCTTTCAGACTAATGTGGGCTGTAATTCCTGTCAGCTGAGGTGTCCCTTCAGAGTTTCATTTGCAGTTATGTGTTTTGCAGAAGAACGTGTGCCTTCCAAAGCTGAAGTGCCAAGAAAACCGAGCCAGGAGAAAGTTACCACTGTTTCAGGTAATTAAAATCTTTCCTCTTCATTTTATGTATGCACTTTCTTTTTACCTTTATTTTCTTGTCTCTTCCCTTTGCTGTTTTAAAATAATGTTTTTATAGCTCTGTAAAGCTGTCTTTTTCACCTGGGTATTTGATGGCAGCAAAACTGCTTAGCACCACTTAGGATGCATGAAAACCACTTGAGAAGGATTTATAAAGTAAGCCAATTTATACAAGGTATTCCTTCCTGAATTACTTTGTAATGACTCAATTAGCTTTCGTTTCTGCACAAAGGAGATTTAGTTGCATAAATTAGCTTATCATCATTGAGGAAGTGTCACTGCTAAAGGACAGTTTATAGATACAACATGCAGTTGCTGTCAAACCTATAAGAATGTAATATAGACATCTGTGTATACTTTGTGCTTGAGCAGAACAGACTTCTGCCATTCAGAGACTAACAGGGGACAACAAGTTGCCCAAGGGACTGGCAATGTAGACGTCTCTGAAAAGGTCAACTTGACACAGGCTCTGACAATCGACCCAAAGCTCTGTCTTCTTTGATAAAAATCAGATAAACTTAAGACCACTAATTGATCTGCAGCCTGTTTAAATGTTGGCCATGCATATCTTCATTGCATATGATTACCACAGAAAGCAAATGAATTGGGTAAGAAATGCCAGAGTCCAGTGACAGCAGCATAAAAATTGGAAAAGGACACAAATGCCCAGAAAGGCTGTGAAGGATATTCTCTCAGCTTTAGCTGGCAAACTGCCCTTGTGCTAATTATCTCTGGGGCTGGAAAAATAACTGCATACACCATCTAAAGTCACATGGCCAGACAACTTTTCTTGACAGAAAGGTATTTCCAGTTATGCTTAAAAACAAGATATATATGTACTTCAAGGGCACAGACCTTTAGATAAACTATTGGTGATTTGACACAGCAAGTAGAGAAGACTTGCTTCTTATCAGACCTTACACCTTTTTGAGATCTGCTGCATTGTAACTGTGACCCGTGCTGACATGCAATCTGGCTCTCCTTCCCCCATCGTACATAATACACATAATTCTTTCAGGGCTGTCAAGGAAAGGGTGGGCGAGAAGAGTTCCTTTAGGAAGTAGCTCTGCAGTGCTCTTCCTGTTGCAGCATGTGGAGAGGAAACAGAGGCCTGATTTCCTGACCCATACAGGAAAGCAGGAACAGGTTGCTGTTAGGACTTTTGGGTTGCTTTTCTTGGAAAGGAAACGGGAGCCAAGTCATCAGATGCTGTTAGCATTGTGCTCTGCTAAAAACATGTGTAAAACAACATGACTCATTACAGCCTTAATATTTAGCACTCATTTAGACATTACCGTAATTATAAGAGTGTGTTGTCATAATGGAGCGTGGGGTCAATCCAATTATCAAGTTGCCAACAGCATTTTTTTTTCCTGCTAATGTATCTTCTTGAAGTTCTAAATGGTTGTACTTGTTAAGAAATCAAAACCTTAGCACCTTTATTTCTGAAAAGTTTCACCTGCTATGAGCACAGCCTTATCAGTCTTACTAGTATTTGTGCGATGTCCTTGAAAATACCATAACAGTTCTTCTCAGATATCAGATTAATTTCAAGCAATAATTTTCTGATCTGATCTTACTCAGTTAACTATTTTTAACACTGGAAATTTGTTTGACTTCTAGGGCTGAGTTGACATGAGTATTTCTGATAGGCATCACATCATAAATATCTAACCCGACTCAAGAATATTTCATGATTTTCCCCACAAACACCACATACATTCTTAAATTTAATTTATTGCCTAGCTTTATTAAACCTGAATTTCATAGAAAATATTCTTCAAATTGTCTGTGAGCTTAGCCTGACAAGTGCAAAAAACCCTTTTTTCCTACTCTTTTCTTGCCCTAACTTATCTCTACTTCAGTTAATGTGCAGACTTGAGTTCTTTTTATTCCTCTAGTCTTGATGCTGACTGTTGCTGCTGGATAGCTTTATGTTAATTACTAGTGACCTAATTATTTAAAAATACCAAAGGATTGAAGAGTTTCAACTATACAATATGGCTTGCTGGGTCTTTTTTGCTACCACTATCTACCCATTATCATTTCCACAATTTCAGTAAGTGTTATGTTCTATGCTGTCCCAGTGTAAATACCTTGATTTTGGAGTAACTAAGGAACAGGGGAAGGGAAGTGAGAAAGGTTAGACTGAACAGATTGGGCTAGATTAGAGATTGAGTCCAAATAAATACACTACAATTATTTTGTCCTTATTTCACAGTTTCTCTGGTATGTGGGAAAAGGGGCAAGTTAAGTAAGTTACAGGCATTCTTTGCAGTTAAGGACATCATCACAACAAAAAAATAACTGTGTTCTTTAATAGGTGATGTCTCATCTGGGCATTGAGACTCAACACTGAGAGTCTAAATCACTTGTGTAAGACAGAGTCATTCTGGTAGTGTTAATTTTGAACCTCACCTGTCTCTCCCATCTTTAAGCCTTCAGTATGGTAAATATTGAGAGTGTAATCACCAAAAGGGGTTACAGTTCATCTCTTTCAAATATTGTTAAGTAGCCCAGACTAGTAATCTTCAAATCTGATGCTATAAACTTTTGAAGATCTTCTGATCAAGAGTCAAGGAATATGAATCAGAATGGCAAACTGTTTAATATACTGAGCAGTGGGCCATGGGGGCGAAAGGAAAACACACAGACATATTCCTTCATTCCACAAGCAATGCATAACCAGGTAATAATACTAGCTCTAAGTTACTACCATAGTAGGGTTTGCTAATTTAGATGCCCTCAATGTTAGAATAGAAGATCGGTGGAAACTGGGCTAAGTCGCATTTATTCTAATGTTTTACATTTCCATAATTGGGGTGTAACTCCTGGTTTGGTTTTTTTTGGTTTTTGGTTTTTTTTTTTTTGTTTAAGTCTTCTGTCAGGTTTGTGCTCAGAAATGCCAAGTGCCAAAATTGTCACCAGGTAGGGGGCAGGAATGGAACAGCCTGCAGTTAGATTGGCTTAGGCTGCAATGAGACAGCACACTTAAATCCCTCTGAAATATGTACTCTTAATCTGTTTTTCCAGGTTTTGGTTTTTTCTGTTTATTGAGGCTGTTAGAATATTCTTATAATTTTTTTTTCCCCTTGAGTAATCCATGGGCATTCCTAAGTTTTAAACAGTCTACAATATTTGAAGTGCATGCTTGAGTAATATACTTGTCAGATTTTATTTACCTGAACTGTTCACCTTTCTTTCTTCAAGCATGTATTGTCAGGTGCCAGTATTTTTCAGTGAAATAAGCAGCCTGAGCCTACTGTCAGGAGGGCTGGCAGCCATTGCTGTTTGATCTGTCAAATAAACTCTGAAGTGTTTTCATATTGGACAAAAATACCTGTTGTTCCTATTACTGTTACTGGAAAAAACAGAGATGGCAGAAGAAAACCATGAGGAATTCTTTATGGAAGAGTTTTGGAAACTGTTGGATAGTTGTTCATCCAGATAGCTGTCTTGGAATGAAAGAAGTATTTCCTGGAGAAACAACCTATCTAAAATCCTGCTCAGACATTTCTTGTGATTGGTAATAAAAGCAGTGGGTAGGTGAAAACAAACTGCTTTCTACCCTCTGCTACACATTTATTTTTTTTTATCATGTCTTATGCATATTTGTGGCCTAAGTGACCATGCCTTTGAAATATGACTGACTTTAGTTTTGCCATTATGTTACCATATTTTTTTAAGGCACACAACGTTTCAGTGTATGAGAAGAGAGTGTAATTGTGACAGAGTAATGCCAGCAAATCAATACCTTTTGAATGTTAACTCTAATGGGCCCATAAGTTCTTGATGCTAAATCCACCAGCTGTTTTCAGGTATTACATGTGTTTAAGAAGCTCCACATAATTTCATTACCACATAAATACCAAATCCTTTACCCAGGTCTCCTGGTTTTGTTTTATTTGGTTCTTCAGAGGCAATCAAATGAAATTTGGCAGGGTCCTTTCCAACTGAAAGAGAGGCTGAAGTAAGAAAGAATGGGCTTGTGTTTTGCAGAGGTTTCTGCAGCTTTTTTTTGTTCTACCTCTGTGTTTGTGAAGCACTGTGAATAATTTTAGGAAGCTTTTTGCCCTTTAGATGTTTAGATTCTGAAGTTAAATTTATAATTGGCTTTTATGCATGTGTAGTTGCAGTTACAGAATTTGGAGAAGCTTGTGCTGGTGGGTGTGAGAGGGGATTTAGAATTTGAAATTAACACTTGTGAAAGACCATCATAGTTGTTCACAAACTTACACCAGCACTTTCTCTCCCTGTTTTCCATTTCTGTGCTCCTGGCATACTTGTATATGTTTTTCAGAGAAATGTGGCTTTCTAATTTAAACAACTCTGTCTTATGTTGAATTCACAAATGAGGGCACAGAGCCATGGTTAGTCTTTGGGCAACGTCTTCACTGTTGCAATGAGCTTATTTTAAAACACATCTATTCCAGTGTTGCTGTGTTATTCGTTGAGTTGCTTTCCCACTTAAGGCTTAATTAAATGCTCATGATGAACATCTAGGGAGAGATGTCTCACCCACTGTGGGATCTCTTCTGTTGCTGATGTTCCCCATGTAGCTCCTGTTAATGTTAACAGGCATTACTTCAGGCACATAAAACTAAGAACAGATCTCAAAGTGATAAAGGTCAGTGTGAAAAGTCATGATTAGTTTCAATGCAATTCTGAAGAAGTAGAAGTCCCGATTAATGTATTTTAAACCAAATCAATAAGACAACTGCTGAAAGTTTTGAAAGGTGGGATATAATGAAATAGCTCTTTTAGTTTTTTCTCACGTGGGCTTACATTATCTTTTACGAGATAGAGCTGGGAACTGTGATCAATGCAGTATCAAAAGACTGGCAAGAGATTCCAGTGTAATATTTATCACAAATTAATTTGGCGCTAACCTGTGTTACTGATTATAATTATCTAGTCCTAAATTGGTGAATAATGAGCTGACAAATAGGAAGGGCCAAAATTTGGAGGTGCAACATTTAAAACTGATTCCGCCTTCCTCTTGAAATCATTCTGTCTATGCATTTTACAATAGTAAAATCTCTTGTTTCTGAATGGTTGGGAGTTTTTATATATATGTATATATAGCTGATTTTGGTGTGATGACAGATGAATTTGTGCACTGGTAGTCAGAACGCCCCCTAGTGCCATATAGCAAAGTGGTAGCTACTAATCACCAGTTCATGGAAAATTAAATGGTGGCTAACTTGCACAGCAGCTTTGAATTCAAGGTTGTGAATATTTAGCCTTATGACAGTATTGCCATCAAAACAAGATAGCATAGAATACAGACTGAAGTGGATAAACAGAAAACAAGCTCTTCTTGCTCATACAGAGAGTATTCAAATTAAAATCTAAGCGTCTGTCAAAATAGGGAAAACCACAGGTTGAATACTGCTATTTTTTTTTATAGCGTGACCCTTTCTCTCACTTGATACTTGATATTTTAGCAGGATTTTTTCAGTAATAAAATGAACCAATCATGATTAAATTGTAAACTATAAATAATGGCATAGAGTGCTAACGACATGCAAATGTAACTGGTATATGTTGGAATAACCAGCAAGCCTGCTGTTCAAGGATCATATAACAAAACTAAGATGACAGCCTTGATCCAGCCAGTTCAGTGATATTTATGTTATCAGAATTAGAAGATAGCTTTCCAGTGATGTAAATTATTAGTACATATACATTCTGTCTGGTTAGTGTATACATAATGTAACCGGTCATCTTAGTGGTATTGCTTACATTCTTTTTGCATTAACTCATCCCACTCCATTCTCATGGAATTAAAAACAGGAAATAGTTTGCAGTGTAACAGAAGCACCCAGTGTATTTAACCGTGTGTAAGCACTGTGTTTCAATAGATGTACTCTGTATTGTAAGTGTATGACAAAGCATTTATTACTGTGTTATTGCCGTATTACAGAGCAAAGAGTGCTAAATAATCAATCAGTTAATGGTCTGTATGGCAGCTTGAACACAGCACATCCATTGTGCTTATGCTGTTAGAAGGATGAGTTTATGACTGTAGTGTAGTTGCATGTTTAGCCAGAGCTTAATGTCCTAAACTGGAGCTGACACAAATATTTTTAAAATGCAGCTTCAGCAACAGTTTCCAAGTTCTCCAATATTTCAGAAGGAACAATCAAGGATTATCTCAAAGGTTCTCAGAGAAGTTATTTACTTTTGTTGGAGCAGGAGAGGGAAGGGGGAGCGTATCACAAAATACTTACTTTGGCTTCCTTTCACAGATTATTAATTATATTCTAGCAATTTTATCAGTTTCAAGTTGAGATACAAATACGGCTTGCTAGAAATAGAGCGAAACTAGCTGCTTAAGTTGCAGCTGCAAAATGCTTTGAAAACCTGTAGCTACATGTCTTTGAGTGATACAACTTGCCAGTGAAGGACTCGCACATTAAACTTGGTTTCCACTTGCTTTTGTGGTATGAAGGAGCTGTTTCTAAAAAGAGGAGTAAGAAATGTGCACTAATAAATCGCTTTCTAGTATCTGGAGGTTGAAAGAGTAACTTCAATCCCTCAATCTTTCTCCTTTTCTAATTAGATGCTGCTCTCTGTGCAGAAGGCAAAAATACCGATTACGCCAATTTTTATCAAGGTTTGTGGGACTGCACAGGAGATGTACCTGATGAGTTGACATTTAAACGTGGTGACGTTATCTACATTCTCAGCAAGGTATGGCGTGCTACTGGGGCTACGTAGCTGTAAAAAGAGAGCCATGGCAGAAGGGCACATTCCCACAGTTCTATGGGGGGAAATTGGCACTCCCTTTCAGATCCTTTGTTTGCAGTCAGATATTCACTGCAATTAATTATTTTGTCAAATGAACTATAATCACATTTAAAACATAGCCGTGTAACAGGAATTAACTTAAAAGCATGTTTATTTACTTGTTAATTCTTGGCTACCATTTGTTAACTGATTTAGCGGGAGACAATGTGCTTTCTGCTTATAAAAGTTAACCTTGTAGAATTTTAAATGATCTTGTATGTTATGTTTTTTGTTTCCTGTTTTATATTCCTGACTGTGCTGATTCTGACTTTGTGGGCATCCTGGTACAGAAGATGGTTTGGTTTTTTGAACTGTACTTTCATCTTTGTATGTATATTGTAATTGTTCTGACAGCTCAGATTCCAAATTTGTTTGCTCTGACAGATATGGGCAATTTTTAATTTACTGCTTTCCCATTTGCAAAGCAAATGAGAAACAGAATTCCTCTTATCTAAAGTGATGATAAGCAGTGTAAGCATGAAATTTTATTCTACTTTAATGTTGGCTAATTTTCTTATTTTTCCTTACCCCCGCTCCCCCCCAACAAAACAAAAACGTCTCCTAAAATATCTCTCTCATGGTCCATTGAAGTCTACTTCTGAACAGTTCATCAAAGGAAATTTCTCTTTTCCCCACATATTAGAAAAAAGCTGAGCTTTTCAAGTTCTCATTGAAAAAGCCACCTTTTAAAATATATGTAGAATATATATCTCAGCTGTAATTGCTGTTCAGTATAATTAATGCCAAAGAGATTGTAGCTTATTGAAATACGCAAGTAGGTGCATGAAAGCTAAAGGCATCTGTTTGTCTTAGTTTCAAACTCTTCAGTTTTGTCACAGTTGCTTTAAATCTTCCATGATACCTTTAACTGCAATGTTTCCAGATAATAAATGTAACAGCTTCTGTTTAAATAAATTTAAGATTTATGGATAGAAAGATAGTCCTATATAAAAAGATAGAAGATATATTACTAATGGTAGTGTGACCATGTATGTCTTTTGAGGTATTTCATTGTCACTTAAAGTAATAACTGAATTGCATTACTAAAGGCCGGATAACACTCTCGGATTGGGCAGAATTTTAAGCAGTCACACAGCACTGAAGAACGGTACTAATTTAAAATAACCACCTCTTCCCCCTCTCCCTCCCCCAAAAAAGCCCATGAACAAATGGATTCCACTGTACGAGTTTGGCCTCTTCCTGGGTTGTGCTCTTCTGGTACAGTATGGGGACTAATAAAATCTTGATCTTCAGCTCGCAGGTGAAAAAAATGATTTGCTACTCCATTGCCAAAAGAGTGGGAAACTTGATTTAAAAAATGGAGCAGAATAGAAAAACAGTAGCTTAAGCTGTCCTCTGTATATCAACTGTCTTGTGGTCATGCCGTGATTAATCCATAATCGGTCCTTGAAACAGGCTTGCTGCTGCTCCAGATGTATAGGGCCTCTCTCTTTGGGAATGATTTCTACTCCAAAATACAGCCCAGAAAATTCAACCCTCTTTCGCTTAAAGATTGTTACAGCTTTTTCAGAAAAATGAGTGTTGGCCACTACTGTCAGCTCTGAATTTAGGGTCCTTGGAGGGGAAAGTGCCAGGGAATTATCCATCTTAACCCTCCACTTGATTCAGTTTCAAGGTCTGATCATTTACTAGCTCTTTGTCTGGTAAGTGAAAATATAACCAAAGGAAAAGTGAACCTAACTATCCTGAAGTGGGTCAAGACTTTTCTTCAAAAAATATTTCCTAATCCACTACATTAATACTTGGATTTTGTGGCAGTCGGCAGGAATCCTTGGCAATTTTTTAATTTTTTCACACCATCTAGTGGTTGAAAATGAGAGATGCAGGTACTGACAGGAGGCGATGTGTATGGATCCAAAATGGTGTCATAAATTCAGCTTCAGCTTGAACCTAGCTATGGCTTTATTGCCTTTCTATCATATCTCAGCCAGGTATGAACATTACTCTTGAAAATCACATTTTGCTGATAAGGAAGTAAGTACGGGTATAGCAGTATTATAGTAGGAAGGGTGAAGCATTAACAAAATATCGAGCATCTTTGTGCAACATATAATAGTTCTTTGTTTTACAACAAAATATAAATGTTATAGCTTGCTCTGACAAATGTGATAAGGTAGATATTTGTCTCGCCCAGCAATAATTATGCCAAAGCAATATATTTTTACCTGCTTTTCACATACCTTTATAGAAATGAGGGGAAAAGTGACTGTTTTGTTTCCAAGAAATGACATCATTAGTACAACAGAAGTAATTATGAACCAGTTTAGCAAATTTGGGCATTGATATAATTTAAGTAAAGCAAGAGGAGAAATATGTTACATGTAAGTTTCTAGGTGAATGCCTTTTAGAAGAATGAGCAAGGTTTCAGTTTGGCAATGTTTAATTCCTAAAATAGCTAAGCATTATTCAAAGACCAACTCCCCCCTAATTTGCTCTAAACTGAGTGTCAAAATTCAGTGTTAGTGCAATGAGCATGATTTGCATGCTTATACTCTGATAATACCAATACCTATGCCCAACTAGTGTAATTACTCTAAACCCCCATGTTTTCCTTGTTTTAAAGGTGCATTAAAAAAACTATTTTAGCTATTATCTAAATATTTACATCCATTGTGGCTTTTGTGTGGCAGGAGTCCTATGGGCTCTTACAAAAAAAATTCCAAAACTTTTTTCTATGGTTTTGTACCTTTGAGAGTTTCCTTCAAAAGTAGAGTTTTTAATCTGAGCAGAATTAGCAGAACTATTTCAATGGTACTTGTTAACTTTTCTTTATTTAAAAAAATAGTTAACTTTTCAGATTAATTGATCAATGTATCTGTACAGATAAATTCATACTGTTATAATTTTAATTTATAATATTCTTCAGTATTCAAGTGGCTTTTTTTAACTTACGCTATGAATGATGTGAACTTTCAGAAAGCTAGATACCACTCTTCTGCTATGCAGTAGAAAACATTTTATGGCTCTACTGATAGAGGGACTCATTAATAAGATTTCTTAGTTAATATTGACTTCTTAGTTAATATTGACTATTAGAAATGCAATACTTGGGCATCCTGTTTTCTAAAAGGATGATTGCTCTTAACTCCTGCTCATTTATAGGCTTGCCTTTGCTTTTAAGCCCATATGATAAATGGAGAAACAAACCCTGACATAACAATCCTTTTTATAAATCTTCCATAGCTGTACTCAAGAAATCAATTTCCAGAAACAAAGACAACTGTGAATGAAGGTAGCCCTATTTTATTTTATTTTATTTTAAGTTTGGCATGCGCAATTTATGCAAGTGCAACACTTGCAGTATTTGTTTGCTTTTGGTGCATGTTTTTTATTGGGAAATTCCATAGTTTCATCAGCCAAATCCAAGCAGTAATGGAAATTTACTTAGATGCTAACAGGCACCTGCTTGGTAGAATTAGTGACATTTCTTAACTTTTAAACTAATTTAATTCCCCTCTCATTTATATTTCTATTTGCAGTAAACCAACAAATAATACTTCAAAATCAGAAATTCTATCTCAAACTGGAATTCTCCTTCCCTGTTGTTATTTCAGTACATGCCAATGCAATATAATGCTGCTCACTCTGGTATTTATGTTTCATGGAAACCTCATCTATGACTTAACCCTTTGCTCTAGAATTTTCCATGAAAGTAGAGTGTTAACTTGGTATCTAGATTACCCTTTATTCAGCGGTTGCACGTTTCCAGTGTGGCAGACTTTTGTTCTTTCAATACAAGAAATGTCTGTTAAAATGCTCACATCTCAACCTGTATTTTTTGCTTAGTGAAAAGACAAAGAAAGAAATCTCCATAGCTCAGATTACTGCTTATGAAATAAAGTACAAGTTAACAGTGCAGCTGTTGCATAATCAGTGTGAGCATTTTGTACATTATCAGCATAATATTCATAAAATGTTTTTATTTGGTATTTTTCAAAAAGATGTAAAAGGCATACTAAAATCTTGAGTGGTTTTCTTTTTTTTTTTTCTTTTTTTTTTTTTTTGTCAGGCTATTTTCTGACTGATCATACCGAGATCCGTATTTAACAGTAATTTCTCTTTCCATGACCATACTGTCTAAGTCTACCTTAGCAAACAGGGAGTACCAATAACAGCAGATTTGCAGAGTGAAACACTTAGCGCTGAGGCACCGGCATCCACACCATGTGTTTTCAAAGGGGTTTGATGTCCAAAGAGGTCTAGCCTGGTTTGTGGAATGAGAACACGTTGGTGGTTGGAGCGCATTCAAGTGCTTCTTCCATTTTAGTTTCATCTGAAAGAAATGTAGCATGTGTGCTCTGAGACTGATGGCTCTGCAAAGTGAGCCAAGGTGGGGAAAGTGGGAGCATTGGGAGATTCGCTTGAGTGGGACGCTTCTGATCAAAAGTAAAATGCAGTACTAAGCCGTACGTTTCCTTCTTCTGGGTTGTTTAGGTATATTCCTTACAGGGGAAAAAAACAAAAAAGATACGTGGCTAAATATCAGATAAGACCAAAGGCCTTGAAATGGAAGGTTAGTTAAGCTAGGCTAACGCCAAGTGACTCTAGCTCTGTTGGTTTGCAAACTGATAATATGTAAGTATTTACCTACCTGATTAGAAAAAATTTTGGTATTGTGTCATCTAATGGAAAGCAAAATGGCCCTTGTATCATTCCAGGGTGTTTTCAGGGGCCAGTTTTGGTTTGGGATTCAGTCTGCTTACCCTGATTTATATTTGAACTCTTTAATTGGTGTCTATTTTGTCTCATGTCATTGCAGGAAATAAAACTTAATAATGCAACCATACAATAAATCTGAGGCTTATATTCTTAAAGATGACCATTTTATTGCTGTCTTAAAACAACTCTACTACCTGTGAAGAAGTCTCATTCGGTTATCTAAAACATTTGTCATTTTCTGCTTTTTAGAGAAAATGCTATTCTGTACCAAAAATGGTCCCTGGTTGATAGTGTATCATTCAGCAGTTACACCAAAGGAAGTTCTGAATTTTTTTTAGCTAGTCTGAATCTCCTGGATGAATTAGAGGCGTTTTAAAATATTACCTTGCTGAAATTGCCCCCCAGGATATTCTTCAAAAAAAATTTCTCCCTGCTTCCTGCAAATCCTTAGCTTGATAGGGGAGGCTACTTATTTTAACCCCAAACAAGGCTACAGATATGTTTTGCTTTTCAGTTTTAAAGTTTGCAGATCTTCAGCCTGTAAGTTAATATTACTTACAGCGCCACTGGAAGAGGGCAGGAGGAAAATCTTGAATTCACACAGTTCGGTTATTTTTTTTAAAATATCACTCCATTGTTTTCTTCAAGGCATTGAAACACAATGATGATTTTCAGCAACTCTTTTTTAAAAACAAAACAAAAAAACCTACCCCACAAACACAAAAACCATACCATATGTATTGAACAATAGGGACTAATTGCACAAGGACCAGATGTTCTCAACTTTTGCTGAAGTCAGTAGAAGTTAATATGGTGCAAAGCATCTGGAGATCCTCATTCATGCAGAGGATCTGTTCTAAAGGTAGAGACTGTTCTGGAAATCCTCTTGCATATAAACATTTTCTCATCTTGCATATCAAAATTCTCTTCTATAGAGAAGAGTACCAAAATCTTGGATTTAAAAGGTAGCTGTAAAAAACAGGTAGTGTATTTCTACCTACTGTGTTTTCCCCAAGTGCAAAAACTTTTATGATCAGTGTCTGATGGAGTCATGGATGCAGTGAAATTGGTGGGATGGGGACAAGGAGAAGCATCTGCTCACAGTGTGTTCAGTTGAGAGCATTTAAGGAGCCTGGAAACCCTGATGGGATTTTTCACTTCGGTTAATAAATTTCCACTGGGGGGAAAAAAAAAATACCCGCTCTCACAGACAGTGGAAACACAGAAGTGGCTTAGAAAGCATTTGGTCCTTTGCAAAGGTTGTGTTCTGTATTATTTGGCGTAATATGTTCTGCTGCCCTGGTGCTCGTCTTCCAAGGGTTGCGGTGGCCCCTTCCTCCCCCCTCACCCCCCGCCTAGCATTGCCTGGTATGGCAAATGTGCTCCCCGTCACATGGCGGAGCTGGGCCGTACACTTGTGCATTCTCCTCATGGTAGGGCAGCTGGATCTGGCCCTGCCCCCCTCTCCTGTCCCTCTGTTTGCCTTGGAGCAATTCATTTTGCAGTTATTGAATTTCTTTGGAGAGTTATTTTCATACAGCGAGCATCGCAGCACCTCTGGATCTTGATAGCATTTCTACATAAGGAGAAAGCAGCTTTGTGTTAGTAATTACCTAACATTGTCAGGAGCTGACTGCAGGCCTCTTTCTAGTGATAACAGAATAACCACATAATATAGCTTTATAGCACATGATTAATAGAAAATAATTACACATCCTACAAAGGGATGCAATATTTCTTATAAATTGACTACAATGGTTTCCTGTAGATTAAAGGACTCTTCATTATTTTATCAGTCCTTCTGAAGTATAGTCGCTTGCCTATGTTAGCGGTGATGTTAAGAGCTGAGTGCAGTGAGGGATACCAGATGGTAAACCCAGTGGTACCTGAGATCTGCAGCTGATGCTTGCAAAGGCACTGCGCTTCCCAACTCTTAAGAATTCGTATCAAACTCCTAACTGTATTCATATCCTTCTGCATATTAATCATTATTTCCCACAAACGTGGGCTTTGGACTTTTATTCCACACATCGTAAGCAGCGGTAATAGACATACGGACCTCACAACAGCAGTGTATTAATTAAATTATATCGCTATGAAGGAGTTTATAATTGATAACGTTGATAGAAACAGTACATCAATTAGGATTTTATATGTGACTTCAGGAAAGGACTGGGGGGGACTGCTTATCTGCCTGACTAGTAACCACGCTTGTGGTACTGAGGGCAGAAAGGAGTGGTTAGGAGTTTGAAGAGAAAAGTCTGTACTTTAATCAGTTTAAAAGGGAGTGCTATCTAATTATTCTAAAACCTGAGATTAAAGTTTTATATTCTTGGTAGCCAGGTATCTGCACCATATTTTTGTTCAGACTTCTATAGACTGCAGATAGTTTAATTGGGATTCATGTTGCTCTTGAGACCCATGCAAAGAATAGTAATGTAAAGTAAAAGCTTCTGTGTTGCAATATTGTCCGTATGCTGTAATGGTTCTAGTGAATCCTTAAATTAGTTTACTAGTCTGTTACATCAACATTCATTTCATCTTCTCACTTAGTTTCATGCCACAGCAGTAAGTGGTGTATTAGTAAGCAGCAAGCCCCAGAAAGTTTTCAAAACAGCAGCATGATTTAATTTTAATTTGAGGTATTGGAATTGTTTCTTTAGAAACAATTATTTCTAAGCTTATGTAGTGTTGCTAAGTGGAACATTTTCAATGGTTAATGTAGTCCACAAGCTCTTTCTATGCCATTTGTCATATGCAATTTAATGACCGTTTAACTAAGCCACTTCCCTCATTTCATGTATTGTTTGCTTTTTTGGCTGACGTCTAGCAAAACTTGCTTAATCACTCTTGTCAGTCACTTCATGAGTTCTATGTAACAGCTTAAAATCTTTTGTTGTTTTCTCTTGGAGAGATTTATTGCTGAGATTCCAGTAGTATACGTGAGTACTGCTCCTTTCAGCAATTTCCCACTTGAGTCTAGAAACCTAGTTTGTATATTTAAACAGCATATTGTGAGATAAAACATAGATTTTTTTTTTTTTTCTTTTTTTTAAAAGCAGTCTGATCTGGAACATTATAAACCTCAGCGTCAGGGTATTATTTAGCCTTTAAGGGTTTAGGGTGTTTTGTGTACACCCATGGGAAAGGTTGTGAGCGGTTCTTAACTTCTGTGTAGAGCAGTTTGCACTGAAGATCAGGTTCAGATACCTCTAGCCTTTCAGACCAGACCCATCCCCAGCAGTCTGTTCTGCAGTGGAATGTGGAAGAAGGTGGAATTATTTTTGCAGCTTTCTAGTTTGTTTATTTACATCATAAATGAAGGTTTTCCTGCTGCTTTTTATGTGGATTTTCTTTAAATCACGCTTACTGCAGTATTTTATGGATGCTGAGATAGTATCTTTTAAATCACCAATTCACTGTGAAGAGAGGGAAGAAAATGTTTAATTTAAGACTGGTGTTCAGCCTTCCACAATAAGAAAATATAAGATTGTGTGTGTGCCTGAATGCAAGCCAAAAAAAAAGAAAGCCTGGGCCCGCATGAAAGTGGGCCATCAACAGGGCTTCATCTTAGTTAAGCACGGGGAGAGCTGAGTACACTAAGCACCTCATAGGACCCTAGAGAACTCTCGACCAGGCCAAATATGCCAGCAGCAAATCATTATAGCTCGGGCTCTAATGAAACTCCATTAACCCTTAAGCTCCACTTGACTATTTATAACTGGAAAACTTTCTCTACAGTCCAAATAATAGCTTCATCTCAGTAGGACCATTATTTCAAAATCCTACAGCCTTTTGCTCTTCTCATCAGAAGAGCAGCATAGCAGGAAGCAGATGTTGCTTATCAGAAATATCTGTGTATTTTGTATTTTCCATGTTTGTTCCAAAGTGATTTCTATCTTACTAATCATTCCATTTTGAATGGGGTCTCTGTTTTAATAATGCTTCATTTGTAACTCAATATATGCGTGTGTGCAATTTCAGCTGTTACAATTTATTGAACCGCTGTTAGGATTGATCTTAAAATATTTACCTCATGGGAAAAAAATTAAATTTGGATGCCACAATACTCTTACTTGGTATTGCTTTTGGAAGATATTATTTCTTTAAACTATTATAATTCATTTTGTTTCATATTTATCTCACTAAGCCTAAACAAATTTCAAACAAAAGTACATTAGTCATCTGTCAGACATATGAGATCTGCCGTAGAATTTTCTGCAAGCCTAAAGCAATAGTAGACTTTGTCCGTAGAGATTATGTATTAGATATATAGTGTTCCCTTCACATTTGAGCAAAGTAGTATTTAAAAGAAATTGATTGTAAGTTTCTTAAGAGTTTAGCCTTGTGATACTGAAAGAATCCCTGCTGATTCTTATATGTCAACATTGCGCTATTAGATTTTAGTCACAAAGGTAAGATTTTTATATTTGTGGTGAATTCAGGATGGAGAGGTCAGCTATTTTTAGTAGGTGTTATAGAGTAGCGTGGCCGTAATTAAGAAATTTTCCTGAGTATGCCTGGCTTTTTTAAAATTTAGCTTCTGTCTTTGCCTAACTCTGCATGTGAATGCCTCTAACAAAAAGATAATAATGTTTTAATTTTCAGTTGAAATGATTATGACTGTATATAAGAGAAAGCATCCATAAGGAGTTGCATACAAAACTCTACTGCATTTATATCAGACTAAAGGTTAATATTGCATATTGTTTTCAATTAGGAGTACAATAGATTTGGCTGGTGGGTAGGAGAAATGAAGGGAACCATTGGCTTGGTGCCTAAAGCCTACATAATGGAGATGTATGATATTTGAGAGGCCTGGGTAAGTACATTTTAATCCAATCTTCTGTAATGGCTTATATGTTCCCTTGTTCTCTGTTTCATAAGTATTTCTTTCCTGGAACCTTTGTAGGAGTCCTGTTAACATAAAGATTACGGCAAAATATATTGAAGGTTCAATTAAGGCACTTTTTCTGGGATTCTAGATGAAATATTAAACCACAGTGTACAAAAGATGATGTATTTTATAACTATGTTCCTTTTCCAGGGTTTTGTTTTGAAAAACAAAATTGGTGTTCTTTCTAGTTAGTCTTGTTACTTTAGTAATATGTACGTATCTGCACAGAAAACTGTGGAAGGGGATAGATATTTGGGCTGGGCTTGATATGCATGTTTGAGGTTTTTTGGTTAGTGATGAACTTTCAACTTCCCTCTCCCTAATCAGGAGAAATCGGCGCTTGAAATCGAGTGGTGTGCAGCTGCAGTTTACAGACCCGGGCTCTGAAAGAAGAAGATTCTGCCGTACACGTTTTGTGGTTTCAGTGAATGTAGTCAGATCGTTGCCTTGTGTATATTAAACATTAAAAACTGCAATTGATCATAATTCTGCGGAAATGTTCTTCTTAGCCACCTTTTATAGAATTGTAATTTTAGGAAATGAAATAGATGGTAATTAACATATGGGGCACAAGCAGCCAAACAGTGCCTGTTGCTCTTTGCTTAAGCAGCAGTCTGTATAGCTGTAGGTTTGTGGTCTTTCAGGGAATTTGGCTGTGTTTTCCTGTTCCTCCGATGTAGAAAAATTAAGCTGAACTCCTAAAGTAGGAATCTATTACTCAGTTCATGCATGCACTAACCTCTTAATGCTCACTGTACGTTTTGTGCAGTTTCCTAGGAAAACGAAGGGAAATTTATGTGTAATATGGCAAGGCTTCAGGGTATTCTGCTTCCAAATGTTTTTGTGTTATGTTTTAGCCAATGATTTATTTTTCTCATATATTTCATGTTGTTATTGTTAATTAATATTTTGTTACCACAAAATGAAGGCTTGGCTCTTTTGCTGATGTAATAAATCAGCCTGTGTGGTAATACTTCCCTGATACTATTCTGACTTGGAGAAATGGATTACGTGAAAATTTGTAAAGAGATAATATATTAAACCCCACAATATTTGCTAAGTCAACATGAGCTAAATGGCAGGTAAGAACAATTTTTGTCTGTGGTAGCGTGAAATATTTTATCTGTACCTTACAGATAGATACTTTCACAGAGTCAAATCTGGGTACCTTGTTGGTATGTGGAATTTCTGATGCAAGTTGTGCAACAGACCTCTTCAGCTCTACGTGGGTTAATAACAGCTACCTGCAGTTGTAGTGTCAAACTCAGAACATTGTGGCTAAAAGCATCAGCTGAAACGTGAAGAAGTAAAATACACTAAAATACTCTCGCTTGCGGACAAGGGGCTGGGCGGGCAGAGCTAACACTTTAAATCCCTCTTGTTTTGGAGATGTGCTTTACTACTAGTGTGCAAGATCAACTTTTTTGAATCCTCCCACACACTTGATTTGTGAGACCCTTAATCTGCCAAAGAGGAAAGTCAAGCCAGTCTGCGAATTGTTGAGCCTGTGCAGGTCCCCTTGTAGTCGCTGGTGCTGTTTATGCTTCAGGCAGGCCCTGGAAACACTGCGGGTTAAAAGGTGACGTTAGTCTGAACTCAGAATTAGATCCTTTTGGTAAGCTAAGATGTTGTGCTTTATTTTCGCTAATGTACGGTACTGGATGGTGCGCAGGATTCTAATAGGAGTCAAACAGGGTACAGGGTTTTGCTGTAATTTTTTTAAAGAAGAGATAGTCATTGAAATTGATTCTGTGCGTTATCAGTGAAGCATTAAAATGATAGATTATAGTCTTCAGATCTTTTACTACTTTAATTTATCAAGCGTACTTGTGGATTGTGTACAGAATGTGAAGCGTTAATATCACGGCTGGAAAAGCTCCCTCTCTCTTGTTAGCGTGGCAGCAGAA
>NW_009259683.1:5910878-5920878 GCF_000687185.1 Egretta garzetta
CAGTACATATGGGAGGGAGTAAACAAACTGCCTTAAAATTCAAAACGTGAAAGATGTCCCGAAACTCCCTTGAAGTGCCTTGGAATAAACCAGCAGTGGACGACGGATGAATTGTTTGCTTTAAATTCTGCGCGAATACCATAACCTTTTTTGGATAAGAAAAATCTGCGTTTAACACAACTTAAATCAAAACTCAGTGGTAGAAAGTGCCGGTGGCTTTATTTTCTTTGTTTACTTAGGTTGCACTTGCCTTACTGTGAACAGTAAGCTGATTTTTTAAAAGGTGATTGCAAGTCATATTTTGTACAGCGTTTTACTTGATTATTTGCTCTGTTCTGGATTTGTACGATACTGCCATTAGATCTTACAATAATGTTCTACTCTGCAAATTTTTAAGGTTCAAATAAAGTTTAATTGTTTGCAAACTGTTATGATGCTAATAATTCAACAGCCTGCTGTGTTACTAATGAAATTACTTTGTTATGATTAATTTGGAAAATAGTGTGTTGATTGTAGTAATTAAGCACAACAAGGTGAAGTAAATGATTCTAATGCCATCTGGCCTCCAGACTGAATGAAGAAATGAAATGGGGCTGTCATTTGAATTTATTCAGAGAAGTAAGGGTAATACAAATGCTTTTTATAGCAGAGGCACTGGATATAATCATGCCACTCTAGTATTTTTTCGTGTACTTCTATACACAGATAACTGGTTCACGTAGTTTTCCATCATCTAGTCAGGAGGTACCTCTTTGTGCGTACCACCGCTAATTACGTGTACTGATGGTAGTGTGTGCGCCAGTTCTTCCATCAGAGAGATGTATGGATAAGATCTAGAGACATGATATGCATCGGCTTACCTTTTGCTCCTCTGTTAATGGTAAAAACTTTCTTTGACTGGAATTAAGCTGAGTGTGAATGCTAATTAAGATCCCATTCTATATTCAAAGCCAAATGCTGCATAAACTTTGTTCTTTTTGGCTCTGCAGTCTGAGTATGACACAGCATTAGAAGGAGCATAAAGAATAACCCTTTAGAACCTGATCCAAAGGCTGCTGAAACTGAGAAGCTATTGAATTCGCTTGCTTCTGCATCAGGCTCTCGGAACAGTACCTCAAAAACAGGCAATATAATTTCCAAGTGCCTTCTGCTGAATACTCTTTGTCCTCTTTCTGAAAGAGGAGCAATTATTTCCGTAAGCTGAACTAAACAAAAGAAAGGTACCGACTTCTCGATAAAAAAGAGAAAAGAAATAGAAATCCATTTTTCTATCTCAGGTAAAGCAAAACGAAGTTGTGGCTGTAGATCAGAGTCCTGGCTTGGTAAAGTGCACTGGGATCTGTAGGAAAGCTGTAAGATACTAAAACATGTGATGAAAGTACCCAGGTAGATGACGATGGCGTGCTCTTCAGCTGCATGAGCCATTTGATGTTTCTCTCATCTCTCAAGTTGATGAAAAAATTTTTGGTATGTAACTGTGGGAATAAGCGCATGCATGGAAACCTTATAAACAACTTTCCACTCTACATAGCACAATGTACTGATAAACGGTAAGACCTTCACTTACCAGGGTTTCTCCGAAGCTGACATTTCTCAGACAAGTGTCTGCTTAATTCCATCTTTATTTAGAAAAACTGACACTGAGCTCAGTGCAGAGTGCTCTGCCAAATCTGCATCTCTTTCAGAGTTCATCTCCCGCCCAGCGTCCTGTGCCTTACTGCCAGGGACTAGCCCCAACCAACTGCAGACTATGGACTTAAAATCGTGGATTCCAGCTGGGTGCAAGCACAGTATTTCATGCTTCTGGGATGAAATTGTGGCTTGGCTGATCTCTCTTTGCTACAGGAAAAAGTAAAGGGGGGGCCAAGATGGTGACAGGGTGTGCAGGTCAAAGGGATGCCGCTTTTCTTATCCAACTGGGTTGTGCCAAGGAATATATATATATATTTTCCCTTTAAATTGTAAAGCAGATCAGGCAGTGATAAGCCATGAGTTGTTATATCATAGCCTTGTATGGTTTTGTTTAGGAGCGATTTTGTAATGGGATCTAGACAATTCTGTTTCCCCTGCTTGGAATTTTCCTTGGTCCAAACAACCACACAGAGAAATTCACAGGGAGCTGGATTCAAAGCAGAAGAAAAACCTCTGCACCTGAAAGCTATGCCAACGCGAGTCAAATTTAAAACTGGAAATATCAGCTTCTTCCCAGCCTTTTGGGAGTAACAAGTCTTTTAATTAACAGGAACAACTTAAAAATCCAAGGTGTCATCTTGTAGCAGTGTGTGGGAGAATAAAGTACAACAGTGGAGGCCGTCTGAGAAGAAGAGCTGCTGGTAGATGAAGAGGCAGATAGTTTCAAATGCCACTAAAACCCGATCTATCTCTATTAATTTTCTGCTGTAGCAAACTGATGTGTTGGAGCTTTTATCCTAAAGTAGCCTCAGCATCTCACAACCCATAGAACAAACTTCCTTTCACCCTCTATTGTAAAGCAAATGCTACTCCACAGAGGTATTCAATGGCTAATGAGCATTTTACAGCAAGACTTTAAAGTTTATGCTGGGACATGAAAAAAAAATAAATTCTATGTTCAGTTACAACGGGAGGATTTATGCTGGCAGAATAGAATTACCACTTCGGCCACTTCCAGCCTGCTGTAATTGCTTGCGTATTTGTAAATAGTGCCATGGGATTTTTAACGGCCACAGGCAATCGGGATTTTAGTTTTACACCTTATGCTATGAAACAGGGTGCACAGCACCACAGAACCGACCCCCGTGCAGAACTGCCTGGGTTAAAGGGAAAAAAAAAATACTACGCAGGATCATTATCAATCTTTGAAACGCCAGCAGCATGGAAGTGTGCCTTGGCAGTCTCCCACCCAAGAACTGACATGGCCCAATGCTGCTTTTTAATAGTCAAATCTAATAGGGTCAGCGTGAGAAAAGCGGAGTGCAGACAGTCTGACAGGCGTGGGCAACTCAGTTTATTCACTGGCGGTCTTCAGCCTCTGAGACTTATTTCAGTTTGGAAGGGGAAAAAATGCAAACTGTAAACAGTCGTGTGGCATCAGGGAGGCAGAGGGACCTTCTTCCTTTCCTGCTGCTCTCTTCCGAGAGCACTGTCATTCTTTCCTTATCTTTAAATTAAAAGCAGCCAGGCATGAATGCACATGGATGTGTGGGAAGGAGTGGGTTTTATTATATGCTCACTTACAATCATGTTTTGATGCTGGTTTCTCCTTTCTAAAAGATGTTTATGTTTGCATGCTCGTAATAGCCACACTACCTTTGCTATAGAAAAATGGTATTTCTAGCTTTTTAAAAAATTCTATTTCCAGTTGTTTAAAGGTTCTATTCTAGTAACTCTCTTGTCCTACATTTCCCATTGTGATAGTACTCTTAGTGCATTATGTCAGGTGTCTCTTATTAAAATCTGTGTGTCTTTTGGGACACTAATTTTTGTTTGCCTGTACTGATAAAATACTCCATGCTCATTTTTTGCAACATCTTTTTGCCCTATTTTCAAGCTAATTTTGGACTTAGTTTTAAGGTATTAGACAACAAGGGAGGGGGGGGGAGCAGGTAATCTATGCACCTAGATTTCCATTACTTAACAAAAAAAAGCAGGCAATCCGTATTACCAACTATGAGAACTGGTTTGGAAGGTCTATAAGCTACCCGGCTTCCTATCCATTCATTCTTTTCTGCTTCTGAGACTGGCACATTACAGCTGATGTGGGTACTTAACCACTTCTAGGCTGAGATTACCTATTCAGCTACTTACTGCCTTCTGATAGCCACCCAAGGTCACCTATAGGTCATTATCGACTTGTGACCAGAATTGCCTTCCCTCTAATGTATCTGGCACTGCTTTGAAGGCAGTGTTCAGGAAACATGCATCTTCTCTCACAGGCTTTGTAAATTTTTGGAAGATGAGTGAAACTTCAAAATGCAGAGGCGTCATCCAAAACATCTCTCACTAGGCCATGTTTATGACTTGCATGTCTGTAATTACTCTGTCTTCACTGTACTCCTGCATCCATTTACTTCCACAAAATGATGCAGAGGAGAATGTGTACCATGAGGCGTCTTCCTGAAACATCAGATTTTTACAGAATTGGGTCACATTGATGTTTCAGGTGCAGGCCACGGAACAGCCTGCCTGAGAGTGTGAATAGGCTGCCCAGGGGGGTTGTGGAGTGTCCTTCTCTGGAGATATTCAAAACCCGCCTGGATGATGTCCTGTGCAACCTGCTCTAGGTGAACCTGCTTTAGCAGGAGGGTTGGACTATATGATCTCCCGAGGTCACTTCCAACCCCTGCCATTCTGTGATTCTGTGATTCTGTGGTCTGTGTCAGACTTAGGCAAGCAGTAGAGAATGAAGACCTGCGTGGCTGGCCCTTTCTTGAAAACTGATCCTTTACGATCTACATTCAATATTATCGTGGGCCCTTTGGCTGCAGTGTTGCTACTGAACGTCTCTAATAAATTCAGTGAGCTAGCAATTTATGCAGGTGTTTGTCCATCAGGTGAGGTTCAGGGTTTTGAATTCTAGCCTGATGTGACAGAAAGGCCATGTACGTTCCCATTTACATGTCCTCAGACAAGCTGGTGATTCCAAGAAGCATATGTGGACCACAAAGGGATTTCATCATGACCATTTCATTAAACGGTAAAGATAAGATATTTCAGTGGAATTCTATTTTGCCCATTCTGGTTGATGTTGCCCCGGTTAAGAGGCCTTCATGCAGAATACCCTTGCTTAACATTCGAAACATGGGGAGTACGTGTTCTACTAATTCAGTCTCAAACTGACCGGAGTGACTCATAGGGACCATTAAGCAGAGTACTGGCCAGCTACTGAGAATGTATTTATTCCATTGGTAAACAGTGTTTGATTATGAATTAACTGTGATAATTTGGACAATTATTTCAATAATTTTGTCTAGTTAACAATAACAGTAGACATACTGTTTGCTAAATGTATTAACTGAAATTGCAGTAGCTATTCAGACCACATTCATTGTAATACTTATTAGCATCTGCCCTTCCTATGTCTGTGGGCTCTTGAATGTTCTGCTTATCCTAAGTGTTGTCATTTCTGCTGGTATTACAGAAAAAAATTGAGATGCAGGCAGTTGTCAATGACACAAACATCTTCTGTCTTTTCCACTGTCTGCTTCTTGAAAACAGAGTTGGTTCTGCATGTATGGTTTAAAACAAGGGAATTTAGCCACGTTACTCTGCCTAAACCTCAACAGAAGTTATGTAGGTAATTCTTAATTTAAGGGCACAGTATTAACTCCTTATTGACAATAGTAAGCATTCAGTCACGTAGTTCTCTTGGCTTCATTAGAAGTGCTTCTGAAACTTTGTACTCGTGTGTCATGGTTTAACCCCAGCCAGCAACTCAGCCCCAACCCAGCCGCTTGCTCACTCCCCCCTGGTGGGATGTGGGAGAGAATTGGAAGACTAAAAAGGAGAAAACTCGTGGGTTGAGATAAAGACAGTTTAATAGGGAAAGCAAAAGCCACGTATGTGCAAGCAAAGGAAAACAAGGAATGAATTCCCTACTTCCCATGGGCAGGCAGGTGTTCAGCCACCTCCAGGAGAGCAGGGCTCCATCACGCGTAATGGTGACTTGGGAAGACAAACACCATCGCTCCAAACATCCCCCCCTTCCTTCTTCTTTCCCCAGCTTTATATGCTGAGCATGATGTCATGGCACACCCGTTTGTTCGGTGGGGGTCAGCTGCCCCAGCCGTGCCCCCTCCCAGCTTCTTGTGCACCCCCACCTGCTCACTGGTGGGGTGAGGTGAGAAGCAGCAAAGGCTTCGACTCTGTGCAAGCCCTGCTCAGCAGTAACTAAAACATCTCTGTGTTATTAACCCTGTTTTCAGCACAAATCCAAAACATAGCCTTGTGCTAGTTACTACGAACAAAATTAACTCTATCCCAGCCAAAACCAGCATATCATGTGAAATACACGATTTAAAATCAAGTTGTTAATGGCGTGGAAGGTTATTTTTTGTGTTTAAAGGATACCCCTAACCATGAGTTAACCACCTGGATATAGGATACCGATTTATCGATGAAGAATTTCTTGATGTTCAAAATCACTCTGTGCCCAGTAGTTAACAAATACTGGGAGTGTTATGAACAGAAAGCAAATGGCTTTGGTGGTTCTCATCTCCAGCTGCCTGGAGGTGATCTCCTTGGTGTAAGATAGTTCTTGTAAGCAGATGGAAGTATTTTATGTGCTAGTCATTTTAAACTCCCAGTTCACATGCTGATAGCCTGTAGACTCTGGGCTGAGGTCTGATTGATTATGCCAGGATTAATGGGGACTTCCTAGTCCGAAAACGTTGCAGGTGTGCCAGCGGTATGCTGGTGTAGTGAAAAGTTGCATTTGACCCTGTCTGCTTCATTGTCCCCTCCCTTTCCCTATCAAATCTAAATTGTATAGGGGCAGATATTATTACTGTCTTCAGCAACCTTTATTATAGACAGCTGTCAATGGCAGATGAATGCTTTGACTGTGCCTCTATCCTTTCAGCCAAAGAGTAAGTGTATAATAATGAGGATTTATCTTGTTATATGGGTATACTGACACAGAATTGTAACAACTGTATATGGGCCACTGACAGTCCCCATGTCTCCCAGTATATTCTATTTTCTCTAGACCAGATTTATTGCTCTCATAATTAAGTCCAATCCTGAGGACTTAATGGAGTTGCACGTTCTGAAGGTAGCAGGAAATACGGCTCTTGCCAAGCCAGGAGCCTGTGCAGTGTCTGCTCTGGTCTGCAATTCCACCCCTTCTGAATGAAGGGTGGGTGACACAGGGCATAGCTTTGGAAGAAGCTCCGAATTGGTCATTTTTACCATTTGCTCCATCTAACGTTAGGAATGCCTGAATGACCTTTTGTTTGCAGTAAGGCTTATGCCCCTCGTTTGCTAACTGAGATCATGTTAATCATCAGATGACAGCAAGAAATAACAGGCTTACATTGCTTCCAGGTAGCTGCGGATTCGGCAGAAGGTGAAGCTTTCCGATGGTGAAGGCAGTGAAGCATTGGGGTTGGTTGCCTGGGGAGCTTCTGCAATTTCATTTTCTGGAGGATTTGGAGAACCTGCAGGAGATGAACTCACCTGCTAGGAATGACTGAACCATGGCGATTCCTGCCTTGAGGTTGGGGCATGTGCTAAAGGACCTCCTAAGGTCTGTTCCAGGCCAGTTTTCTGCAATTCTGTAAGTCAGCGGTGAGCTGACACCGCTCTGAAATGGCAGAATAAATACAAGTCCAGTCTTAGTTTTTCTTTGCCTGGTATACTAAAAATGCTGGTGCTTTGTGGGTTCTCATGTTCCTCATCCCCTTTCAACTTCATAGGCTGCAAGCAGAAACCAAGTTTACAATTTCCTGCCCAACAAGCATGTTAGTTCATTACTTCAGTAATTAATTTGGCCCACAATTAGTATCTTTTAAAAAAGTTGAAGGCTTCTTTCAAGTATTGTATACCTTGCTTTGCCTTGAAGTGTGTTTGGCTGTGCCAGATGTTAAACCAATTTTGACTATGTGCAATGTTACATTGATTCTAATTGCCGTGGAAAGCATTTCACTCATGCATTTTTAAGCAGAATAGCTACATTTTCAAATTGTAGCCATTCATTCACCTCAGGTAGTTAAATTTTAGTTACCACTTTGGTGTCTAAATGTCTTAGGAAATAGAGAAAAAGATAAAAATAGTCTTCAGTTTTGTCCATTTCTTTTCCTCTCTCCTGAGAACAGAAAGGGATTTTTCCAGAGTCCACTCAAATAAATAGAAACGTTCTCATCCTTATAATAGGTTTTGGATCACATCCACCTGTAAGGATAGTCCTCTTTTTTTTTCGTACTCTTTAATTGAATGTATGACACATATTTAATCCTGGCAGTATTCTTTATCTCTGTGAGAAGTCCTTTTAATTCTCTGTGTAAGAAAGTGTTCTGTGATGTGGCTACCTGATTTTATTGAAACTCACATGTCAGGAAAAAAAATTATTGCCTTCCCTGTCAAAACTGACAGTAATTACGAGGCCAAATATATAGCTGTGATTGACTTGTAAAACTAAATCTGTAATATTTCAAGTTTGCAAGTTGACTTGTGCAGCTTTCAGGAAATATAACCCAGTATTTTCTTTGCAAACTGACATCTCTTTATCCATTTCTTTTATCGTCTTTGTTTTTATTTGTGAGGGCAGGGAGTAGACAGCATTTATATAGAATGTACTGGATGGCATTTAACAAGTCTGCTTCTGGGGAAAAATAGCATTCCTCCTAGCTAAACAGCAGCTAAAGGAAAATCAGGAAGGCTTAAGCTCACGGTTCCTTTTATGTGCTCCTCTTTATGCATAATCTTTCAGCAATAAATACTATATATTGATTACTTAATTATAATGGAAACATACTTGGACAGGACCAAAGTTATAGCCTATTTACTGCCTTAATTTTTAAAGGGTTTTTAAATTTTAAAATGGATATTGCACTAAATGCAGTTCTGTGCTCTTCTATGCAGAACTTCACATAGAAGGACTTTCTCATTAAGGCTGCATTACTGAGAGCTTTTTCTGTTTCAGCTGCCTTCCTTTCCCTTACCTTTGTAAAACCAGAAAAAATCTGTAATTGGTGTTTAGCCTCTCTTAGCACATGTGAAATTCAGTTCAGGTCAAAAAAAAGTCTTTAGATGGATTAGTGAAAAAGCCCCCAAATAAGCTCTATAGAGAATTCAGATTTATCCGGACTAAGTATAAAAGTTTCACTTGTTTATTTGCCTAAAAAAATCAAACACATGCCATGGTCTGCTGGTTAATAATGAACATTTCTGAGGACTCATAGTAAAAAGTGATCCTTCTTTGGCTGAAGGAAAAAAAAGGCACGTCAAATAAATGTCTAAACCAAATGCTGGCTTAAAGACTTCCTAAAGGTGAACTAACAGCACTGCCTGAAAAAGTAAAAAGAGCAAGATATATTTTAAATATCACGTAGTCATTTATCTGGAGTGCAAAAAATAAATATAAGTGTTGAAGCAATATACATTAACGGCCACGTAGAGGCACTTGGAAGTGGCATCCACAATGTTGTATATTGTTTCAAATGTACAATGCCAGACTATTTTGGAACAGAAAAGATGAAGTTTCCTTTACAGGAGAAAATATTCTCCATTCTACTTCATCATTTCTGGGCTGTTGGGTATTTGGATGATATTGCTGTTGGGCTTTTTATTTTTCTTTCTTTTTTTTTTTTTTTTTTTTTTTAATTTTAAATCCAAACCAGTGAAGCAAAGCCCGGGAAGTAGTAATTTCTTTGAATCTTAATGCAGTCTGTCTTCTTAATGAGCCTACTGCACTGCCCTGAAAACAGCCCTTTACAAATAAACATGCTGGAAGTGATTTAGCCACAATGTCCAGACTGTGTAAACATCTAATTATTACAATAAAATTGTCAATAAATATACATTACTGCTCCCTTTTCAAACGTTAACCAACTTTCTCTTTGCTTGATAAAAAGGTATAAATTGTATTTTTATGTCTTGGAGGGTTTTGTTTTCATTACCCTGCTTGCTGCTCTCCAGACAAAAGAATGCAGCCTAATGTCCGAGTTATTCCTGGATGGTGAAAACTCCTACAGTTGTTTATTAACGTAAAGTGCGATGTTTCCTTTCACAGCAAAATGAACTCAGAGCTTTCACAGTCTGATGTTTAGTCGCCGCATCTTTTTTTTTTTTTCCAAAAAAAAAAAAAAGGCTATAAAACCTGTTATTGCAGTTGCTGTAACTAGGCTAGGCATCCGATTAAATCCCACTTATTAGAGGGAGGAAAGGACATAATGCTGCTTTAGGGCTGAGAGAGAAGATAGGAAACCGGGGTAATTTCCTCAAAAATATGAAGTTCTGCTTTCTGAATTATGGCATCGTGTTGACCATAAATGTGGCATCGCCCCCCCTGCCCTCCCCATAC
>NW_009259683.1:5925878-5972202 GCF_000687185.1 Egretta garzetta
GACACCCTCCCCTTCCACCCTAGTTCATGACTCCAGAGGATTAACTATAAGGACCATCGCTTTGGGAGAGGAGGAGGAAGAAATATCAAAATGAAGGAGGAAGAAATATCAAATCAGTACCTTATGTTGTCCTTGGGCTTGAGCAATGTCGCTGATTGGCCAACCGTTATGTTTTAATACTGGATGGCCAGAGTCCAAGTAAGCGTTGTGATGACCTCAACGATCCGGCGCAGTCTGAGGCTGCAAGGTCTGCGGGAGGGTGGCAGCCTGCCAGCCCCCCCGTACCTCATTTGCAGGTTGCTGTTTCTGACAGACCGGTGTTAGTTATTGTAAATGAGTGACACTGCCCATAACTCACCTTTCAATCTGTGCTCGTGCGCACAAAGGCATCCCCATAGGCACGTGCCCACCTACGCTCACCTGCAAAGTGCTTGTCACTGCCTTGACTTACCTCGATGTGATTGACGATAATTAGGTTTCAGCTGCCTTCTGATGCAGAAATACACACCACCACAGTGTGGCCAGTTCTGTGCTCACGGTCGTGCCTCTGAAAGGCTATCGATTCACGCTTTTACATTTTTAAAAGGTCATGGCAATAATTCCACCATTTGCAGAGGTAATATGGTTCCCGCTCGCTTCCAGTGTAAGCAAAAGCCAGTGGTTTTTATTATTGTTTTTAGTATATTTTAATTACATTTATTTGCCTTGCTCTTGCATCGTATCAATGAACTATTTGTAAAGTTGTAAGGCAAGTGACCTTCAACATTATATGACTCTTGGTTCTGTGCAGAGATATTTTATTTTTCTATTATGTAAGATGCACTGGAAGTGCTTATCATAATACGGTGCTCACATTAAAAATGAAAAGCATAAGAATAAAAATTGCCTTTTTCCCCTTGTCCTGTCATATATCTGTCCATTTTAATAAGACAAAAATATCTACAGCTCTACGACTGTGATATTAAATGTGCTTACTTTTTGTAAAATATCATTGTAGTTAAACAAACAGCCTTCTTTGGCCTGACTGGGAACAGATTGTTCCCAACAGTTCGTTTGACTAACAGGCTATATAATGCAATGAGCTAACTTACTAGAATACATAGTTACTGCAGCCCAAGTGCCCTAGAAAGATGTCAGGAAGCCATGGATGCTATGGCATAAATTATTTCAATAGCTGTGCTGCAATTAGTGACTTTGTATTCTGTCTGTTTTATGGGACTTATAACCAGGGCTAAACTCATGAAGGAGAAAGAGGAGGTAAGATTTTATGCACAGAATGAGCCTTCCAATCTTCCTATAGGTTTTTTTCCCTGTCTTTCCTTTGTTTTAAAGTATTTTACTGTGTCAATCGTATGTACATCAATAGAGCGCTTAGATTTTCTACCAGCACAGCTTTATGCCTCTACATGGAGCTACTGAAGAACAGAGCTGAATGCTCCCACCCAACACCATGGGCTTTGCCAGGGTGATGTCCTGTGTATGAGAGTACACAGAAAAGGATTTTCCTCCTAATCCTCTTCAGCATTCATGGTGACATATGCAGAGATGGAAACTTAAAGGTATCATGTTCCCATGTGCCTCTGTTCAACTCTATTCAGTCCCACTACAGTTGCCATAATTCACACCACAACTGATTGTTAATTTACTTTAATACATGTGCCTGTAGCAAGTGGAGCTGATAAATAGTCAGAAAGTATATGATAGGCTATCTAACCTTCTTCATATAGATGAAACACTACAGAGCTGAAATCCATTCATGCTCCCTGAACACAATGCTGTATTCTGGTTTTCTATTCATAGTGTTGTAAATTTGTCAGCCTAATGGGACACTTTGTAAGACGTTTTCCTTTTAAAGTGCTTTAATGGGAGTAGGTATTACATTGATCCAAAATCTAGCCTAACATTTCATATCGTGGAATTGTGTAGTTAGCTGCATAAAAGTTAAGTGGTGTTTTGTTCGTCCCTTGATTTTATGCTGAATTTTGCCAACCTGATACTCAGCCTACCGGTTATATATGGAATAAAGTCAGTGCATGGTTTGGCCACCAAATTCCAAAGTTGTACTGTATTTTCATGCGGTATAAACGCAAGTGGAAGTGGTAAGTAGGCAGAGCACACAGCCAAACCTGCATCTTTTTTCCCTCTTCCCCTGAAGTGGAAGGGCTGCGGCAGTGGGTATCAAATAGCCACACTGGAGTAGACCCAATGTCCATTGAGGCCAGTAACCTGTTTTTTTGACAACTGAGACACTGACAGAATGAGATCTGTGCAGATATCCAGTGATACTTCCCTAAAATATTCCCTGGCACCCACTAATTTGCAGATCAAGTACTTCTTAAGCAGAAGTGATGCCTCTATATTTAGTACCACTAATGGATTTTTCTTCCTTGAAAGGATAAAGTGAACTCAGTTACTCAGTATGATGGGTGGCAGACTTTGGAAACAGTTCACAGTGTGAATGTTTATGATCGATCTTATGAGCTCTTGAATGTTGGAGGCTTGGGTTGAATAAGGCTGATATTAGGTTTGATATGGCCACAGCCATACGCCAGCCAGAAAAAAATTGTGTTTAAAGGCCAAGAGGCAGATGGGTGCCTGATAAAAATGGCCAGTCAATAAAAGTTCTGCTCTGAGAGAGATGTGGAAACACTGAGATGCAGTCAGGCTCTGAATTATGCCTTTTGCTGAGCTGAATTGTGATGCGGTGAACATCTGCCTTGCACGTAAACATCGTTATGACATGTTATAGGTCAGGAATTTTACTGCTGCTCAAATATAAGCTAGCTCTGATTTGTCCAGCCTCCCGGTATCATCTCTGATTTAGGAAGAGAGGCAGTTTCCTTAACACTGTCTCAAGCAGTAAAAGTGAAATATTCTGGGAAATGCTGAGTCAGGGTAATGGCACAAGACGAAGACTTGTAAAATCTGTAAACCTGAGGGCCTTGCAAGCAACCTGACAGGTTCCATTCACAGGACAAACTCCTTGAGAGCGCAGAGAGTCACGGGAGCCCCCCAAATCATACAGTGCTTTTGGTTATTCTGCGTAGTCGTGTGCCACATACAGGCCTGGGATCGACGTATTGATCTGCACTGCCACAGCTCAGTGCTTATAGCCCAGGCTTTTCCCTGCCCCTTTGTGTTACATCCATGTGCTAGGCTTCCCCTGAGTAGGACTGCATCTATTCCAACAAAACCTATCAATCTGTGATGTCGTTTATAACAGGGAGAAGTCAACACCAGAAATCTTTTCTGTACCCCATAGGCTTTGAGATTTAATACAGGTTGGATTTCTCCAAGAGCTGGCAATAAGGTGACAGAATGAGCTGTCTCATGTTTTCTTTTTTTTTTTGTTTTGTTTATTAGTTCCCTGTGTATGAAAAGGCTCTGTAAATAACAATCACCCATGCAGGCTGGTACAGTGGTTAAAGACACTTAACCTGCTGGCTTTAGCCATCTTTTGAAGTGGTGTTTTCCTCTCTGGTTAAATGGGGGGCACTGGTGCTGCTGGAAGAAAGACGGCAGAAGTTTGGAGCATGTTGGTTGTGTACTTGGTGAACTTCTGCTGCAGAGAAATGTCAAGGTCAGAACATGATTGAAGAACCTTCTTCCTCTCTTGAAGTCGCTGTTCCTGTATGATATTGTTTTCCACTGTAGAAGGTTCTCTTAAAAATGAGGTTGAGATCCCTAAAGAAATTGCTTCAATCAGCAACAGTGCTTAATGACTGTTAATGGGAAGTGGAGATAGGATAGTAAGTGTTACTTTGATTAATAAGAGAACTGCAGAGAATTTAAATTGTGCCACTGATGGATTATTTTCTTCAAGCTTGATAAGCACTTCTCATTTGTTCTTAAATTTGGTCAATACTGTTAAAGACAGCAAAATGAAGTATAATTAATTCTATTACTGCTCTCAGACCCAGTGTTACTGGGAAACAGATTGCGATGCAGACAACAATGTTAGGTAACACTTCTGACAGTTTTATCATATGAGGGACCTGTCAGTCCTGAAAAGTAGAGAACCTTTTCTCCTCCACGGTTAGAAACTGCCCGTGCTCGTCTTTCTTAGCATGTGTTGGTCTATCTGAATCTGCCACAGAAAGAAGTATATGTGCAAAACGAACAGCTCCAGCTTATTCCTCACTCGATATACAGGGAAATTGTTGCCGGATTTTGGGTATATCACTACAAATACCGAGTTTGCAGTACTACCCAGGTGAAGTAGCACTTACATAAATAGCTTCATTATTGCGGTATAAGGCCTTATGGTTATCTAGGACATTAGAGGGCTTGGGAAGGAGGGGTGAGATGAGTTTTTACCACTTCAAGATAATGCAACATTTTATTTGCAGACCCCATGTCTTGTGACTTTAACTCCTCTACATGCTGTTAGGATCCAGTGTTGTCACTAAGTCATTTATTACAATGCTATTTCCCCAAAGATATTTTCTGTTTCATAATCGTGTGTTTTTCTTACCAGTTTTGAAGTTCAGTGGGTGTATTACCCTATGGGTTAATATGGCCTGTGTAATAAATAAGCATACTATAGCAGCATCTAGAAGCTCCAGTTAGGTCCCTGTTGTGTTAGGCATTGGCAAACATTTATAGTTTTCCCTTCGGAAAGCTCCCAGGTGTTTAAATGCTGTCCTGAAGGGAAGCTTTCCTTCTCTTGGAGCTGCGAGTCACTGACATCTTCAGAGGTCTCTAGTCACATGCATTTGCACATCTCACATCTTCTGCCACAGTGGGACGTGATCCTACTGAGGATGGGAAGTGCTAATCCAATATAGGTATTTAGTAAGAAGGTAGCATAGACTCCATGCTGGTGTACATATTAATTGCCATTATGCTTTTAAACAAACCTATTTGCATGATACAAAAAGTAGGGCAAATATACAGAGAAATGCAGTTTCTTCAGAGACCTTTGTGCCACTTCTGAAATCAAATTTTAGCAGAAGTTGATCAGCAGCTCATCCATTCTGTCGTCTCGGAAGAAATCCAGGCTATGTGCAAAGGAACAGGGAAACCGTTCCATGCTTTCATTAGCAGTAGCTGAAATTATCGCTCAACTTAACAGACTCTACCTACTTCAAAGTCCATGCTTCTCCAATTCTGACTGCAGAAAGCCATTGTGTGACTTATTTCAAATTAATTTGAAACCAGAGTGTGTTGGCTAATAGTATAGTTATAAAATCAGTGAAGGTCTAATTCTGTTATTAAAAATGTAAGGCATATGTATTATGAATAAAGAGTACATTCTCTTCCAAGGATATTCCATAAACATAATTTCTAAAAGTATTGCAAACACAGAAAATGTATTTCAGGCATGAATTTGGGTGCAATGGTCTGTACTCTAGAGTGCAAAAATACATTAAAAGCCACAGGTGAAGGTCATGCTTAAAACTTAGAACCAGAGACCAAAAACTGGTGACAATTCCTTTGCCTCTGAAAGTCGCTGCTTATAGATCTGCTGGCATTCCATGCCACAAAGGGAGCAGCTGAGCATCTTTCATTCACTTGACTTTTTTGCAGATGCTTGAGGGTGGCTCGTAGGGAATGTGCTGGCCGGATGGAATCATTCCTTCGTTGATACTTTCTTGCAGATAAGCAGGGTAAACATTGACCCTAATTACTAGAGACCCTTTAATTCTACAGGAAAGGACGTGGAGGGTGTCATAGTCCTGGCAAGTAAAGAGATGGCACCCGGCGTATGAAGAATAGCAGCGTCAGCGTACTGATGGCCTTTGTTCTTAGGGCAGCTGCAGAGTGGTGTGCATGTACCCAGTGTACGCGACGCATTTACACTTGTTTTTAAAGGGAGGGCTTTTAGATGAATCCAAAAGCCTTGGGCATCAGTACTCTTTCTACAGAGGACCATTTGTCTAGGTGGGCCAGCAAATTTTTGAAAGATGGCAGCTGGCATCATATACTGCCTCTAGTGCACCAAAGACAAAGACACTTTAAATCTTAGGTACTATCTCTGTAGAGCTAACCAGAGATTTGGAGGCCAAATAAACCCTTCTCTCTCCCAAATTTTTCTGCTATTCCATTTTAGTGTCTGTCAGTGTGATACAAAACCCCACATATGTCTGTAGGTGGGTATATTTGTTTGTTGCCACTGTTTTATTATGCAGCACAATGGAAATTCTGCTGGATAACTTGTTTGCAAAGTTGATTCGTGGCGGAAGAAAGGTAGATCCTATATTCCACTTTACAACAACTATCCTCCAGAATTAAGGGCTGTATATTTGAAGGATTGTGGTGCTGTAAATGTACTTTTCTGAAGGTACTTTAATAGTGTCTGGTTTGTCATAAGCTAAGGCTTTGATAATGAAAGAGAGCCCTGCATGTACCAAGAGCCCTGATTAAGGGAGGAGCACAGTTTGTTACACTTATTTGGGTGCTTGGCTATCATATCAGTTTATTAAATCATATAAAATTTCAATTTATACCATAATACTCTGTAAAGGATGGAGCACACAAAAACAAATAAGTATGCCAATTTCTTTCACATATGAATGGTATTGTTGGTTGTGTTAAAGCTGCCATTTTCAGAAGCAAGATTATTTATGCTAGAATGGTAATTTCCTGTCTCACAGTTAAATTTTGTAGAAGTTAATTACAGATTGAAATAAAATGGATGTGGTATAAAAGCTAGTAAAATGCCAATATAATGTTATATATTGTTGGGAAGGGGAGAATATATGTATGTCTTTATACAGTGCACACATATATACTTAAATTTAAGCCTGTTCATTGTGAATATAGTTTTGTGGAAACCGAGTGACACTGTCCTGGTACAGTGTGTTTGGTCTTTGTTCTGTTGCAGGGAGGTGAAGCTGCTTGGTTTTAGGCCTTGTTTTCCATAATACTTCTAATTTGCATAATGTTTTATAATGGCTTTCATAACGTTTGCAAAGTCAAGATGCAAAGTCAGCCAAAGTTCATTTTTCCCATTGGTATCAAGTCTTATTTTTTACTTGTACACTTCCGAGAGTTCTTATTAAAAGAAGCTGATGGTATCCCAGTTTGTTTTCTCTTGTTTCAGCCTAGCCGTGCTTTAGGAGATAGTAACTTATTTCTTAGTGTATCAGAAAATATCAGGGCATGCACAAAGCTTGTGTTACTGTAACTGTGTTACAAATTGTTCAGTGGGCTGTTTTTTGGAGGTGGAGTTGTATTTCTAGGTTTTGCACTGTGAGGAAGAAATTTTCTTTATTCCTTTTTTGTCAGGGGGCCAACCTGAGTTTCAACATCTGCCTGCTCCTTGCTGGCTTCTGTTGTCATATTTAACCATCACATGCAAGACTTGGCTGGTGTGTCCCGTTAATATAGTGAGTGAGGTGAGTGGTACTGAGCTACAAATGCACGACCAAGAACTGGGGAAGGAGTGGAGCATCCTCTTTTAAGCAAAAGTGAGTTTAAATTAATAGAAAGTGTGAAAGATCATGAAGAGCATTTTTGGAAAAGCTGTTTTGAGGTTGGGTGGGGCTGGTCTGGACTTGGCTGGAGCAAGACACTGCCAGTGGTCTTGGAGATGCTTTCAGCAGAGTTCTGGCATATTTTGGTTTGGAGCACTGGCCCCAGAGAAGATAAAGCCATGAGGAAGAGATGGTCAAAATTTCAAGAGCAGTTGCGTTTTTTGCTGTCATGTTGTCAGAATTCAGCAGCTGGGAGAAACTACAGAGCAGCATAAGTTGTTCTCCCCCTCCCGCTGGCTCACGTGTGCAGTCCTCTCCTGCTGGTCCTTTCTTTTGTCTTCTTCTGGTAGGACCGTCACTTACTTGGAGGAAAAGTTTGGCTTTGTGTTAGTGTAATGCCACAAACCCTCCTTGAGATTTTACAGCCCTGGAAGTCCTGCAGACATCCAGAGGGCAAATTATGACTGTGAGCAGCAGGGAAGAAAACTGAAGAGGGAAGGGGGACCAGAAATCCCAAGTTGCTCTTGACTGGATAGGTAACTATTTCCCCATTGCTTTACGGCCAGTCCTGCCCTTAGATTGCTGTGTGTTGTATTCACAGCCATGGTGTAAGGCACTCGAGCCTTGTAATGCTTTTAAACTAATGAGGGTGCAGTGGATTAGCTCAGGATACATCACGGAGTTTCCAAAGGGCTTTGCATGTCGTTTATGGCTTGTGCTTCATAAAGAATATCTCTTTTTGTATAGCCAGAATGTAGCTCACCACCATTTTGGAGCAGGCTTGAGAATGTTATCGCGATTGGCTTGCTAGGTGAAAGGCTTTTCTATTTAGCTTTTAATAGAGCAAAAGTGACTCTAAATTTGTTAATATTCTTTAGGTTATATAGGACAAATTACAGATAAGTGAATAAGTAATGAAATTTGTAATGAGAATTTCTCAAGTATGAAATGTTGGCGCAAATTAATTGCGGGATTTTACAGCTATTATAGTTTATATCATAAATGCAAAAATGACTGGGGCTTTTTAATTACAGTAGGAACACACTAAATTTTTATGGAGTGCCATTTTGTTAAAGAGGTACTTTAAGCATTAAGAGCAAATGCCATCCGTAACAGCGAGCCCAGATATCTGTGCCACATCAAATAAATATGCTATTGCTATGAAATTGTTCCTCAGATACTGTAATTGACACAAAGACTAATGAGAGGTCTCTTTTCACACCTTCAGTTTACTGTGTCTTTTTCTCTCGGTCATTCTTTTTCTAAATGACTGTGTTTGCAGAGGGCCACAGCAAATCCCTTGGAAAAATATCCAGGGCTTTTTCACCTACCCTTCAAAGTTGCACTGTGAATAGCAAAATGTTGGTGTCTCAGTAGAAGTTAATATTATTGTGGAGGGGAGGAGGGAGGATGGCTAGATGCTAATTCTTATTAAATATTTGATGTGTAGAGAAATCTAATACAGTGGAAACTCAGAGAAATCTCATTACTTGGTGGAACACATTGCATACTAAGATAAAGATGACTCAGACTCTAAAGCTAACAGGCAGATTTAGTAAGGAAGCACATCTCAAGCAATGTCCTGCTGTTCTTTTCCATTAAAATAAGAAATCTACATATTGTCTGCTACCCTGCTTATCTAGACGCTTCTCAGAGTCAAGAATATGTTTTAAAAAATGTCATTGCACATTATATTCCTCCCCGGTGATGCGATGCTAAGCTGTCCCCCTCCTCCTCCGGCCCAGCTGCTCTCAGAGCTGGCTGGCCGGCCACCATTAGGTGCCGCAGATCCTCCTCCGCTTGTGCGTTGCTCCGAGGGTCTCCCTGAGCCTCTCCTTCCCCAGCCAATAAATATGTTCCACTCCGAGGCTGATGGTTTTGCTTAGGCACATGAGACTGCAAACTCACGTCCTTTTTCAGTGCCTCCTCCAACGCACACCGTGTCACAGACTGCTTCCCCAGTTAAGGTCTCTAATCCATCACTCACAATTCCTTAAGGGGATTAATTAATTTTAAAAATGGTTGTGTTTCTAGGTATGCTAAACGTCCTCCCTCAAGGACAAATGCTCATCTCTCCATTTGCACATCTCTCTTGATTCGTCTTATTGGAGTGGCTGGTATTATGCCTTGTATTATACAATCCGAAAACTCTGCTTGCGAGGAATTGCAAATGAACTGATCATCAGAGAGCTTCCTTATAATTAGCTGGTATCCTTTTCCTGAAGGTGAGTCTCACTGGATTGGAGACAGCATGCAAATACGCTGCTGTCGCATCCAGAGGTAGGTAAGAAAGCTTGGAGAAAACAAGCTCTGACAGGGTGCTGGACTGGGACGCAGGAGTGCTGGGTTTCACCTTCAGCTCTGGCGCCACTTGGACTAATGTGTCTTTTTTGACCTTATCACTCATTTTATTATCTGCAGGTTTTTAATTGACCTGCTTTGTCAACTGTATTCCAAAGTTATGATAGAAAGAGTGGCATAAAGCCCGGCTACCGGGATGCTTCTGACCCTGAGACAGTGTTGCTTGGAAGGATGTTCTCTCCCATGCCTTGATGGCCATGCTAGTCGTTCAGTGCTCATTGCTTGCAGGCTGGCAGTTCTTAGCTGCTGTTGAATAACATTTCCTTTGCCAGATCAAGGCTTTGACCCGAGCTTTTGCTTATCCTTCTCTCTTCTAGACTGAGAAATCTGTCACCAAGAAAGTACTAACAAGTCTCACTTGTGCATTTGATATATCACTGGGGTGGGAAGCTGTGATCAGGGTATATGAGTTTAACTTGGTGAAAGCAGGGCAACAAAATGACCCTGGGAAAAAGAGGTGAGCATCTAGGTCCTAATCCACACAAAGTTACAGGGATTTCTGTAGGGTATCCCCATGCCTCTGTGGTCTATCAGCATACCCAATCGCACAGATGGCCATGCATTTACTGGTGCTCTGGCCTGACCAGCTGCACTGGGGCTCTACAGCCAGGGCTGTTACAGCTGATCCTTGTCCTACAGCCCATTTCTGTGAATTGCACAGGACCTGCAGTCTCTGTTCAACCCCCCTATGCTATTTCCATAGTGTGAAGAGGTAAAATGCTGCACATCCCGTCTCTCTTGCCTTATCCAGTCTCCTTCCTGCAGTCTTCTTTCAAGACCTGGTGACAATCTCTCAAACTTGCCTTTTTTGTGCTTGTGAAAACAAGCCAAGGTTATTTAAGTCTCACCCCAAAAGTTATTTGCCTGAAAGGTTTTTCCATAAATATGTCATTGTTTCCCTCGCTGAATTTCCTGGAACCCTTCTTCACTTTCTCTCTTTGCTCCTGGTTCCTTAATTGCAAAAAAAAAAGAGGCTAGAAAACTACTTTAAGTATTGCTTATCTCCCACTTGGGTGTAAAGAACGATTGAAGCTGCTGGAGGGGTGACCAGTGCCTCTAACTGAGCGTGGTCTGGGCCAACTGTACTGGGCAGCAAGGGGGGTTCTATCTGCTTCAGAGAAGTCCTGTGAAACATCTCTCCTCCCCTCTTTTCTGTGATGTGAGCCACATGTGATACCACATTCGAGGAAGACCCTGCTGCAATAGGGCTCGGATTAATCTAGCCGAATAAGATCAAGCAGCTAAGCGATAGAATAACTGAACAAAAAGCCACACCCAGATCACATTTGTGTTTGTATTTATTGTTGCCTGAAACGTACCTCAATCAGCCAACTCCTGCAGGATCTTGCTCCTTTCCATAGGAATACAAGAAAAGAATACATGTTCTTGGCAAATTACATTAAAATAATAAGAAGAGATGGCTGCTGAAGTGCTCTCATTGTAAATGAAGGGCTTTATGTTTACACAAAAACCACTCTTGGAAAAAAGTAATTTTGCTAACGAGATATTCCCATATCTCCTGGGGAGCTTTTCATTGCTAAGGCACTGTTTCAGATCCAGCACAGATCTACAATAAAAAGCAATAACAACTAGCTCAGAGGAGTTAATGGTTGAGCTAGCTCTCCAGTAGCAGATTCTGTGCAGCACACCCACCACATCAGATGACAGTGATGTACAGTGTCAAAATGACCAGAGGTGTTGCATGAGCAGCTCAAACCATGCGGTGTGTGAGCTCGGTACTCAGCCATGGAAAAGAGGTGCTATTAACAAAAGCCCACACTGTTGTGTACGTCTAAGGTAGCTACTGGACTGGTTGCTAATCAGGGAGCTGACATGTCCAAGAGCGCTCTAACTGACACTGGATTTTCCTCGGGGGTCCTGGGATCACCCAGCTTGTTGTAACAGACTAGATGCCTTTCTAGATACCAGACCCATGAGAGCTACTGTAGATGAGTCTGTTGACCTGCAGATGTATTGCAATGCAGTGTGAGAGGTGACGGTTTCTTAAAATCTTATTTTAAGCACAGGCATCCTAATCTCAGCCTGGCTTGATTTGCTTCCTTCGGTTGCCTTTGTCAACACAAAGCCTTGAACCTTTAACTTGAGGCATTTGATCAGACTACTCATTGATCCCTTTCCCTGGCCAACCTTGGCTGGCCACATTAGAGAAGTTAAGGACTAAGTAGGCTTGACCACTCAGCAGTGGTGCTCCAAGACAGGCTTTGAGTGTATTGAAAAGGCAAAGATTTGTTTTGCTGCTGCCTTGCTGAACTGTTCCGTGGAGAACCCTCTCAACCCAGCTGCTGGTGCCTTTCATGGGTACCAATTAAATTTTTATATAATGTTTTATAACCATAAATATACTCTACAGACTTGCACATAATTCCTCTGCTACTTTAACTGCTTTTCAAAGCCCTTTTCAGTAGGCTTATCTTTGTTTTGCTTGTGCTGATTAAAAGGCAAGATATATTTTTAATAGGGTAAGTGGTACCAGAGAGCACACTTCACATAAAAGAAAAATAAATGCAGTCAAACCTTTGTTATCCAAGTTGAGTAGAAGCCATTGAATTAATTCAGCTAAACAAGGTTTCAAATAATTAATGGGTTTTTCAGGCTACTGAATACATCAGGGACCATGAGTTTGTTTTGGGCAAACAAGATTTTCGAATGATCAAACCTCTGACTACAGGTAAGAAAAACAGCATATGAGAAGATCCTCTGTAAAAAGCTAAAAGGCTAAAAATTGGGACTTGAAATGAAAGATTTCTCTAGAAGTATTTCTGAGACTCAGTGGGGCAAAAATAGCCTAGAGGCAGTAAAAAAGAGCAGTGCCATCCCTGCGGGCAGACGCCATCCTGAATATACCAGCACGACTGAATATTTCCACAGAGATCCTGATTTCCTGTAAAGAATCTCCCACTTTTCCTTTTTTTTAGTGCAGCTTGTTCCTCTCCCTGGACTGCTTTTTTCCCCACAAATAACCCTTAATTGTTTGTTTCCCTGCAAGCAGTGAAGAGAGCCATATTGCACCATAAAAGTAATGTCATGTGGGTTCCCATCTCATCAGCTCTCCATGACTGCTGAGTCATGCCTGGGTAGTTTTCAAGTGCTACTACAACATCAGAAGACATTTCACTGAAGTCCTGATCATTTATTGGAAAGAAGTAGCCTTCTTCCCTGGTTTTGAGATGATCTCTGTTCATTGCCATAGATGGGAGGAGGTCTGGAGCTGGTCATGACTATTGAGGAGGGCAGAGACCTGATGCATTTTTTTCAGAAGGGTATAGGAGCACCTTCTGCCAGTCCACCAGTGGAGAGTGGTCACAGCAACTTACCAGGAGACTTGCAGTGGCCTGGAGAAGCCAAGATGGTTGTGACGGTAAGAGCAGCTGCTGTGCAGTGATGGACTCTATCAGGGGAAGGAAATCATTGGTTCCAAAATGATAAAGTGGGCTTTAATTGTCCACATCCCAATGCCTAGGGGAGTACTGCCAGGGAAACTAGAACAGACGGAAATGCTGCTGACATTAGAATAATGTGCTGCATGTGAAACCACTGCAGAAATAGTTAAATGGTGCCTTTGCCAAGGCCACAGAGTGAAATGTTACTACACCATGGGGCGGATTAAAATATGCATTTTCTCCTAATTGAGCACAGCGGACTCAGCTGGAGGTCCTGTCAGGAGAAGAAGAATAATTTGTCACAGCAAGAAATGTATAACTTGACAGAGCATCTATTAGGCAGTACAGTAAAAAATAAAGTAGGACTTGTGGGGGTTTTCTTTATGCTCCAAACTGTTTGGTGTAGGCACCCACACGCTGTAAGTAAATTTCAGACTCGTTGGCAGCGAACCAACCTGGTTGTACAATGCTCACTACCCTCATGGCTATCATATCATGACGATGAGAAGGTTAAAATCTTTCTGGATCATCCCTCATTAGAAGGGCCCCATAAACAGCAACCATCCTCTCCCCACAGTGCATTTAACTGGGTAGAGCCAGCAGAGCTCTATAACAGTTTCTTTCATCACTCTTTGGAGAAAACATTTATGGGGATAGCAAGGTAGTGCCATGAGGATGGAGGTGAGTCCAGTAAAGAGCTGGGACTGATTGCCCATCAAGGACCACATTTTCTTCCTTTGGTAAGTATCTGGTTGTGAGATGTGTAAAAATGGGCTCCGTGAAGACACCTATAGGACAGGTCTGCGCCTCAGCCTGTAAATTTTCTCTAGGAATTTTTTTCCTTGTCTCAATTTTATACATACATACATATATATATATATTTATAATTTTCAGAGAGATCTGTCCTGGCTTGGCTGCAACTTTTTGCTGACTCAGTCCACCAGCTCCCAGCCCAGGTGGATTTGCCAAGCACAAAGCCCAAAGCCCTGGCCAAAGTTGCCTGTAGCGGGGATCGTGTGTGTCAGTCACTGGGTTTAGAGGTGAAAACAACTCCGTGCTGTCCTCGTCCTGCAGCCTTTGCAGTGTTTTGTGTAGTCGTGTGATACCCAGAAGCCCAAACTTTAGCTCTGGTCACTGTTTTGCAACACTTCACAGAATCCTGTGCCGAATCTAAGGGGCAGCTCCCAGCAATGGGTGCCACAGAAGCAACCTGTCACATCCATCCATGAGGCTGTGTGGCAGCTAAAACCAAGTAACGTCTATTCAGGGACATGCTTTTTATCTCCCTGAAAGGGAGAGCTCTGACTGACAGGGTAATTCATCATTTACCTGATGCACGAAGAAGAAGTCGCCTGAAGGAGCAGAGCCACACACATTATTTTCACACTGGTGGAGGTGTATGCCCTGTGTGAGATCCAATATTTTGAAAAGTTTCTGTAACCCTAAAAAAGAAATTCTGGATTCTCTAGGGAGGTGTTACTGGGAATCTTTGTTGCATGCTGTAGCACGTTGAAATGATGCAGTGGGCAGACATTTCCAGACTGGTCTGGGAAAACCCCAGTGACACTGGGAAGTAGCACTGGAGAGATCTAAGGACTGGTGAAGGAGTGCAGAGGATCCCTGTGCCTTGCATGAATGGTGCAGGTCACTGCTGCCCACGTCATTTTCCTTTCCAGTGTGGTGACAGGGCTACTCCGAACCCGGGTGCGGGGATGCTGCCTGGGGAATTCCTGCCCACCATGCTAGGTGGGCCTGGTGCTCTGCAGTGTCTTCATCAACCCCAGCACCTCAGTGGGTTCATTATGAAAAATTGACTTGGTCTTTACAGGTGGCCTGGGATGCTTCCCAGCCTGACCAGGTACCCCGCGGTGACAGGAGCCATGGTTAGATGGGACTTGCCCTGGCTGCAGCCAGCCAGCCGATTCTGATTCTTGCACTTGGCCATGGGTTCAGTGTTCACAGGGGCACCTGATGAAGTAAAGACAGCCCTCGCCATAGGCCAGTCACCGTGCTCAGAGGCTTTGCCTATAACTCCTGAAGTTCACATCATATGGCACGATATGCTGGGTCTCAGCCACCTCGCAGGAGAAAGTCTGGATGCATCCAGCCTGCCACAGTGATACAGGTACCCTCTGTTACTCATTGGTGTGCTCAGTGTAGACAGTAGTTGAGGCCCAACACTGTGCTGGTTTTATTTTTCTAGTTATTACAGTCGTATCCAGAAACCTGAGTCAAAGCTCAATAGCTCCTTGTACTAGTCATACCAATACAGTATAAACACCATCCCTATCCCCAAAACACTATGGGGGCTAATGCTTACTCTCAGTGTGTGTGATTCCTCCTGTCTACACCCACAGCACAGCACTGGGATTGTGTTGTGGGAAGTTCATGCTGTCTGTTCCTATTTGCATGGTATTTCTTCTGCAAAGGCCAGCTTCAAGCCCTTACTTTGCCTAAGCATCAGGTTCCCTTATGCTGGGCTGATCAGTTCTTCACCCTTTCCTCAGCTGTGTTTTCCTCCTCACCCATTTCTGCCAACTCTGCTCGCTCCATCTAACAGCCACTATGAAATCTAAATAAAGCTCAAAGATGGTGCTTGCTCCCCTTACGCAGTTCCTGTAGTCAAAAGTAGTTTGCTGTGGTGAGATGATATATGGTGCCGTTGATGTATCTGGATAAGTAAATGCCCAGACTGTAGACATGGTCTGCATTTCCTCACATCCAGTGCCATGCAAGTAAAACAGATTTGCTTAATTCATTTGCAATGACATGGGACAGGGTAGGCTCACAGACTGCACAGGTCTTTGCAGTACAAACTAGCTCCGGTCTGCTGTGGAAGTGGATATGCTGCTTTTTGCTGGGCAGATCTTGGTAAGAATTGAGTTACACAGGGACAGCTGGAGCAGAGGGCCAGTGAAAAATACCTCAACAGCAATACTTGTATTTTTTTGTCCATATGTTTACTTATTTTGATGCATGCTTGCTGTATGTTTTTTGGCAGCATCTCTGGCAGCCTGAGTCTTACCCAGTTGTAGTTCAGTCTTGCACTTCTTGACCTTAAATAAGTTTTTCTTTGCTGATTGTCTCTTTCTTTTGGTATGTGATCAGCTCTTTCCTCATCCTCTTTGTGAGGGGTGTTTGTCATACTCCACAATGATTTTTCCCCTTTGTTGTGTGTAGGGAGGATGGGATGGGGTGCAAATTCACAGGAATTTTTGTACCCTTGAGGCCAAGTCCCTGATACATTCAGATCCTAGAGGTCTTAAGATTTTGCTTTCTGGCTTGCTGGACATTTCAAGTTCAAACTCACAGTTCATGGGTCTAGACCTAGGTTTGTCCTTCTACTTATTTAATATTGAATTGGCTCATGGTGATTTAGACCAAACTTTTGTGCTACAGTTACCTTGAAGTGTTTTGTTACTTACCAGAAGTGTATCTAATGTGATGTTGCTCTAGAGCCTGGGACTACTTGCTATAGAAATTTTTCCCTTTCACCCAAAGATAGTTTGTCCTTCTGTATTTGGAAGCATTGCTCACTGCAGGGTGAATTTGAAACTCTTGTAATGATGTGTTCCCTTAGTTTCTTGTAATAAGATGGTGATCTCCAGCCATAACAAAATCCAACCATCAAAGTGAGTGGCAGACCCTAGATTAATTCCCATAGATCCTCTTTTTCAGGCTTTCCAAAAGTGATTTTTTACTTTCTGGATTTTACTGAAGCAATCAATTCTTATTTCTTTTCAGTCTACTTCATCAGTTAATGAGAATTGCTACCTCACTGCCTTTTACCTTTCTTCTTTTTTAAATAATGCATATCTTTCAATGCCTGCATTTGAGGCAAGATTACTATTCCAGTGTGTTTCTATTGTTCTTGTAATATCCTTTTCTTTTGTTCTGCACCAGAGACTCTACTTCCTATATGTATCTGGTCTTAATGCACAGCATTTCTCTTGATTTTCTCCGTTTTAATCCAGTTTTAAATAGCAAATTTCATTAAATGTATCACACAAACATTTATTCCTCTCTTCAATATTATTCCCATATTCTCTTGCTGCCTATTCCTCTCCCCTTCCGTGTCCTATTACCCATTGCAATAATCTTATTTATCTGATTTTCCTTTTTTCCTTGCGTTAGAATCAGGCATGGAGATTAAGTGAATCTTCCAACCCTCTCCCCTCTGTTTCTAATTTAAAGCTCTTAACAGATATGCAACCACAGTCCTAGGAGTTATCCGTGTGGAGTCCATTCCTGAGAGCCGTCCTCACGCTCTGAACCCCTTTTTTGGGGGTCACACATCCAGAACCTTGTTCATAGCACTGGCCCATGAGCCATCAGCTTATCCTACCTCTTGAGTCACGCCTTTGCTCTTTGCCTACTGAAGGACACCTGTAACTTCATTCATTCATTTCTGCATTTTCACCCGGCAACCATCCCTGATCACCTCTAATGTGACTATGGCAGTGTCAGCTGGCCCACCATGAAGGACAGCCAGTAGATTTTCTTTCTTTCCAGTCAGGATCTTTTCCAGCCCTACAGCACATACTTGCTCCTGGCTGCCAGTACCCATTCTCTTGTCTAAATCTGACTTTGACAACAGTCTTCCCAATTACTCTTAATAAAAATCACTGGTCACAAAGACCTTCCTCTTCTTAATGTTGGCAAAAATGCCTACAGAGTCCTCTGGCTTTTCTTTTTTCATGCATTATCCTATGGATCATCCTTGTCCTTTCTTTGACTGCTGCCTCTTTCTCTCTTCTGTTGGGGCTGAATCTCTTTCTTGTCCTCTCGTCATTTGTCTGTTCATACTCCTCCTTTTTTCCAGTGAAGCAAACCTGTGCTTCTTTTTGCTTCTCTATTAGCTGATCTTTCTCTTTGTTTCTTCTTCCATGGTCGCACCTTCCACATGCACCATCACCTAATGATCTGCCCCTGAGCATCCTGCTCAGAAGTTATCTAGAGTCTGACATCTCTTGTCTTCGTCACTTGTTTAAACACCCTTCTGAGATCCACCTACATCTCAATATCACAATACCTAGCTGCTTGAGTTTTGGAAAATCGTACTTGCATTCTTTTCTTCCTAACACAGCCCAAAACTGCATGCCCTCTCCAACCACCAGGAGACATCTACCACTGGGGCTGCAGATGTGAAGCTAAGGGCAAAGCTGGACTATGCAGCCAGGAGTGCACTGAAGAGATGTATTGATGAGTGGGATATGGGGGAGGTCTCATACACTCTCCCTTTGCTGTGTTAATTGTTTCAGTGCTAGCAGGAATAAAAAGTAGTAAAAGTATATTTTAGACATTAAATCAAACAAATGTGCTATATGTACAGTTCAGGAATTAAAAATCCAGTAATACATCTTGAAAATGTTTTTAAAAACATTCCACTTAGTGCCATTTCAGGGTATGAATTTTGTTATGGATTTTGGTTCCTCTCTGTTATTAAACACATTTGCTTGATTCTAAGAAGCCTGGGTTTAATTTCTCTGATCCTGTTACATGCTGTCTGCATCACCACAGTCCATCGTACAGGGGTTAGGACTCATGTCCCAAACATGGGTTTATGACTTTGGGTAGGAGTACCAGTGAATCCTGCTCCCATTTATGTGCTTCCACGGAAGTGAAACAAAACACAGCAGAAATACTGACAGAAGACATGCAAGCAAGGGAACTAATCTATGGCTAATAATAATAATAATAATAATAATAATAATAATTAGGACATTGCCACTTTTCAGGTTGTTACAATAGTGAGATATTTAAGTAATGGTGTCAAAATATTGGCAATGTGATAAATATTGTAAGTATCCTAGCCCGAGAGGAATCAGCAAAATGTGCAACTTTTTTCTTTCCTTTTTTTTTTTCTTTCTGGCATTTTTTCTTTTCTCCTTCTTCTTCCCTCCTTGCTCTTACTCCCTACTTGCAACATAAAGCAGTTTGGTTGTTTGAGGTTTGTTTTTTCTTATCTTTCTACTTGTGCATGTGTGTGTTTTTAAATGAGTAGCTCCCACGTTATGCCACACTTGAATTACACAAAGGAAAGAAACTGTCCTACTTAAAAGGAGACAAAAGGATTTTGCAAGGGAAGTATTTGAAGAGGGATATGTCAAATTAAATAAAGACCATTGTTAAACATTTTTTCTTCTGGTATCGTTTCAGTTCTGAAGAGATGCTAAATTTAGACTCTGAGCAGTAGGAGTGGCTTCATGTGGCATATCGAGTCCTACATTTGGAAGAAAGATTTGCATTGAGGAACTGGCCTAAAGAACTTTTAGAAAAATCCCAAGTGCTTGGGATCTATCCTCCAAGAAATATGTTTTTTGCTGTTGCGTTTTGTCACGGTGCTCACCTTGAAGGGATGGGAAAGGATACACCAAATGACACCCCTAAGTCAAGCAGATTTTCCTGGTGCTGTCAGGTAATGATCCAAAGCCAGGTGGAGTTCATATACAATGGAAAGCTCTTTTTGCTCAAACAGGGACAAGGGTGGCCTGGACTTGAGATACCTGCAACAGTCACATGGTAGAGTCTCACCCAGTGTCTCTTGGTGCTTGGGCCTAATGGTGAACCAATACTGAGGACTCCAGAGGTTGCTGCTGTTTGAAGGAGAAATTCATGGGATTTGTAATATTTTAGGCAAGCCACCTGCTTACACAGAAAACAGAAACTCGTGTTCAAAAGCTGAATCAAACAACAGGAGAGGGCATCTTTGTTCTCAACTGCAAGATTTCAGCCAGCATTCAGTCAAAACCCCTGCTTTTATTAATGCCCCATCTCCCAATGCTTGCTTGAGCAATGTCCATTTTTCCCTCCAGCTTTTATCACATGTGCCTTTCACTGAAAAATACCTGGTGACAACTCCCTTCCTAACTCCAGAGCCGCTGCTTGAATATACACACCTTTGTGCTGCAAGGCTGGGTCTCAAGGATGAGTTAGTTCATGCTCCTCTTGGAGCACCTCATAGCAGAGGTGGCATCATAGCTTCATTTTGGAGTGCAAAACGGAGGCACAAAACAGTGGTGCACCCTGCCAGTGCCCGTGGAGCCAAGGGCAGAGACAAAGTGTCTTGAATCCTTGTCTCCGGGGCTGTCGTGGGCAGTAAGGGGGCTGTGGGGCAGGGAGGGACCTGTGAAGCTGTGTAGGAGGATGGAGGCCCTTTCTGAGCTTTTCTTAGGGACAATCTACATATCATTAAAAATCCCGTGCCATCTGAATGCATAATGGTACTTTATCAACTAAAACTTCTTTATTTAATCAGTTGATTTAATTATGAGCTAGTTAATTGAAAAATTCATGGTACAAGTTCTGAAGGTCAAAATACTCAGAAGTTCAAAGAAGACTGGAGCATTTGTTTCACTCGAGCTGTGACATGCAGTGCTGAGTTACAGAAATCTGCTCTGATTCAAACTGGCAAACTGATCTTGGGACTAAACAACTGAATTACCAAACAAGAAGACAATTCACTTCCATTCATGAGGTGTGAATGTATCTCATGCCAGGCATGGTTAGTCTGTGATTGATTTATCTGTATGTTGTGGTTTCCAAAAGATCCAAGTAGTAACTACTCTTGCAGAAATGCCTTTAGCACTGTCCTGTCAACCCTTTTAGCCCTCTCAGGGACATGCCCATGTTTGTGCAAAGTGCTGGATTGATTGACCTATAGACTGCAGTTCTCCCTGGACAGGAGAGACATGATGAGGGCAACAAGAGCTCCAGATTCCCACCTCTGGGTCACTACATTTCTCTGCTGCATAAAAGGCTTTTTCAGAAGCTGCAGAGGCCAGGTGAAATATCTGGTCAATAAACTGGAAATAATCTGGATTTATGAACCCCTAGATGTCGCAAACACTGGTTCCCCTCCCAGGCAAGCACAGCAGGGGCCTGCTAAGAACTTAAGCTTGAGGTCCCCATTTTAGACTGATGGTAATGTAAGTATCTGCTGGGATATTTACATGCCTATAGAAGATTAGAGAGCAGAAACTGTAGCCAAAAATCGGTGATCTTTGGGCAGGTAAGAACATACGAAAACTCTGAAGCCTTAGCACTGCTACAGACATGTGAATCCTCTGTATGTTACTGTTTGTCCAAAATGTATGACCTGAGAAGGTCGAGGGTGCGCATCCTCATCTTCACACCTTTGTCATATGCTGCCCAGACCTCAGCTGCACAGAGACCTCAAGATCCCCACTCATGGGAATATCCCATGGCTTGGCAAACACTGGACTACTTCAGGCTTTGTGTTTTCATCTCTTTGTTTCAGAATTTTGCCATTCCTGTCTCAGCAGAAGGATGGCATCAGCCTGGGTTCAGCCCAGCCTATACCTTTATCTGCCCTAAACAACATACTCTTACTTTAAAGAATATGTTGGGGCTTTTTTTAACAAATAAAACATTACATTTCTGGCCTTCATGGCTGCGAGATACTTTGAAATAAGTGCAACCGATTTATTACTGTTTTCCTGAACCTTCAAGAAGCCCTAATTAATAGATCTTAGGGGCTCGGTTTCTCTCAGACTTTTCAATGATAGCAGGGTATTAAATTAAAAGCCCTGTGGTAGTTACGTCTGTCTTTCTGTCTGTCTGTCAACATTAACTATTCAATTGCTGGACATTTTAATAAGAAGAAGCAGGGATAGAAATTAAGCCAGAAGTAGAAGTGTTGTGGTTTAACCCCAGCTGGCAACTCAGCCCCACACAACCACTTGCTTGGTCCCCCCAGGTGGGATGTGGGAGAGAATTGTAAGACTAAAAAGGAGAAAACTCGTGGGTTGAGATAAAGACAGTTTAACAGGGAAAGCAAAAGCCACGTATGTGCAAGCAAAGGAAAACAAGGAATGAATTCCCTACTTCCCATGGGCAGGCAGGTGTTCAGCCACCTCCAGGAGAGCAGGGCTCCATCACGCGTAATGGTGACTTGGGAAGACAAACACCATCACTCCAAACATCCCCCCCTTCCTTCTTCTTTCCCCAGCTTTATATGCTGAGCATGATGTCATACGGTGTGGGACATCCCTTTGGTCAGTTGGGGTCAGCTGTCCCAGCCGTGCCCCCTCCCAGCTTCTTGTGCACCCCCACCTGCTCACTGGTGGGGTGAGGTGAGAAGCAGCAAAGGCAGTAGATGAGCTAAAATAAGAATAAAAAATGTGGAGGAAGAAAATTAAAGCAAGGACAAAGCAAAAAGAAAGAGAGGGGGAGAAAAAAAAAAGGAGGAAAGTAAAGAAAATGAGGCAAAGGACAAAGCACATGAAAAACAAAAAGGACAAAAACTTGCATACATGTATAGATTGGTAAATACTTATTCTTGAGGGATGCTGCCTGTAAGAAGAAGAAAATGAATAAATAATAGCTATAAAGGCATTTAACAATGTTAAAAATACTGTCTGGGAGACTGTCGGTTTCAGACACTCCCTGGTGCTTTACTGCACTTCAGGCACTTTCCCCCTAATGCTGCTTACTGGAAGACCTGGTTTTTCTCTCGCTGACCTGTGCTAACAGTGGGCAGGGATGGGCCCCTGCTGGACACTGCCAAGAGATGTACTGGGAAACGGGGGCCTGCACGTGTTTTTTAAGTGCTGCTGTGCTAGTAAAAGCATATACCTATACTACAGGGCAGCTCTGAGAGGTTTTTCTCTTCTTGGGTGTCCACTTTGAAGGCTGTCATGGTACTTGCAGTCCAGTTCCCACACAAAACCTGCACCTCAGGGTGCTGCTATCACTTTAGGGGATCACTCTGCCCTTACTTACCCAAACTCTTTGCAGGGCTCTCTTTACATTTCAACCGCCTCCTTTAGATGCTGTAAACAGGAGTCAGGATGTCTTTTTTTAACATTCCTGTTGAGGAATTATTGGCAACCCCCACTCACCCTTCAGCAAGGCTGATGTCCCGTGAGCATCGCTGGGCCAGAGAGCGAGCACAGCCCCTTCACTGCTGTCCCAGCACTCACTCCCTACAAGCATCTTGGTAACCCGGTACATGTACCTGCAGATAAAGTGCGCTGCTGAAACGATGTCCCTGTGACACCGGAGCTAGAGATTTTCAGCTTTTCGGTAAAGCTTTGAAGGGTGTATGGAGCACCAGCTTTCATACTCTTGAGTAGAGCCACAGCGGCAATGCTGTATGCCAACAGGAGGAAGGCAACGAGGCCACTGCTAGCGCTTGCCTGAGACCAGACAAAATGGTTATCCAACATTTAGTGATGATAATGGGTTTGACCTGCATGATTGGCATGTGAGCTTTGTGGGATCCTGTGACTAATATGTAAACATTTCTTCTATCACTAATCCATGGAAAACTGCCCCTCAACATCAAAGGATGTTCTATTGGGCGGGCAATGTCTCTAGTTTTAAGACATGGCTCTAGCCCATCATCCACCACTGAAAATGGAAACCTTTGCTCTCTGCTGTGTGATTTTTGACAATTGGCCTAATGAAGCAGCAGAAAGAAAACAATACAATAACAGTAATATATTGAAATAGCTTTTGCATTTTGCTCAGGTTTCCTGTCTCTCATTATAGGCATTTATGAGAAGTGAAAAACATGAAAATTCAGACTGCATTATTTGAAACAATAAGTGAGTCTAGGTAATAATGTACTGTATACCCAAAAGCAAGGGAAATAATTGTTTTTCAATCTAATGTTGTATTTATCACTCCTGGGATGAAAATACAGCTAATACATATTTCAAGTGTAAGTTCAAAATATTCATGTGCAACCAAGCAAAGGTTTATTTCTCACTCTCCATCTGTTTCTAGCGAGGTTATGCTGTTGTTTTTCTGCATTGTGCGGTTGCATTATCTTAATAAATGATTAGTTGTGAGATATTATTTCCATTTAAAACATGTGACAGCAAAACAAGTTTTTAATAAAGTGTTTTGAAAAAGCAACAGACTGAAAAAACTGGGCAAGGGTTCAAATTGGTAATGAACTGAATATGCCTCTAATTATATTGAATTTACAAGTAATAGGATGAAGCAACATTAGAAATTACTTGTGACTGAAATTCAGTGCCTTAAGGCTGAGAATGTTCCCCTCAAACTTCCGGAGACTGAATAAAATTGCTGTATCATTATTTGTTTTAAGGATCTGTCACTTCAAATCTCAAAATGAAGGACAGTGGGTTAAGTCTTCCTGAAAACAGACGGTCTGATAAATGTGTCACAAAAGCTAAGATTTTCCTCCAGGCAAGATTTATTTTTGGACTTCAGTTTACCCAGTACATGTAACATTTGGTATAAGTTGGTCTGGCCATGTATAATACCAGGCTCAGTACACATTTAAACCTACATTTTTAAACTGGGATTCAGCTGTGGTCATCTACATAAGGCTCATCATAGGACTAAATCTCTGTCCCTCATGCCGGCAGTTTAAGGCTCAATCTTAATCTTTGTATGAAGTAATTTTGTATCAAATGTATAAATAATTAATGTGTTGTGTATGGAAACACTATCAGATTAATAACTTTAATAACAAAAATCTGTAGATAAATAGAGGTTGGTCAGCAAAGTGACCTTTTATCTTTTTTTCCTGTGACCTTGAATTAAATCCAGCGCTGACCAGAATGACCATTAATCATTTTGATCAGATTTCTGAGAGAATTACCAAGTGAAGTCAGTTTAGTCACCTCCGTTTACTTCCTAGAGGGAAGAGGCTCTGGGTTTGCATCATACAAACCACACAGTAGGCCCACGACTGGTTTCTGCAGGTCAAGGCTGGTATCTATTTGTGAACCAGCATGGACCTTGTCCTTCATCTGCAGCGCTCTTGAACTGACCACAGATAAATACAGGATTTCTCCCCCCGGCATGGGTAGCCTTATGTTTTGTGGCATAAATGGATGTTAAAATAACTTGCCGCTAGAAGTACAGAGAGAGGGTACGCTTGCGAATCAAGCAAACAAGACCATCTCACAGATTCCTCTGGAGTTTAAATATGTTTGTATACCACGGGGAGGGAAAATACAGGTTTCATGCCTACCTCCACGGCTGCTGCTACTCAGCTGCTATCAGCACAGTGTGAATGAAAATACAACCGGACAGGAAATATTAAAAGACATTTAAAAACTTGTCAGACCAGTTATTAGGTTAAGTAACATTCTCTATAACCTCAGCTTCATGGATCAGCTTTCCTGATGAGATCACAGCAGGTTAATGCAGGAGAGAGGCAGAATCAGAATCTGAGTCAGAAATGAAGAAGTCCATCATAACAAGCAGAGTTCCTGATGTAATGAAACTGTATTCATCAGATATATTTCACCTTTTCCATGCCTAGGACAGTATTTTGGCAGTACTACAGGGAATGAAAAGGATGATATGCACTGCTCATCAAAGTCAGTATCTTCATACTTGTGTGGCATAAATGATAAAAAATTAACAGTGTTTCCAGGATCTCTTTTTAAGGCAGACTTTGGGGAATGCACCTTACTCTCCCAAGCTGGAACATGTCACTACCACGAAACCCAAGTTCTCTTGCCTGAGAAAACCGCTGAGTCAATACAAGGGAAAAGTGCTGGAAGGAATAGGAAAACTGCTGCCCAGGAGTCACATATCTGTGCTGATAGTTATCACAAAACATAGACAGAAAGGCAGTTCTCTTATCACTGACGTCCTCCTAAACTCCCCAATGAGAACATTACAGGATCTGTATTGCAGGCTTCTGCTGCAGGAGAAATGATCTGTCACCCCTACCTGCTGACATCTCTCCTACCTTCTAGACTGCATCCCCCCTTCCAGATCTTTCTATATGACACACTTTTCAGCTTGCTCTCCATGCGATGCAGTAATATATCAACCCTGCCAGAAGAACATATACAGGAGCTGGCTGGTATGATTTATCTTTAACCTGTCAAGTTTCACTTATCTGAGTTGTCACCTCATGTTCCACCACCACCACATCTGCGTGATGTGCATTTTATAGCATTGGGCACCCACAACTTTAGCCTGGCTAAAAAGGTGAGTGCTGATGCACTCTCATATAGTGTAAGGACCGCGGCAATGCTATAATATGGAAGGACTCAGTGGACAAGTGTGCTGCCTTCTCTAGGAAAGCACCCTAAAGATAAACTTCTTGAGAGAGACATTGGTAGAATCTATCAAAAGTGTTTGATAACCACTGTCACAGCTCTTCTTTACAATAAATGTTTATAATAATTGCAATTGTTTTTTTCCCCCTGGAACTATTGCCAGGGTACCTTACCATCCCACGGACCTCTGAAGTTTCTTTCCTGTTTCAAGATGGAAGCTTCTGAGAGCATTTCTGGCTTAGCTTCTGATGTCTTCATCCCATCCCAAAAGGATTTAATCTCATCCCACCTTGTGAGGACAACTTTTCCTTGTCCCCTTTCTTTCCCATCCTGACTGTCGCCTCAGCAATAGGGATAACCTATGCCCTACACCTGCTACAACCATCACCCAAACATAAAAAGTGATGTGAAAAAAAAGGTTATGAATTCTGGTGAGCAGCAAATTATTTAAAAGCCATCCCAAATAGCTGTGCACTACCTCTGCATGAGCACAGGGCAGCCTGTGGCAGGGCTACATCCCATCTTTGCCAGGCTGGATGCAACGGTGAGCCAAAACTCTGCAGCTATGTTGTGGTGGTGCAAGCACTTCCTTCTCCTTTCTGAAGGTGAGGTCAAATGGAAGTGGCATACATGGATCAGACAAAAGATGTGACAGAAGGGGAAGAAAGGGACAGAGTCGCAGGATTCACAAAAGCAGGGAAAAGCGGGACATGTCACCCTATAGCCCTGCTCCAGGGAAGAGTATGCTTTGCCTCCTTGGTGAGCAGCGCTGGTGAGCATCCAAAGACACCCTGCTGGGGACAGGCACACAGGCGCCTGGCTCCTGCTTTCATGTGGGGCACAGAGCAAGGGCTTGAACCCTAAAAGAGTGTCCAGGGACCCCAAGAGGTTTCCAGGCATGGAAGCTCTGTGGTTGTGGAGCCAGATTCATGAGAGGTAAATGTGACAACACTGAGCCAGAGTCTGTCTCCATCCTCTTCCTCATCATACGTAAACACAAAAGGTCCAAACACTTGCAGGCTGTTACTGGCCCAACCACCAGCAAACCCAACGGCGTCTGAACTGGGTATGCAGTTTCATGTCGCTCTGACCGTACAACATGGGTTTATCACCGCCTGTTTCTCTTTGTGCGAGTGCCACACGCAGCACGGTGTGACATTTAGCGTGTTTAGTTATAATTCAGCATGGTGATGCAAGCCAAATTAGTAAACGGGTTTCTGGTAGCCATTTAATAACAGTCACAAATGGCCTGAGGAAATCCCCATTTGTACTAAAGACAATTTAGCAGACACGGATGTGTTCATCTACGCAGAAACTTCAAAGGAGGCATTTTCACAAATATGTGCTGCTTCTTGCCTTCTCAGTGGCATTTGTTACCGCTTCCTGCAATGCTTGGTTTGGGTTGGATCTTGTCTTCATGGGCCAAATGAAGGGTCACCCAGAGCGAAGGGCCACCCCTTCTTTTTCTTCTTGCTAAAATCATTAGTCCAGATCAATTTTATATTCCCACATTCCATTAACACAGAAATATGTTCTTAGAAAGCATCAGCTGGTTCACCGCACTGCCTTTTAGGGCTCTTGCTTCACCATTTGATATAAATTAGGAGACATTTCAAAAAGCGGATGCAAACCCAAACAATCATTTTAGTGTACTTTTCTCTGAGATTATTGTTTTAGCTAGATACATTATCTATATTTAAAATATATGAAATGGAGGTATACTTAGTGTTCAAAGTGATATATGATAAAGATAGAAAAAGGTGAACTCTTGATATATTACAAGTCTTTCATACCATGAAATAACTATTGCCTATTATTTTACTCATGACATTTTTATTTTTAGGGGAATTTCACTTGATTTGTATTGCTGACACCACTGATATGTTGTTTCCAGTGACCTTACATCCAAAATCAGTAGGGTGTAACATTTGATGGCCCAGATAAAAAACATTAATGGTAGAAGAGAGGGTTTATTTTCCTGGTCATAAATTAAGTTTAAATAACTCAGAATTTATTTTAAACTCTTCAGTACTTTTTACTGTCTACCCAATAAATGTATTTATTACTGGGAGCTTAACTCAGGTTTTCTTAGTGAAGCAGTTTACTTGGAATGCTTACATGCAGCCTTGCCTTTCTTTCTGAGGCAGAGTTTGGTAGCAAGCACTGCTTCCCAAAACAAAAGGGGATGGCTCCCAGGTAGTAAATAGAAAGCAATACAGTGTCATTGCCTACTGATTTTGCCTACAGGCAAATAAGTAGAAGAGAGAGAGCAGCAGCTTTTGATATGATGCACTGTAGCGAAAAGTTAAGCTCAGAGAATTTTGCAGCATTCGTGTTAACACATGTAGGTAGAGACTGATATAAGTAGTAAGTGCATAGTATAAATTTTAGTATGACCTAACCTATAGTCTTATCGCACCTCTTCACAGTCCTGCCAGTGCAAATTGCCCTGCAAATATTCTCTTGAGACATTTTTTTCCTGAATGTCAGTGAACTTCACGCTGTTCTGGTATATATTTCTTTGAAAATATTCAAAGACCATGATCTCCAGATGTAGAGAGGAGTGAGAAATTAACTCACCAGAACTGTTACCATCAGTCCTTGGGGCACAGGCACCTTTAGGTAAGGGGGGAGTATGGCTGGTGCTTCAGCAAAACTTTAAAAACCCTGGGAAAAAAAACCCTTCCTTCCCCTCTCTGATCTGCAACTAGGTCTAAGAGTCCTGCAGTGCAGTGAGGAGGGTATGATTTTACAGACTAACATTTATGAAAATGACAGACTGTTATTGGATTGTTTTAGGAACTTTTATAACAGTGAGAAGAGAGCTATGGCCATATATAGGTTCTTAAAAGCCAAGATGGGTTTCTGCAATATGGGGTTGCACTCTGTGTTCCCTCCTGTGATTTTTTTATCGCACAAGTCTGTTTAGGAGACCACTGTGTCTCTTACACCCTGTCTGCAGATGGTGATACAGCATCTGTTTGCATAGCTGAATCTTGGAGGCACTGGCAGCAAGGCTTGTGAAACTTTTTTGCTCCTCAGAAAGGTCTCATTGGAGTTTCTGATGCAATATCTGATTCACTGAAGCAAAACCAAGCTCTCTGTTATAACCGAGGCAGTTCCTTTCCCAGGGAAGGAGGGGGGAGAGGATTAATTTGCCTGCTTGAAGATGCTTCCCACTCTTTTTCTGTTGAAAAAAATGCCATCTGTAACTTCAGTGTGGGTGGAAAGGCACAAGAGATTTTGGATACCAGCACGTGAGCTCTGCTTCCATTGGGAAAAGTCTTATCACAGACAGTTTTTATTCCACTTACTTACCCTAAACCAGCTCAGGTCTGGCCTCACAGACCTGGTCTGTGGGTAGAATTTGCCTCCCCCGTCTTCCAGCCATGATTCTTGATGCGGTGAGGCAAGGCAGCATCACTGCCACAGCCCAAGTCTTGGATGCTTCAGATAGTTCCCAGCACACCCGGCCATGAAGAGGGCTGCTCTCCCTTAACGTGACGATAGCAGCTGGCTGGAGCAAAATATCTTCCCATACATGACCCCCAAGAGGAATTTAAAGAGGCTTTGAGCCCAGGGAGTGAATTCATAGCTGAAGCAGAAAGTGCACACGACAGACCTTTCCATGCACAGCTTTGCATTGCAACCCTGTGCATTTCAGAGGAAGCCATCAGGTAGCCACAGTACTGAAAAAACAGGCCTCACAGACGCACGATTGCTAAAAATGAAGTGTTTCACTTTGCCTTTTGGTTTCTCAGTTTTTAGGATGAGCTCAGTTCATGTTTTCTTCTGCAGCCAACAGGATTATTTCTGGGGAATTTTATTTTGGAGCCGTGGGGTTTTTTTAATGATTTAAGCTGATTCTTGTGTAATCTCTTGATTTCAGCATCAGAGTCTTGAAGAAACAAATCTGAAGTGTTATGAACTGGCAATGCTCAAGTTGTATAATAGCTCTTTGAATGTACAGATTTGTATGCTTTCTTTGACTGAAGCTTTTTGTACAAGTAGAAGCCCACTGATTCCAGTGGTCTACTGTAGCTGACTTGCTGAGGAGAACCAGGCCCTGTGAGTCCAAGCTTGGTTGGTTCTTTTCAAAACATTTCCTATACAAAATAATCTATAGAAGAATAACAAACCCGCCAGTGTTTTCTTTTACAGTTAATTTTCCTAGACTCATGCCACTGCTGAACTGGTACAGGAGCTGTGTGTCAGATGGCCCAATGAGAAAAAGGAGGAGGGAATTTCAGATCATCCCCTAACCCTCTTGTCCAGAGAGCTGTGGCAGTGGAAATGGCCTTCGGCTGGTCCAAGGGGTGCATAAAGGCTTTTGTCTCCTCCACCTGGACACTACTCAGCAACTCCTCCTCGTGCAACTAATGGGAGATCCCAAGGCACACCTGCACCTCCTGTTGATCGTTCATCCTCCTCAGTGGGTATCTCTGTTCTCCATGTGGCTGGGGACAAATGTAAGGCACCTGTTCCAGATGTCATGTGCGTATGGGTGTGCGAGGACTGCAGCAGATTGCTAAAATAGGTTTTTGGTTTCCCCTCTGCCCAACCTCAAGAGTCAAGGGCTTTCATGGGCACCAACCTACCCAAAAGCATGGTGTTATTCTTTCTTTCTCCTTCACAGTCTCTTGCTTGGAAGGCATGTGAGAGTGTAGGGGATCCTAGAATTGTTGGATCACTGGGGGGATTTCTGTGGAGCTAGGGGGAAAGGGGTCCCACAAGCAGAATAGCACTCAAATAGAGTAATAAACTGGCTACAGAGACCGGTCTGCTTCTAGTGAGATCTCTGGTCTGTCTCAAAAGAAGGAACATCATTATGGGAAGAGAGATGCCCCAACCCTGGGGCATGACGGAGCCCTCCTCTCCTCTCAGACATAGGGCAAAGCTGTTCTGCTACACAGTTAATCCAGCCCTGGAACATGACTTGTGGCCTGAAGAAACCCGGGCTACCCAAAGCTGCCTAATGACAGCTGCTCTTCCTATTCTGGGATGCTTATGTCCACTACAAATGCAAATAGGAAGGCAAAGTAGAGGTCATGTTGGAAAATGGCATCACCAACAGTCCCTTAAAAGATGTATGCAGGTCCTGGCTTGCTTTGAACAAGTCTTCTCAATATATCACTCTCTCTTCAACTACTCTGGTGATCTTAGAGAGATTTTCCTAGCAGCTGCACATGTCGATTTTCCACAGTTCACAAGAGTTCCTATGTCTGGAAGTCAATATGCCAACCATTAATACATAGCATGCTTTTACTGTGAATTCATGAAGTATCACTGCAATTAAATTTCCCTGTAAATGACATGATTTATTAATGAAACAAGGTTCATCTTGAGGCTCTTGACAATGAAAATAGGGTTGATTCTCCCTCACAGTATCATAAAATTCACACTAGATACAGATTTTGAATGACATTTTAAAATACTACCATGCCAAGGAACCTAGTGGGGAGAATGCTCTTTCATGCCCTCATTTGCCCTTTTCCAGATGACTCACACAAAGAAATAAGAAGACAGATAAACAGCAAAAAACCCCACCACAAAACGGTAAAAACCCAAACGCAACACAAAACAAAGCCAAAAACCTCCTGGTAAGGAAAATCACAGGCATCTTCTCACTGCTTTGTTTTGAGTCCTCTCAGTGAGACGGAAGATAGTGCTGAGATGTAAAAGCTTTTCCTGTGCAGGTTGAAAGGCTCTCAGAGAAGGCTAAAGAACAGCGCGACAGCATATGCTGCAGAAGCAGTACCTGCCTGATACCGTGCAAAACTGCATTAGTATGGGGCTCAGATGACGGCCTAGTGGTCTTTTCCATTCATTTCTGATAGGCGCCCTCTGAAAAGACCTTGGAATAAATAATAACTAAGCTGATCAAACAAACGAAATCTGAGTAACTGCTCCCTCAGTGATAGCTGTAAATCCAAAGAGTTTGCCTTATGTTAATGGACTCCATATGGTTGCAGAAGTTCTCTGTCTATTTGCTATATATGCTGTTGTTTTTGTTTGTTGGGGTTTGTTGTCGTTTTTTTTCTTTAATAAAATGCTCTAAATATTTGCTGTTGGAAGAGAACAATGCTATGGGAGGCTCTGAAGTGATATTCATAAGAACTGCGAACACTGACTAATTGATTAACCAAGAGTTCTTGAAGAGAACGATTTGATTAGGGTAATTTATAGAGATTGTATCTTTTGTCATCATTTGTCTTTGAAAACATAGAAGAAAACTGCTTCCAAGTGCATGTAGCCGCTGGCATGAGAGATGGTGTGCACTACATCATCAGTTACAGCAGACTGCTCAATTTTGTACCTTTCCAGCTAGTCAAATATCCAATAATAACACGCACACGCGCGCACACACGCGCACGCACACACAAAAGCGCTCTAGCTCTTTGCACTCAAAACTTTTCCAACATGGGCTTAGAAAAATATTTGGGGTTGTTCACTGCTCTGCTCTCTGTAGCATAAACATTTATTTAAATGGGGCTGTCTTTTCAGTAATGAAGAATGAAGGAAAAACAATGGTCTGATTTTGACAAATTAACTTGTGATTTGGAGAGTCAGTGAAGCAGGGAAGAGACATTCCTAACTATACTAATTAAATGAGCTTGCAACATTTATTTTAATGCAATGGAACCAGCCATATGAAGATGAACATTTTAATTTATTTTGCGGTGACATTATGAAAAATTTCTCTGCTGCAGATTATCTACAAAAACAAATCTCATCAGCATCTAGGTTTGTGCATGAAATTTACATCTCTCACATAAGTTTGACCTTCCCCAGCGAAAACAAATGGAATGTGCTAAGTTAAAAAGTTTCTGCAAAGGTTGTCTTCCCATTGATGCGGTGGTTTATGTTCAAATTACCTCTGTGAAAAACACATCCATTTTTCATGGTGCAGTGTAGATGAAAAATTCCGAATCCGTTCTAAGGGGAATGCAAATATAGCTCATTAGTTCAAAAACATTTTTCATGAATGACTGCTGAGTATTTTCAGGCAGATGAGAATGTGCAGTTTCAGCCAAGAATGAGCACCACATGTCCAACTAATTGTTTTTTAAACTTGTTCCTTCCATCTATGGCATTCAGTAAGTCTAGAAAGTGTGAAGATTCCTGGAGAAAAAAATATTATAGGTATCCTCCCTTTTAGCATACACTGGGTCTTTTCAATATACTGTGCAGTAAGAAGAAAAAAAAAATAGGAGCATTAGCTTTCAGATGGGTTATATCGTTATATTCAGGCACATGACATTTCTCTCCTCGGATTTTTTTCAGGTTTTAGTAATGAGTAGGAACATTATTTATGGAGTGCCATCAGCAGAGAGACCGTTGTCCTAAGGTTCATATCAGTGATGATGTTATGGAGCTGCTGTCAGTAGGAGCTGCAGGAGCTCATTGGGTTTTGGTTTTTTAACCAGGTTGAGTAGCAGTAAGAGATTTTTGCTGTTTAAAATTATTCTTAAGAAGGTGCTTTATTCAAGGTTGTCCTCTCCTTTGCAGGCCTCCCAAAGGTTTGCTTTGAGATGGTCTTAAAAAGCAAGAGATTTGAGCCATAACTCAGGCTTGCAACCTTCCCTCCATGAGCTGGAATAACTAAAACCAACCAAAAAAAATGATATTATTTCGAAATTATCTGATTTCAGGGTTTGGTCACTCGTTGCACATCCCCTGTCTCTGAGTGATGGTCCTCCATGTGTGATGCACACCGACCGGCTCCTCCTCACCCCTGTGGTGGAGGATGACTCTCCATGGGGCCTTTCTGCAGTCAGACCCACCTTAACAGCTCAGGCTGGTCTTTTTACCCAGGGGCTGGCAGGGGTGTGGGGGTGACTCCAGTTGGCAGCACAGCTCCAGCTGAGCCAAAACTGGCAGGGCATCCTTTGGATGAGCTCCTCTTCACCTGGGCAACCCTGCAGCCCTCGGTCTCAGCCTCAGACAGTGCGCAGACCTCCTCTGCTTTCCAAAATTTGTGCTGCTTAACAGACTGTAGCTATTTATCTTTTATCTTGGTCCTTTATCTGTTAGCTTTGGAGGGCGTGATCAGATCTTCATGCTAGTTACAAAGAAAACCAAGCCAGTTGTCATGAAGTAGGGTTTCCTACAGCTGATCTCACTCCCCTTCTTTCTGCCTCTTGCCTGGCACCTATGGACCCTCCCACAGAAGGTCTCTTCCCCACTGGGGGATCAGCAAACCCCAGCATTTTGGAATCATTTCACCCACCCATGAACTGCAGCTGCCTCTGGAGTGAGCTGTGCAAATCTTCTGCCCATGCACAGAAAAGCTTGAAATGGGGAGTGCAGTCTTTCACCCAGATGAAATCGCAGGGGGATTTTAGACAGGAAAGAGGTTATTACTGAAAGTTGAGTTGGAATTTAACCATAGCAATCGTATTAACATCCCTAACCCAATGTTATGGGAGTCTTAATGACAGTCAAGTATGGAAACTTCAGCCATTTGATGGTAAAAATCCTGTTGCCCAAGATCATAACCCTGTTTTTTCACCTGAAAAACAGTCCTGTGCTCCCTAAATGTTTACTAAACACTTGCTCATTGCCATTTGTGTAAGACGGAGAACCACCAGGCACTGAATAACTAAAACATCGTCCTGCAAACGTGTTAATGTTTTGTTGACAAATGTCATGTTACAATTTTTTTCTTGACTCAGGATGTCAGTCTCTGCTTTTCTATTTAGGTCTTCCAGAATACTTATTTTTGGTGGTCAATCTTAGAAAGAGTTCTCATGTGATAATTTCAGGTGTTAAGGCTCCTTTACCAGAACAAAAATATCCTCCCAATTATGCACAGGACAGTCATCTCCAGCATGTACCACCATCAGGACTGCTGTAACACTGTCGTAGTGGGGCGCTCCACAGCCCCTCCTCACACCAGCAACCTTCTGTCTACGTGGTCCATATAGAGCTAAAACTACCCGGCTTACCGAAACAAGGGAGATGTCCCTGTGCTTCAAAATGACAGACAGGGAAACAATTTTATGTAGATTTCATGGTATCTGCTCATAAAGTGAAAGAGCCAGGACCTGAATTCCAGCCTCTCTCCAGGCTCCACGGCTACAAGGCCACGATGCAACCATGATTTCGCTTGTATCAAGGAAGGCTCCCACAAGAAAGTGATTCCTCATATTTCCTGAGAATATGAGAAATGCCCTGGATAGCATAAACACACAGACTAAGATTCCCTTCAGCTCCGGGAAGGTTAGTGTTAGTCCTGGACCAGCGGCAAATGTGAGCTCCAGTAAGTGATTCGCAGCATTGAAGGAAAGTAGAGGTTTTATACGGATTCAGAGAAGCGATGGTCAGCCTCTCTGTTGAATATACACTGTAGCACTCAATAACTCTGCTGCTGAAGATCACTGGGCAATAATTATACTCAGAAATAATGAAGTTACCGCATTGTGCATTAGCCCTGACAGAAGAGCTAGCTGAAGAAACAAACCTTCAGGACAGCTAAAGCCACACAAAAAATGCCAGTGTACCATCTGAGAGGACAGAGAAAAGTAGCTTCTTCCAGTGTGATGGAGTTTTTTGACTGATCTTGAAATACGCAAGTATTTTATCATCACTGAGACTTAGGTATCTCTCCTAAAACAGTCAACAGCCAAGCTCCTGCTCACAAAGCTGAAACTTCCAACTATGCTTATATTCAGCTAAAAATAGCAATGCACGTCTCATAGGAACAAACTCATCCACAGAGGTACTTTTACGAAACTACGACTCCACCAGCAATGAATCTGTCCCATGTTTTTTGGTATGCCATTTGCAAGCAATAAAGGCTGCTGGCACGCTTCCCACGAGATCTGTGATGAGAGAAAAAGATGATGCATTTATACAAAAGCTAGTACATAGACCTTCAAAAAGAAACTTTTGACAATTTGCTTTTCACTCCAAAGTAATGTACAAAAAGTCATTACTCTCTCTGAGCTCATATGTGTCTTGTGTTTCTCTTGAGGAATCATTTCTCTTCGTTCACCTTTTTGCTCTGTTTAGGCAACCAGATTAATGTTGTGTGCCTGGACTGGGTGCTTCTCTGGCTTTCACGCTGTGAAGCTAACAGCTCGAATAATGGCAGGAATCCACCCAAATGGGGAGAGGCTTTATTTCTCGCCAGTCTTCCTGACCCCTCTAGAAGCCACATTTCTACCCCTTTTATTTGTCCCCTCTTCCCCTGTTCCTTCTCTGATTCCAATTACCCTTTAGCTAAGAAGCATTCAATGATATTACTGCCGCCTTCTGCCATCTGTAAAGAGCAGCCAGTTGCTTTCATCCTGATAAACATTTGTATTAGACTGAGGCAAACAAGAAGCAACCCAGTGAGGCTTTCTTGTGAGAGATTAATCTATGTGTGCTTCTTCTACAGAAGCTGCAGCCCACCGTTCCCGTGGAAGACTCTAAACAGTCCCAAACTGGCAAAGACTGGGCTTAATGGTTCTCCAGCCATCCTTCTTGGTGACCTCCATCAGGAGACATAGCTAGTGAATGGACAATGTGGTTGGGGTTACCATGCGCTCCAAGCTGTCTTGGGAAACCCTCCAGCCCACCCAGGGCCATGCAAAAATTAGAAGAGTCTTGAGCCTGTGATGACAAAGCTCTGAAGACCTCCAGCCATAACCCTGGTGGTGCCAGTTCTAGCCTTTTTTTGAACTTAGGTGATCAGGGGCCCTCTTCTGCTGAAGTTAAGATGGCTGTAAATCCCCTTTCAGTCGGAGATGCCAAACTGGGACAGCGCTGGCTTCACAGCTGGCTAATGGAGAATGGTGTGTCTGATCCTGGTGGATGGCTTAGAGACCCTCCTGGGTCTGGGTGCGGCTCCTGCCTTTTCACAGTCCTGATGCTTCGACTTGCATTAATTGCTGAGTGGCTCCAATATCAGCCTGCAAGTCTTTGCCCACAAGATGCTAGTCTTTGGGTAGCAGGAGTGCCAAAAATGAAAGCTAACAGACAGATATGAAAGTAAGTTTTCTCCCTGTCTCTTTGTTCCTCTGTCGTTTAGTGCAGTATCAGTTTGCAGGAGATTAATTTTATGTGAAGTTTTACATTTCAGATTGTGATCAGCATTTTTTTTCCCTTGGTTGGCTCTCAGAAAACATATATTCAAGTTTTAGAATTCATCATGTCTGATTAATGATGTGTATATAGAGCTTCCTGTATCATCTTCCTTCTTTTGGTCTTTTTTATTCAGTTGTTTGCTGTACTCCAACCCTGCGGATAGATGGTTCTGCAGTGATAAATGTAAAGTTTGCATAAGCCATGTAACAGCAGGACAGCCTATTATCACTGTACATTTTCCATGGCTGTGCAAACCTCTGTAGGCTATTTTATTGCTAATAGATCCACAGAGAAACAGTAGTGATTTTATGACTCTTTTTAAAATGGAAATTCATGTTTGAGAAATACAACTGGGAGGAAACAGATGTAAACCACTTAAGCATTTGCAGAAAATTGAGATGCACACTCTTATTTACAGACCCACATCGCCTCCATCGTTTTATTTTCAAAATTAAAATAAGCAATCTGTTTGCCATGGGAAATGAGGAACCGTAAACTTGTTGTTTTTCCTTTACAAAGCAATGGCCAGCATCACTGTCTCTGTGCTTAATGGCATTGGAGAAAAGGGATGACAATTCCCCCCCCCCCCAGTTTTTATTGTCTATAACACATTCCCTTTGTAATCTGTGTAAGAGGTATGCAAGTGGGAAAGATTTTAGCATAACCATGTGTCTGAATTCACATTATGTTATAAAAGCTAAAATGATTGCCCAACCTATTATAAGGTTTTACCCAAGTATTTAAAGCTATTGGAAAATGGATTTTAAAACTTTAATAGCAAACAATTGCAAAGCATTTACGCTCATGTCGGAGTGCTAGTGTGCTCATTGCCTACACCAGCAGAAAATATTTCTTTCTTCTTGCATGCTGGTTTAGATTACTGATTTTGAGGGCCAAGTATCCCATTGGGAAATTGTTATAAAATACCCCTATAGGTTCTGTTCAAAATGTGAACTCATGAAATCACCTGTCAAAAAAAGACAGCATTTAATGTTTATTAGTTATAATAATACTTTGTGGTGATCTACAACCCTGCATCCATGGAGACTGGAGCTGTACACCCTCTTAGTCCTCTCTTAAGAAAGGGGTGTTATCTGTACTTTACAAATAGCTAACCGGGGACATAGAGCTTTATGGAGGCTGGGATCTATGTTATGGCACCGCTGAGGGCTGAAGGTTAGAAGAGCACCCAGGCTGTCCTCTACTCCTCAGTCATCACCACCACGCATATATTTTTTCAGCCATGTATTTCTGAATTATTGCTTGTTTTCCAGGCAAGTAAGGGGGCTGCAGTGTTAAAGTACTTAAAAGGGACTCGCAATATACCATTACATCTGAAGAAGGCCACTGAGCACTGTAAAAAGCTCTACTTTCAACAACCTCTGATGTGGAGAATGTGATAAAAAAAATAATCTAAGCACCAACTGATAAATGAAGAGATAGAAAATCCCCTCCTCTTAGGTACTGGCATGGTGAATGTTAAATGAGAACTGTATGTCGTAGGAAACAGTTTTAGCAATGTCCCGTGACAGCCAGGTGTATGCCTACAATAAACACCTCCCTACAGCAACAGCTCCATACCCTGGCAGGTAGGAACTGCAAATTCCTCCTGGTCACAACTCCCTGCTGAAAGCTGGCCTCAAAGTTCGGATGAAGCCGGGTCCTTCTCCTCTGCAGCCACTCCAGTAGTCACCTGGACATTGTTTTCTTAAGAAGACCTCGCGATTCTGATGAAGCAGCTGGGAAGAAGGCGGAGGACATCACCAAGATGCCCCGCTTGGGCATCCTCCTGATAAGAAGGAAAAAAGAGGTGCTTTTATTAAGGGCAAAGTCACCAGTGTGCCTGGATCTTGTCAGCACAGCTTGCAAGCAGGAGAGGAGCAGGAGCAGCCAGGGAGAGCAGAGCTGGCAGTTTAAAACACCCAAGGAGCCAAGGATGCAGGCTCTCAGAGAACAGACTAAGGGGAAAGAAAAATCAGGTGTCAGGAAAGAATGGCCTGGGGAAGTGGGGAGGAAAAACAGCTGGGATGGGAGAGCTCCCATAAAGAGCAAAGCTAGACACTAATTCCACTTTTGGGAGGAAAGACTAAGACGCATATTGCATTAAAGAGAGCTAACAACACAGACTGCCTTCTCTAATGTTATTCTTCCATGCAAGCGGTTTCCATAGTGATGTCGCTTGATTGCAAGTGAGAGAGGAGATGGCCACAAGGCAATCTCTGCTAGGATGCTGTTCACACCATGAAAAAGCACGAGACCTCAAATCACTTCAAGAAAAAAGCCTGCACTGCAGTTGCTTAGTCCCCGAAGTGTGGCTGGGAAGGGAAGGGTCGAGCAGTCTTGTCCTACCCCCGGGCAGAGCAGGGAGACTTTCCCTCTCCAGCCTGGGAAGCTTGCAGAAAGTCAAACCTCTCCTTGACTCTGCTACATCTGCCACCGATGGGCCTGCCGCATCCCAGCCCTTGGGGTGACGGCTGAGGAAATGTGCTTCAGCCCTCCGGTGCATCACGAACGCAGCCAGGAGTCACGCTGGTAAGCTGGAAGAGCCGACAAAATTTCACACAAAAATGAAAGTGAAAGAATTCTTTCTTATACTTTCCTACACTTCGCTCAACACTGATTAGTACATTAAAGAGCTTTATTGACCCCTGGCAGTTAAATGGAAAGCTTTCTTGTTGTAGCACTGAAAGAAGGGACAGATTTTCCAACAGCTGTCTAATATCTCTGTCAACATGGAAATGAAATAGATTTAAGGACCTCAGAAAAGCATCCGAACATTTAGTGCCCAGTAATAATGAATTCCAATTTCCACTCGCAGAAACTGGAATTACTCTCAGTCTGTTCTACCAGCTTTCTAAATAAACATCTGGCACGATTTTATTTTTAGAAAAAAACCCCAAACATCTAAAAGCAGGCTACTAGGCTGACCATCTCTTTATTAACCCAGATACAGAGGCACAGTGTTTGAAAAATGCTAGTGTGAACCCGCGTGTCATGTTCGGGCCTGCAGGGAAAAAAAGGGTAACAATAAATAGCCGAGTACAGAATAAATGAGGGTCGGTTTCGCTGGGATTTGTGAGACACACCGAAACCCTTCAGATCTGCGTACAGCAGCGCTCAGATCAATGGAGAAAGTAAAAAACATCACAGCGTTTCCATCCTCCAGCTGCACACAGCGCTCCTTTTTCTTAGATCAAGGCGCTGTGATAAAGAAAGATCAAGTGAACGTAGCCCGAGGACCTGTGAACAGATGTCTGCTCCTTTCCTTGGTCCAGCCCAGCCTGCTAGAGTTCATATCTTAAAACCAACAACAAGATTAAGCAATTATTCCCCATACAATTGTTATTGTCATCCAATAAAGCAGCATCTAAAATAATAGCTTTTCTCCTGCCACCCAAGGTTGAGTACTGCAGAAAAATGTGTTGAAACTGATTGGGTTGGAGAGATAGGTCTGCATAAATAATTGCTGAAAGTCGACTAAGTCAAAATAATAATAGCGGGGAAAATTAACTCTCAGATAGAAAAGCTACCTGCCTATGCTTTCATTTGTATACTGAAGACTAATTCAGCAAATGAAGAATACAATTCTTGGGACAAAGCAGGTAACCCATGGATTCATGGATTCAACTGTCACAAAAAAGCAGGTCTACCCTGAGATCAATTGGCCCCAGGAAGATTTACATTCATTATTATTTTTATTTTTATTATCATTACTATTACTATCATCATTATTATCATGGAACCATGTTACGATTTATACAACTTTTCTGGTTGTTTTCCCTGTATGTCAGCAAGGGAGCCCAGATTTACAGATAATTAGGTAGAATACTTCAAGCAATTCAAGATTTCCTTTCATACAGTTGAAAGGTGTATTTCTTTTCCCGAATTTCTTTTTTTTTGTTTGGCTCCTATCTGTCATCAGTTACTTTCTTCAAAACTGGCGCACTGTACAGAGTAGATTTCTTCTTCAATTAATATCACTGTAGTCATTAAAGATCATCACCTCTCTGTGCAGTCCACAACAATTTGAATGTGGAAGCCTTCATGACAATCCTCCCTCTCACAGGAGAGGAAATGTCTTGGGTCAGTATCTCATCCCTTCAAGGTCTCTATCCTTGGTCTTGAAATAATATTTATAGCCCCATTTGTCTTGTCAGTACCATTCTCTCTTCACAAGAAGGAGCCAGTTCAGAGTAATCATTACCACCATGTTTTATGCAGGAGTCTACATCTAATAGCAAATACTTCTCTCGGGCCAAGTTGATGAGATCAGTGTCATGTCTGCTGAGCACTTCTGCTGTCTCTGCCTAGCTCATTTGGCATGGCCTATTGGTCTCCTTTTCTATTTTTACTTGAATTTTTGTATTACTATCCCAGAAATGGATATGTTTCAAGTAATCTGACAGGTTCTCTCTCCTTCTTGACTATTTTATTATTTTCAGTGTAATGTATTTTGTATGGCTTCTTTTGCTCATCATCATAAACACCAAGGAAGTACATTTTTCCTGGCAAGTGAAGAAAGTCTGACAATTCTGTATCTAGGACTGAATGTAAGTTAAATAACATTGTGCTAATCCACTGTGAAAACAAGCAAAGTATGCAAAACCTCCCCCAAAATCTGACATCTCGCAGTTACAAAGTGGCTTTCCTACCAACCGTTAGGTTGCAGTCGATGGTATAGTGCATCAATTTTAACTCTAGTAACTTCCGGGTAAGCAAACATATGACTCCTTATCTACAAGTAGCAAAAAAATGTCTGTATTTTCATTCACATGCAGAACCTGATTTGGGCAGCGTGCATTTGGTGAACTTGCAGGACTTGTGAGGCATCTCAGTACCGAACCTGTAAAGTTTTCATTTTGAGGAGTGCTTCTGCATGATATTTATAATGATCCTGAAGTTACAGCGCATGTGGTTGAAGGCAAACTTTTAGGGGTTCTGCAAATGACCTAACCATAGACTGCAAGCATGAAAATGGAGAAGTAGTCCCAGTACCCTTTTTATCACATAAGAAACTTGAAAAGTTACAGCTGGCATGGAAAATGTGAATAGTTATAAATATTTTTTACATGTGGTTCCCCATCATCATCCCCATCCCCACCCTGACTGCCAAGGGTGGTTCTTGGGTTTGGAGCAATCTATGATCTTTGTCCCTCAGGGTTGATGGAAACTGTTGCCTAATACCACGAAGTGGTAAAGGTGACTTGAGGTAGATCTTGAGGTTAATGAAGTCCTTTATCAGCTGCTACACACCCCATTACAGAGTCTCCCTAGTTTATCGCAATCATAATGTTTTTCTTAAAGTCTTGTAGTCTTCTTTAGCTTGTAGCTCCCCCTGCAAGATTTAAGTCCTTATAGTTTCAAAGGAAGGTGTGAAAATGTGACAAAGGCAACCAAAAACCGAAAGGCAGATAAAAGAGGTGAGAATGTGTATGTATGCTGTAAATCTTCAGACTATTAAGGAATCTCACTGTTATTAAAACAGCATAAAAAGACATTCTTATGAGTTTAGAAACCTCAATCATCAATTTTGGAATGCCTGGAGTTGGCAGTAGTCCGTGCTTTCTTACAGAGATTCACCAAGTGCTTGCGCACCACAAGGCTTCCTGTATCCTGGAGGTTTAAAATATGCAAGAGCATCCTGTTCCTATTAGATGCCCAATATTCATATCTGAAATCACATTTTGGCCACAAAAGAGAAATTAATAACCCGTCACTCACCATTTTCTGTGGTAATTAAGGAGTTGCACTAAACTGAGCATTGCAAATTTTCCGTGTGCCAGTTTGCTGTCACTTTTTAGTACACTAGCTGAGGAGTCCAGAAATCAAAGAGATGCAGCAACTTCAAACACGAATACCTTGAGCTGTGCTGTTCTGAATGAAAATGGACACAGAAATGAGCGCTAACATTTTTCTCTATAGACTCCTTTACATGGGCATGTTTGATGCTTTCCTTTACTGAGGCTGAAGCTGGAATTAGGTAATGAATAAACATGTCTCACTGAAACAACTTTGACATTTCAGCTAAGTTTACACATTAATTAAGATAAGGTTGTCCTAGCCCCCCCCTAAAAAGGAGCAGAAATTTGAGAGAACCCGGTGGCTGAAGTGTAGTATAAAAAAAGCTCTATGAACACTTTGTTAAATGCACAGATTTAACCCTGCTGTTTTGCTCCTAATCATTATTAATTGCCTCCAGTGGTGGACATTAATTTCCCTATTGCAGCAACATGCATCTTGAGTTTGGGCATATCCTAATATATCAAGTGGGACAGGTGATATAATTCAGCTGGTCACAGCTGGAAAGAAGACAGCCACCCACATGCAAGCAGTCTGTCAGCCTTAGTTACGCTGCAGACACCACCACAGCCTCCATAACAACATTGTACATTTATCTCTGGGGATAACTTTACAAGAAGTATAGCCGATCAGTTCATCCTATTTAATCTGCTGTTGTCTTAGCAGGAATAAGAACGCTTTGGCCTGGGCCTTAGATCTGAATTTTTGTGGGGGGGGAAGAACTTGCACACATGGCTGGACTGTTCTGCAGAAGAGCCTGACCCTCTTCTGGTCATTAGAAAGGGGGGGAGTGGGGACAGTGTCCCAAAACAGGCCATGCCCCAGTAGCCAAAAGTCCAGTGCCGCCATCTGGACCATGAGAGACTTGCATTCACGTCCCTGAGTGTACCCGATTCAGGCTGGAACCTGCTTCCCAAGTATTTTATTTGTAAATTAATGTAATGGTCACTGAGCTGGAAAAGCTGTCCCAGTAAATTAACTATTTCTTCCATGTGGACAAGAGCAGGAGAAGCGGACACCTTGGAAGAGGCTGGTGGGAAGACCCCTCCATTTGAAGGCAAAGGATGCAGCTGCAAACACCTGCTCAGCCCACAGCCCTGGCAGGGGGAGGATTCGCCTCCCTCTCTGCTTTGGGGCAGAAGTTTCCATTCTGGACTCAGGAGCCACAAGAAGTTTCTGGGTTTGATGACAGCATATACCCAGGTGAAGAATGCTTCCTTGCAAAAAAAAGCCTTGCCCAAATTTCCTGATTATATAGTTAATTAAGCATCGAAACTACTGCTAGCTCAGAGTTCCTTTCTTGGCATGCCCCATAACTCCACCTCAGCAGCCGTTATGTTGTAGGCACTGAATTTAAGCTAGAAGATAAAGGAAGGGGGAAGAACTTGCACACATGGCTGGACTGTTCTGCAGAAGAGCCTGACCCTCTTCTGGTCATTAGAAAGGGGGGGGAGTGGGGACAGTGTCCCAAAACAGGCCATGCCCCAGTAGCCAAAAGTCCAGTGCCGCCATCTGGACCATGAGAGACTTGCATTCACGTCCCTGAGTGTACCCGATTCAGGCTGGAACCTGCTTCCCAAGTATTTTATTTGTAAATTAATGTAATGGTCACTGAGCTGGAAAAGCTGTCCCAGTAAATTAACTATTTCTTCCATGTGGACAAGAGCAGGAGAAGCGGACACCTTGGAAGAGGCTGGTGGGAAGACCCCTCCATTTGAAGGCAAAGGATGCAGCTGCAAACACCTGCTCAGCCCACAGCCCTGGCAGGGGGAGGATTCGCCTCCCTCTCTGCTTTGGGGCAGAAGTTTCCATTCTGGACTCAGGAGCCACAAGAAGTTTCTGGGTTTGATGACAGCATATACCCAGGTGAAGAATGCTTCCTTGCAAAAAAAAGCCTTGCCCAAATTTCCTGATTATATAGTTAATTAAGCATCGAAACTACTGCTAGCTCAGAGTTCCTTTCTTGGCATGCCCCATAACTCCACCTCAGCAGCCGTTATGTTGTAGGCACTGAATTTAAGCTAGAAGATAAAGGAAGTTTGAGGGAATAAAAAACTGCATAAAAGGATTTTGGGATTTGGCCCAGAGGAAAGATAAGTGTTTAAACTAAGCAGGACCAGGTTCCACAGTTGCCTTTCTTAACTGTAATTAACTGTAATTTTTGAGCTTTGTAATTACCTTTATTTGTAGCAACCAGCAAAGGATTAGCCATGGAGCTGTTTAGCCTTTGTTTAATAAATATGCACAAGTTTGGCTGCCTGTCCTAACTATTGTCCAAATGCACAACAATCGCTTTTCCAGAAAAAAAAGAGGAAAAGTAGGATGATGAAAATCTCTGGACCAAGATCTTCCATTTCAAAATTTTCAGTGAATTGTGAAAGCAGCTTTCCAAATGGGAATTTCTTTTTAATATAAAATGACGAATGTATTTTTGGAACTGGAGTCTCGTGCTCCATTTGACAAGGCTTTAAGGCAGCTCTTATTCAGGCCAGCTTGGTGATTCCTGGTAATGCCTTTGCTCTTGAGTTCACCACCATAAAGGTGAAGTGCAAGAGTTTAAAAAAGCAACTCAGTTATTTAACAGGACAAGTCCTGTTGTAATAGCCTGACATGAACTTGATGGGTCTTCTTTCTGGTTCTTAGTTCTTGTGCCTTTCAAATTATCCTAATCATACAGGTGCTATGCTGCGAATTCTTGCTCCATTTCACAGATATGCCTTATCATTCATGGATGGCACCAGAGAGGTGTAGTTGTTTAATGAATCAGAACGTTGCGGTGAAACTAGTCCTTAGCATCTTAGCATGTAATAACAGTTTACACCGAGCCTAAAAGCATTATATAGTGTGTTTTTAAATGCTCAGTGATTAAGCTTGATGCATATAACCTAGCTGAAAATCATAAGTACTAGAGATAAAGGAAAAATATGTTTACATGGCTTTGAAAGGGTTTAATTCTTCACCGTGTCTGAGAATTATTCCATGCCAGGTCTCCCAAACAATATCTTGATAATTAGATCTCCATTTCTTTAAAGGTGACATTCTGTCCTGACAGCATCTAAATTACATTGTTTTCTTTTTCTGTTGGGACAACACATTGTCAAAGTAAATCATGGTACGGTACGCTCTGCCTCCCGACTTCGATCCCCCCTCGTTTCCCACAGAAGAGCCTGGGCTGTGGCTCGGCGGTGAGCCGGCACTGATCAGCTACCACAGGCCTCCGGGGCTGTGTTTGCCTCCTCCTTCTTCCCCAGCT
>NW_009259683.1:5972234-6019734 GCF_000687185.1 Egretta garzetta
TCCTGCAGCGGATGGGTCTGGCTCCTCATCTACCTGACCTCTCTCAGCCTTCCTTGGAAAACTCTGTCCGCTTAGCTGTGGACAGCTTTATATTTCATCTGGACTGGCATCTGGTTTGGAGGTCTGGAACACAGTGTTTATGCTTGTCTCGTCTTTTTTTACCACTTCTAAGGCATGCTGTTTTACTACCCAGGAACCAAGTGAAGGTTTGAGTAGGGGAGAGATTTGCTACAAAATCCAACCAGGAAGGGAAACAATTCTGGATATGCTGGAGTTGCTGTCATGAACTTAACACGAGACTTTTTTCGTTATCTAGGCAGCAGGAGTGTTTGGGTTAAGCTGCCGGTGCCACTCTGTCACAAATCTCTTTGCCAACCTGTGAATCAGGCAGTCGTGATCAAAACGGGTCAATTAAACTGTTGGGTTGCCTGCTTTGGATGGCTTGGCTGAACCCCCTTGTTTTAGCTAGAGCTGTTATTTATGAGTTATCGCAGGAAGATTCCAGTGTTATGATCACTGTTATTAACATGAGTTTAAGGGAACAAAGGCTTTGTACTAAAAAGGAAACAGCAAGGAAAAAAACCTTGCACAGTGGTATGTAGGCTGAGTTCCTTACAGCAGTATACATTTCCCTCTTAATTAAAATACTTAAACTGGGGAACTAGACATTGATGCAATATGTTGTCCCCGTTCTGGAAATACATTCACTAAGAGTTAATAAATAATCTATGAATTCTAATCTTTTAAAGTCATTTCAGAGGGATGAAGTCATCTGCTATAATTGTAAATGCAGTACCTCTGCCTTTGCTGCATTCAAATGTAAAGGTGAGAAACTGATTAGAGGTGCTGGGTTGCTAGAGATAGATGCCCCAATTTAAATGCCACACCATTTGTTTTTTGCAAATTGAATCGCTAGAATAATATTTCCTTCTATTGTACAGTCTTAGCCCCGGATTTCCACCTGCTTCTCCCAGGTTTAACTGGGCAAAGGGATTAATTTTCTTCTTACTAAATCTGCAGGGACTGCCTCCAAAATGACTGTCCCAAATCAATACGGGCTGCCTAGACAGACCAGACTTCCCTGCTGCCCAGCACTAGTTACCTGGTGCCAGACCTGCAAGAGCATCGCACACTCGTTTTGACATCTGAGGCAAGTCTTGCTGCAGGAGTGCATTTGAAGCTGCTTTTGATAAATGTAGGGGTGGTGTTCTCCTTTGCTTTGCTTTTAACAGGAGCTGAGCTGACTTGCCTGGAAAATCAAGCTTTCTGTGTCCAATTTCAGTCCAATTTCAGATCCTAAACTGAAAGTACATGGCAGGCTGTAAATCTTCCCAAGCAGTGGGGTGGCCAGTCATTGCTGAACTGGTTTCCCACCTCCAGACCTCTACCAGCCTCAGGGTGGATCATTTAAAACTGGCTTACAGGTGACGATGTTGTCCAGCAGTTGCAATCAGGACTGCAGCACAGACACTCTCATCTCTGATATCCGTGTTTCCCTAACCAGGTTTAAATCTCTTGTCGACAGTCAAATTAGCTGGCACGATGCTGTCCGTCAGTGCAGGCAAGGATAAGCCATGTCAAGCTTCAGATTCACTCAGCTCCCATCAGTTGTTTACTCGTGACAAAATGTCACGGTTCAGAGCATGACTCCCCCTCATCTGTAGTGAGTAGCGAGTTTTAATTGAAATTGCATCACCAAGGGGCTGCAGTCAAGCACTGCTATGTTTCTTGGTGATCACAAGCCCAAAAGGAATGATTTTAATGAAGCAGAGAACCCAGGAACTGGTCGGTTAAAGTCCCACCTAAAGGAAAACTCAAGCACACTTGAAGAAATGCGCAGAGCAAAGATCAAACTTCCCTCGCACCTCCTGGAGGGTAGCAGAAATGTTACTCACTAGAGATCCAGCCCCTGCTAAACCTAGTGCTGCAGAAATGAAAGACAGGCTGCACCACTTTCCTAGGTCATTCAATACCCCAGCATTTTACGTGAATATCAATGGCAGCATTGTCCAGTGTGTACATTATATAGAGACAGTCAAAAATGGTATATCAATGATAGCATCTTTAATAGCCATAAAAATAAAGTGAGGAAGACAGAGGGTGATAAATAAAGAACAGCCTGTATTGATCCATCTGCATCTGGTTTGTTAGATTTCTTATACAGTTCATGGGAACAAAAATCTGTCAGTTTGTCCTCCTTCAAAATAAACTGCTTTCCATTAACAGGCAGTGGGTGATCTCATGGATTTTAAAGAAACACGCAAGAGGGATCTGCAAAAAAGGATATGATGAAGATTATTAATATAGCAATAAATTTCATCAGCCTTGCCTCTTGAAACTAGGACAATTGCACTCAGCAATAACAATAATAATAATAATAATAGTCTGAAGCTCTTCTGTAGCTCTGTAACCTCCCTATGTCACTCACTGTTACAGTAGCTTTAAAAGTGGTGCTTAAGCCCATCTGCTAGGAAAATATCACTTGCAAAGCTTTAAGCGTGCATTAATCCCGGAACCCATGTGTGGCAGCTTCACAACAGTCCCGCTGCATCTGAGGACTGCCATGTTCACCTGGCAGAAGATGAAGAGGAGCTCTGGAGTCCCTCTGTGATCATCTTGTGGAAAGCCTGGACTGCAGCTATCCCGGCCAGCCTGCCATGGGCACAACCCACCATCTATCTCTTCCCATCTGATGAACGATCTATAGAGAACTGATACTGATATGGCAGCCTTGGGGCTGCTCAGTAGCTGGCAGGGTGGGAGAAAGGCCTGTGAGCAGAGGAGACATGAAAGCTTTACGGTATTTATATGAATGCTGGCAGATTGTGCCAGAGCTACTGCTCCTCCCAGCTGTCTTTTCACCCTGAGGCAGCATATGCCTTCACCAGCCCGACTGTCCTCTGCCTCGGTCTTCCATGTCTTCAGTGGATGCTCTCCTTAGGTATTGCTCAGCTGGGGTGTGCTGGGACAGCCCATGAAACCAATACCTCCTCCTACATTCAAGGTTGCACAGAGAGAAGGAGAATGAAAGCACAAATAAAACTACTTTTTGCCTTCTGATTTTTCACTGTATCCCCTTTTCCAGAAAGAAAGCCTTCCTCTCTTTCTTGCAGAGATCAGATGTCTCAAAAATTCAGTCTCCCAAGAATTGGAGTAAATCTTTTGCACTCCATTGTATGGCTGCATTGGAGAGGAAGAAGCCACAACCAGAGAAAAGGGACTGAACCACTGTGGAGCTGATGGAGATGGTGGGACATCCCTGCATGACTGTGAAGGCCAGGTGAGTGCCTAAGGCGGAGGTTGTGCTTACAGCCTACGGCATATGCTGCTTTTGTCACACTATTATTAACATCAGAGTCTGTTTGAAGGCAAGTACATAGGGGATTTTGGAATATGTGTGTACATGTGTTTGGTGGGCTCCATGTGCTCACCGGTATGTAAAACATTTTTCCCTTTGAGACCCCAGGTGCTCGAGGATACATTCCCAGAGCCTCGTGGAGAGGATGCCCGAGCATTGAGCACGCCCTGTTTACCTTCCAGCCATGGCACATGCTTACATATTTTGGAGTGGAACAGCAACATTGCTAGTAAACACATAGAACTAAGCAAATGTCTCAGAAATACTCCATATTTTCAATTCATTCAAGCAGTTCAGCATCCTCATTTCTGCTGGGTTTTGGGTGGTTCTGACGTGTCGCGTTGTGTTAGGACTTTGCATGTGATCTTTGCCCATCTCAGTTTCTGGCTTCCTGCAGTATAAACGAACTGGCTTATTTTCTTATCAGATTCACATTTCCCACCCCTGAGTCACAAGAGGGATATAGCCCTGTTATGGACAGCAAGATGCAAATAGCTTCTAGAAACCTGCTGCTGCCACTATTCACCGGCTGCTTAAATTTCAATTACTTCACTTTGTTTTCCCAAAGAAGTGTCATTATATATACTGGTTTAAACACTTTTCCAGGGAGTGTGAGATGAGCAGAGGAGGGAGCAGCAGCCAAAAATACCTGCATGCCCCTAACAGACTTGTATTGATCATTTTTTTACCTCGAAGCTGGTGGTGGTGTGCGGAAGGACGACAGCCAGGGTATGAAGGATGCCATTTCATTTGGAAGGCATCACTTCATATATACGACGCTCAGGTGCTGAAACGCATCATTTACTAAGCAAGTCCACCTTCTAAGAAAGGTGTGATGGTGTGACAAACTGCCCGTTGTTCCAGACCCATGCTGACTCCTAAACCATGCCAGGGGGCTGACCGAGGGAGAGTTTGTTGTCTCAGGTCAGGAACACACTGACAACCTCATGGAGTAGACGGCTGCCTTCCAGCACCTGGGAATGGGTTGAGCTACTGCTGTGGAGAGACACATTATCTGGTACAGCTCCTGTTGCTCCATGCCTCCTCAGCTCCGCCGTGTGTTTTAGATGCTACTGTACAGTGTATTTTAATGTAGCTCCCCGCACAGCTTCAAGGAAGGAGGCAGAGGAGTGTCAAGCAATGTTGTTATAAACAAGCCTTTAACTCAATATTGTTGTTTGACAGATTTGAGTTCTTGATCCTGCTTGTTTACACGTAAGCAGACACACACACGCACACATACATCCACACACACTTAAACAACCTCTGTAGTTTAAAGCTCTGCTACTCCCTTTGTCCTTGTATCCTTTTCTCTAATGTTTATGACCCGTTTTCAAAGGCATGCGCTGGTATCTGATGATCTGTGTCTTTTCAAGTCTGCGCGCAGACATGCAATCTCGCCGTCTGGGTAATGCTTCCAACGGACAGCCTTCCAACAGACTCACTCTCCTCTTCCCTCCTTTGCCCCCTTCCCACGGATAAAAATGACTGATGAAGCCCATTATTTATCTATCAGATAATAGATCTACTTTGACACAGATTCCTTATAAAACTCTCTCTTAGCAAAATTTGTTCTGGACGTCAAGGAGGCATTGGGCTAAAACATTGCTTTTGCTGGGGGGTTAATTTAGCATTTAAATTCTTTTTCTCTATTGACTTCTTTTGTGGAAAATTGGTCCCCTATGTACAGCAGAATTTAGCTGATCCATACTTTTGTGATAAAGGAAAAAGGCAATGTTATAGTAAAAAAATTCTCCCCGTAATGCTGACAGAATCGTGGTTGTAGACATGATTAAGATGCATACAGCAAGATCCTGACACCCAAACCGGGAAAGATGGTGCCGTGAAAAGGGATTTAGTTACTTTTTGTTAGTTCTAGAGCATTGCCAGTGATTAGGAGAGAGAAGCTACCGTGCTTTGTAGCTTCGGCCACATTTCAAAGCACTGTGCCCTACTGCAGTTAGTACAGAACAGTTCAAGCCCTGAAAAAATGCAAATCGAATGCAAGAGGCTCGATTCATTTCTGCGTTCAGGGCCACGCTTCTGCCCTGCCCTGGTGGAGCTGTGAATCTGTCTGCACACTGTGTTTTCCAGCTGCATCAAACCCTTGCAAGTGCATCCAAACCCAAAGAAACTCAGATTTGCTGGTTGGTTCACGACACATTTTTGACAACTGGAAAGATGCACCCAGATGAAATTCCAGTACTCCAAACCTAGGCCAACATTTCTAACGCACGGAATTTCCAAACCCTGCAAGCCACAACATCTGGAGTTGCAGGGCCTGGGTGTCAGACAGCTAGCTTCACATAGCCTGGTACATTAATAACTCCCATCTGCTTGGTCCACCACATCTGAACACAGAGAATAACAGCTCTGAGGGCCACCGGGGGGCTGTACCCCAACATTTCCCTCCCTTACCCTTCCCTCACACCTCCAAAGCACACCCACTGCTCTCGGTGCATCAGTGTCTGTGCGGAGAGAGCCTGGCTGGGTGGTGGGTGCATGTGTGCCGCTTCCAGAGGGGATGTGTGCCTGCAGCTCTGCTGGGTGCCTGGCTCATCCAGAGCCTTGCAGGGGCATTTATTTTACATTCCTTTTTCCTACAGACTGATTTGCCTTCTCCCCAGGGGCTGCAAGGTATAGCAAGGAAGAGAATGGCAGCGGCTGTTTGATATACATCTGCGCAGGGGATGTATATGTTACTACAGTTTCCAGTTTGGCATAGCTCCCAGAAATAGCTCTTGCAGAAATATATATTCCTGAATGACGTAAAAATAACCCAGTGGCAACCTGGAGTGTATATAAAGTTGAAAGATAAAGATACAGAAGGTATAAAACCTGATGCCCAGCCTGCGTCTGTGTCCCAGGGAGCACCTTTACGGTGGTGTTACTCCAGCCCCAGGTTTTATGTTGTGCCTCACCCACCCACTCTGCTCCTCGTTTGAAGGACTTGGCTTGAAGGCAGCAGAAAGATTGCCACTGCCTGGGCTGGACTGAGAGGCACCCATGCCTTTGGGTGTATGAAATGAGCTCCTCGTGAGATACAAGGTCTCCTGGGAACAAGGAGGTTAAACTGAGGGGAGCAGCGTGGTTTGCCCCAAACCCACAGGACTTCTTCCGAAGCTTCAAGCAGAGGTCAAGCATGCTGGCAGCACCGCATGGAGCAGAAACCAGGGCTCTCTGCTTCCCGTCCAAGGACCACTGCTCTTCACAAATGTTATAAAGCACTCAAAGCGAAAAATAACCACCAGCTCCTCTCACATGCCATTAGTTTTAATATTACCTGCTATACAGAAATAGAGTTAAATTATCATCAGCAGGTTTATCTCCATTTTTAACAGCAGTGTCTGAGAGTCAGCAGAGTCCTTCACAAATCCCATATCCAAAATGAATATATGAATATATTGAGAAATTAGCATGAAATGGACAATACGGCAAACTTATTTCACATCTCCAGACAAAGACAAATGAAAATCAAGAATCTCTGCAGCACCCTGAAAAAAAGGCATCTTATTGAATAAATTACTCCTGCAAAGGCAGCAGTGTTTTTTTAATGGCCAAAGATTGATTCTCGGGACCAGAAGCCTGAACCAGCAAACAAGGTACCTGCTTCCGTCTGCCCCATCCTGAGAGCTCCTCACAGCAGAGCTGAGTAAATAATTTGCAGTAGATAATTTACCCGCAAAAAAGGTTTCTTTTTTTTTGCTTACTGAATGTCAGTAGCTTGATTGTGGCTTCCTCTAATTTATTTGTAATTCAAATTTACTTGTCCAATTTATTATCTTTCTTCTTTCCTAACAGGTCAGATAGATAGACTGTGAAGGGTCTGCTGCAAGTATTTCAACCTGCCTGTTCAAAACAGGGTTGAGTTCATCTTGAGTGGTATGAGAGGGTTTTTTCCCTCCATCTGCAGGAGTGCAAATTTTGTGATCAGGGGAAGAGCTTTGGCTTGATAATACCAATTTTATTTTGCTGGAGGGGTTTTCCTCAAAGCTTCAGCCCTGGGAAAGTGTTTGTACCATGAGCTCTGGCTGTCTATGCGCAGAGCTGAAATTAAATCTTCTTTTTATTACATTCACTTGAAATAACAGCACCTGCATCCCCAGGCCGGGTTGCCAATGGCACAGTCAAAAACTCATTGAGTTGCCTGTGTGCCTGGGCTCTAGAAAAATTTCTCAAGAAACTGGCACCCCCGCTGCGTTAAGCAGTGTCCCTTTTAAATGTACTAATTGCAGAGCACGGAATGAAGAGAAATGGTCACAGCAGTGGCGGATGAAGAATTTTTGTCCCTCATTAGGCAAGTTTAAGCTCGAGGCTCTGGTAGAGTTTTGTCATCTCAGCCCAGCACTTCTGCTATATGGCAGTATTCGAGCGTGCAAACTTCAAATGGGCTTTCCACGGGCATTCATGCAAGCCAGGCTCCATCACTCTAATGTCTGCAGAAAGCAAACAGAAAAGAGCTGGGAAGTCTGGGCGAAGGGAATCCATTTTCAAACCACCAGCAACACTAGTCCACTTAATGTAATCCCTGCCTTGGCACCTGGGTGTGAGGGGTGATTAAAAAACACAAACCCAGAAGCAAGTCAGCATCAGCTAGCCAGGTCTTGGGTAGGACACCAGCTCTTAATGGGTGTTTGCTGACGTTCACGCTGCTGCTGACCCTTCTTCCTTCAAGTTACATAGTCAGATATAATCAGTGAATATGTTCATGCAAATTTGAGCAGAAGATGGGTTTTAGAGTTAAAGTGAGGCTTTCACTAGAGAGTTATATAAGCTTTTTGAGAAATGACTGCCTCAGATAGCATTTCTGTAGTTGTTTTACTGTAAAACCCAACAAAAATTAGGCAAAACTTGGGAATCTAAGTTATTGTTTTCATTCATCTTCCCCCCTTTGTTCACTTGTTTGCTTGTGCAGGTATATGAGGGGTAAGGTATATGTGTACGGTTTGGGTTTGTGTTTGAAATCCCAGTGGTTTCACAGCCATTTTCCCATGCTTGTGGGCTCTGCCCCAGGGGTTGATGAAAACCTTTCTGGAGGGTCAAAGGCATCCAGGTGTGGATAGGCAGAGGTAAAAGTTGCACATGGCGAAAGAATCAGCTCGAGTTTTGTCCAAAATCCCCAATGAAGTGCTCATTTCTGTTGGGCTGACAACAGTGCTCCCAGCTCCAGCAGCAATTGCCTCTGAAGACCATAGGAATATTTTCTGCTCATTTTGGTCTTCACTTTCATGGACCCTTGCACTTCTCAGCCTTGACTTTAGGTAAGAAAGCACCAGAGTAATGCAAGAGGGCTGTGCAGAGGGAAGCAGGGCACTGTGCCCTCAGAAGCCCCATCTCACGACACCCCAAACTTGCCTAGTGCAATGGTATTGCCGAGCAAGCCCCCCCACCCACCACAGTCCTGCCAGCCTCTGGGGGACCACAGCCTCAGTTGCATCGCATCAAGGGCAAGGACATGAAATATTCACATGCCCACGCACCAGACCCAGCAGGCCACGGGGTCCCAGCCGTGCTCCCTGAGACCTGAGCAGTGAGACTCCTCCATGAGCCATTTCTTCCCGACGTAAAGTGGGGCCGGCTGCCTGCGGCCAGCTGACTGGCAGCCAAGAGGTTCTTAATGAGCATCTCTCCCCCTTGGCAGCGCTGGCTGAAGGAGACCTCAGCTGGGAAGGATAGCTGCAGTATCGGGCCGAATTACCCTGAATTATTCTTTGCACATCTAAAAAGACATAGCTGCTATTTAGAAAAGCTCATAAACCAACAGGCATCCAGCATATAAAAGGCAGAGGGAAAAAAAAAAAAGCACAGCATGAACCTACATTTTAAAATAAATGTCATTTATCCCAATTGCCCCTTTTCTGAACCACTAATAGAACAAACCTTCATGGTAAAAGCTGTGGAGGGATGGGAAAAAACTACGGCCCTGTGGATAATTCAGGCGTGATATGCTGTGCATGAGAAACAGTACTGAAAAATGCATGAGAGCTGTTTTGTTAAAAAAATGGGCTGTGGAAATGCTGGCTTCCTTGGAAGAAACAAGAGTAATAAATAGAAAGAAGCAAGACTGCAAAGAGCCTGAAAGATAGAGCAGAAAGCTCTCAAAAACCTAACTGGGTTGGAAAAGAGGAGGCACTGGAAGTTTTCAGAGAGGAGCAGATGAGCTATAAGGATATTCTTGAAGAGGTCCCCAAATTTTGCACATGGCCGAAGTCAGAGCACAGGAGGAGGCTGCAGCCACCAACAGGGGTTTTTGCTCGGGGGGAGAAAGAAAAAAAAAGTCAGGTCTAGAAAAGCCGTAGCAGGAAGGAGTGCCACAGCCAGCTCCTCTTCCTCGCGATGTCTGGCCCTGAGCCGCCGCAAAGGGGGATGACGGCTGGAAGTCAGCACAGCAGCAGCCAGGAATGAAGATGTGCCGCCGGAGCACAGCCTGCCCGAGATGAGTGTGAAATTGGTTTTGTGTGACTGTCATACTCGGACTGGTGTCCAGGAGCTGGAGATTATTATAACAATGACATGGCAGTGGATTGAATTTCCTCAATGGCCAAGGCGAGCGGGAGAGACCGGGGATGAGTGCGCTCGGTGTCAGCTCGAGTGAGCAGCGGTGGTCCCCAGCGTAATAAATGCCAGCCTTTGCCCCATTTCATGTTTTATTTTTTAACCACAAAAAATACATTGCTCGCAACATGCAGGGTGACCAAATAGATGCAGGGGCTACACCTGAAACCCAAAGAACCCAGGGATTCAGCCAGGAAAAAAAAAAAAAAAATTTTGTTTGCACCCATGTCTATAAAGCAAGATTGAGGATGTCATTAGGCATCGGGCACTGCCCGCCTGGTGAAGTGTTTCCTAAACCTGTAGATAGGCTCCGAGGAAAGCAAACTGCATAATCGCCTTTCCTGGGGCATCACAGACAGGGATGGGGCTGGGGGCAGAGAGAGTAATGAAAATGTAGTGCCGCATTGCCTGCCCACCCGGGTATTTAGCATGTGTGTGTTGTGAGGGTGTCTTTGTGCACACCTTTAATGAGCCTAGAAATCAAATGACAGCATCAGAGTCTCTCTCACTCATGCTTTTTAAAGGACCCCTCTGTTACGTGTTTTACTGGCAGATTTATAAAGGAGCTGAGAAACAGCAGGGGTGTTTCCTGCCCAGCACCGATGCCCTTTCCCAGGCTTGGGAGGCAAAACATCCCCAAGCAGGAGGGCGGCAAGAGCCTGAGGGAGCCCCCAGCGCATCTCCCCACCCTCCTCCTGGCAGCCACCAGCACAAGAAATGCAATTAGGGCCCGGGTCAGCCCAGCTGATGCCCAGCTTGCAGACCCTGAAATCCTCAAGGCGGGGGGGGGGGGGGGGGGGGGGTGGCCGCGGGGGCGAGGGTCTCAGCTGGGTAGAAATGGTGCATTAAAACCACACTGGCTCATGCAAGGCTCTGGAGTTGCACCGACCGCTCCAGGACTAAGCTGGGGAGAAGTAGGGACTTTGCACCAAAATAAATGTAGCACCCTTTGTCATGCCAAGATGGCAAGGCAAGATGCTCATTCAAATCCATCAGGTTGGTGTTTTCTTGTGGTGACAGGCCAGAGTGCCTGGCTTGGGAAAACAGGAAGAAATACAGTCCGAATCTCGCAGTCCTGACCAAGTGTGGTCACCTACACCCATCACTTTCTCTTCCTGAAGGATCCCCTATGTGTTGGTGGTTGCAATGGTGTTACCACATTTCCAGAAGATTTTTGGTATAATCAGACCTGGTCAGTGTATGACAAAACCAAAGCACAGGCTGATGAGCACAGGAGTGACCCTTACGTGTTGGTCATATCTTCCTTCCCCACAGAGATGAGACCAGGAAGAAGGGAAAATCTCTATAAAGCCTCTGAAACTGGCTAAAATGAGAACTGAGTGAAAAGGGGAATTCTGAGGGGACGATAACACTGTTAATTTTCCATTTCTCTGGAATTCAGAAGGAGAACCAATTTCTTCCCCTTGTGTTTCTTTGAAATATGGAAAGGAAATACCACACAAAATTGTTTTGTTTTCTTGAAAGCTGTTGGTAACTTATGTGTTGATGACTTTCGTGTTTCATGTTACAATGTCAGGAGGAAAGGTTGGCTCTTTAAGATATTAAAATGTTGCGTTTGTTTTTTGTTGGTTTTTTTTTTTCTCCATAACAGTGAATGAATTCTTTGTTCCTTTCATTTTGACATGCTCTGTGGAGAGTGTATGTTCAGCAAGTCTAAAAACTTTCGGGACAACCTGTCACAGCCTCTAGGAATAGACTAAATAAGTGTTAACCAAAGCATGAAATATGAAACACAACAACACGAGACAGAATGAAGTGAAACTCTGCTCTGATTTCAAATCATGCATAAACACATTTCTTTGCAATAAGCACAGCGCCTGATTTTTATTTTTTTTTCTGTTTCCCTTGTGTTTTACTTGTGTTATCTTTTTCAGGGGGAAAAAAAAGTGGCATCTCAAAATATTCGACCTGCTCCAAATGAAATTATTTCTGTGATTCTAAGCTGGATGCCATCAAAAATGAACAGAGAAAACTGTTTAGAAAATTGGTATCCATTCAATGTGTATTTTCCACTGCTCTTTCTACCAAAAACATTGGCCAGTCAGGAGGTACTAATAGCCCTCCATGGCCAGGTTTAAAGATGAAGGAACTAAAAGTCAGTGGTTGAGTTCAGGACCAGTTTCCAATAAAAATTACCCACCCCTTAAAGAAAAACTAAGTAACATATAACATTTTATAGTGCATTTTTTTAAAAGGAGGTGTCCCTTAGCAGTGGTATTGATGCCTTGTATGGACATTTGCAAATTGTACATCTTTTCCAGATTTCCAACAAGGATATTTTTGAGAAATGAAAGAGCCTTAGCTAGTAAGTGAGGTTCTTGCAGCTGCTGCTTTTACAGGTTTCAGTAAATCTCACACCTCAGAATATATTTCAGTCCCTGCTAGATCCTGCCTGCTAGCAGTTGTATTGCACTGATGTCTCGCTGGAGAAATGTTGGCAGAAAGCATATGATGTTGTTTTTGTAGCAAGTGCAATTATTTCTGTGGTCCATGCATTACTTTCAGGTTTTAAGTCAGCCTTGCTCAAGAGACCAGCGCAGCTGTCTCCTGAGGGGTTTCCTTCCATTCCCCCAAAACAGTTGGTGTTGCTGATGGCCAGGAGTGGAGATGGGGCTCAGTGGACCCTTGGCCAGCTCTAACATGGCAATTCATGGTTTCCTTTATTTAGAATCATAGAATCATAGAATCATAGAATGTTTTGGGTTGGAAGGGACCCCTAGAGGTCATCTAGTCCAACCCCCCTGCAGGAGCAGGGACACCGCTAACTAGATCAGGCAGCTCAGAGCCCCATCCAACCTGGCCTTGAATGTTTCCAGGGATGGGACCTCCACTACCTCTCTGGGCAACCTGTTCCAGTGTTTCACTACCCTCATTGTAAAGAATTTCTTCCTTATATCTAGTCTAAACCTACCCTGCTTCAGTTTAAAACCATTACCATCCTGTCACAGCTGGCCCTACTAAAAAGATTTTCCCCATCTTTCCTATAGGCCCCCTTTAGGTACTGAAAGGCCACAATCAGGTCTCCCCACAGCCTCCTCTTCTCCAGGCTGAACAGCCCCAACTGTCTCAGCCTGAGAGTGCACATTAATATCACCCCAATGCAGATATCCAGTGCTTTTCACCTTGCTCTACGGGGCTCTGCAGTACTTTGCTGGTGAACCAGCTGTCAGTGCACACAGGGTATGGCTGAGATTTGGAAATTTAGTTCATGCTTATGTGAATTCAAGAAGCTTCCAGTGCTATGGAAAGCAGCGACACCTTCCACCCTCCTTCCTGCCTCGTCTGTAAAAACACACCAAAAATCTCATCACTTTTGGTGATAGACCTCACTGCAACATAGCTGCGCCTGAAAAAAAAAATATCACAGATGCACACTCTGCCTTGCAGCTTCAGCTGGGAGAAATGAGAGTCGCAAGCTCTGGAAATAAATCTGTCTCTTGCTCAGCACCAGATAACCGACAAGTGTTCGTCCATCTGCCGTAAGCAGTCAAACTGTGAGTTTGCTGATGTGATATTACGGTGGTGTAATTGACTGAGGCTTTTTGGACCGTGCTGCATGCCCACGCGCTGGCTCTCCCACAGCAGCAGCAGCGTTCAGGGGGCGAGGGCTGAAGGGCGAGGTGCTCCTGGAGACCAGGCTGATGGAGCTGGGTGGCCCCGGTGTGAACGGATGGCTGGAGGGGAGGCGCTGCCCAACCGCGTTAGTGCTTTCTGCCAGCAGCAATGACGGAGAAAGCTCTCGCAGCTGTCCCTCAAATCCCTGTGCCGCATAGTCAAAACCCCTTCTGCTTCACAGCTCGTCTAGTCACTTGTATCAGTTACTGGCCCCGGCACCAAACTTCTGCCTTAGCATTTGGGTATCAATCCCTTTTGTCATCACTTTTCCTGCTGGTGTCCTTAAATGGACACAAGATGCAGGAGATGGTAATGCATTCCCTGCGGCATCTGCAGCAGCTGGGCAGTGTGACCCACATGCTGGCAGGGCCCATGGCTCTGGTGGCAAATGTCCCCTCCATCGGCTCAGCCGGTCCTAATACCCACAGGCAAAGTCTCCTCGCTTCCTGAGTCTTCCCAAAAACTTTGCTGCAGGCGGAGGGACTGAGCAGGAGGAACGCTCTTGTGCGCCATGCTGGCATCACTCGGCATCACTCAGCATCACCACCCCTGTGTTTACCAGACCGGGGCAGCCTGGCCAAAGCCCAGCTGAGGGTCCCATGGCCAGCTCGATAGCTCAGGGGTGAAGCGGCATGATGCTCCGGGAGGAGATGAAAGCAATGCTGCATCCACTGCAAACAGAGACACCAAAGAAAGTGTAGGGACACATAAGTTGTAGCTAATTAAAGAAAAACATGCTGAGAGATTTTTATGTTGCTGTTACTTATAAAAGAGCCAGTTAAAACAGCTTATTATGGTAATTACAGCAATGTAAAGAGAGACCTAGCAAAGATTACAGCATTTTAGTACACCATCATCATGGCTTAAGTGAAACATATTTAGGACTCAAACAAGACATCTCCCACGTGCCTGGCCAGGGGATAAAAGGAGCAGAAGATCCCTGCATGAGTTGTTCAGGTGGCTGCAATGTCCCCAGCCTGGCAGAAAAGCTGTCGGTGGCTGCTCATCGCGAGGCGGAGGGTTGGCCAGAAGAGGCTGGGGTGTGGGGCTGGCGCTGCATGTTGGCCAGTGCTTGGGAGAGCCAGGGTGGCAAGTGAGGAGGGGCAGAGATGGGCTATGGGGGAACATGGGGCTCAGATGGGTGACCTTGTGGTGGGCAGGCGGTTTATAGCTCTCTCCATCACCACCTCCATCACTCTGTCTGGTGATCATGAATCAAGAAAGAGGCCGTGAAGACCCATCTCCTCCACGTGACCTGGTGCTTCTGATAAATCCCCCACTTACACCTCCAGCTTCCAGCAACTGTGAGGAACTGGACCATAGATTTTAATGGCCCTGGTGGTATTTGTCCTCCCTTAATTTATCCAACCCCTTTCTGATACAGAATTTATGTTTTCACCCCTGGAGGTGGTGTCATCTCAGACTCTGTACTCCTCTACATCCAGATTTATACCAGCTTCTAGTTAAAAACTCTCCTTTAACCCTTTACACTATAAGTGCCAACTACTTGGTCCTATTTTGATTTTGGTAAAGCTCATCTTTCCTGGGTAGGGTCCCCCAAGATTTTCCCCAGTTCTTAAAAAATTCCAAACCCCTCTCCCCTATAAGTCTCTCAGCTTCTCACAGGTTTCTACATTTCTGCACAGCCCTGTTCAGGGAATGTCTCACAGAACATCACTGTGAAGTCTGCTGCCATCTTATTTACTGTCACCCACTGATCTCTCAAGTCAATGACCTAGATGTTTTATGAGGTCTGCCACCTGCACCACCATCATGTGCATGGTGGTGAAGCCCTCACAGCTATCACAAACCTGCTTTGGCCACCCTGGGCTCAGGAGACCACTCTTTTCTGGGGTATATGAACTGACTGCAGTGTGCATAACTTGTATTCCATTTCCACTAGGTCATGGGGATTTTGCCAGTGATGCTTAGTGCAGTACTCTCAAACCCACTCCTCAGCTGGTTTTTTACCTGCATATTGCTTCGCTAACAGCTGCTTTTCTTTTCTTTGAATTATTTCTTCTTTCTGAGGAGCAAGGGCTAGAAAAGCCTGTGGCCGTCTCTTCTCCCACAGCTAAACTACTGCTGCAGCCAAATTCTCCTCACTTGGACTGGCTCCCGCCGTCCCAGGGGCACCCAGTTCAGCATAAACTGTAGATGAGTTGCTGCAGATCATGTTTTCTCATGAAGGAACAACATGCAGATTTGGATTCACCCAACCTGATTCCATCTCCTAAAAGGAAGCATGACATCAAAGAAAGCATTACTCAGGTTGGGCTGTCAGCTTACAGCGATTTAAGATATGTGAGAAGCCAGGCCAGCCAACAGCATCCATTTCACCCCTTTGCAATCCAATCACCATCCAGATGGTGCTTGCCGTGCTGAGAGTGAAGCGTCCTCAGATACATCATGTGGAGCTCTCCCTCCGTAAAGGTGGCACCAAGGAAGCTTGGAAAAAGACAGGAACATATTTTCCTTTTTTATTTAAATTTAGGGAATTCAGAAAGGTCACATGGTGACTTTTTTAGGAGTGTTGCGACTGGGGTGACAATGATTTTGCAAACAAATGCATTGCAAGAGCGTGATGATCTGTGTTCCTGTGTTCGATAAGGGCATCAACCAGCTGCGCAAAGCTGCTCTCTCCAGGTCCTCGCTCTTATTAAAAATAGGGGACTGTATAGTTTCCAAATGTAAAACAAATGGCTAATCCACAACTTAACTTACTTAAGGCTCTCTGCTGAGCATGCCCTTATTCCCATTTAGCGGAGTCTACCGCATACCAGCCTGAAAAGCCACCGCGAATGTGGTCCAGACCAGCCCCTCATTGGCCTCCGGTGGCTTTCCTACCTGCAATAGCATGTACAGGTAATATCGCTACGTAGGAAACACGGACATTTGTGAGATCTGGTGCAAAAGTAGATGAGTATAGTGTTCCTTCCAGGTGACCGAAATGACTGCTCCGGGGGGAGTGTGTAGAAAACCCATGTGGCAGCAGGGCAACCCCAGGAATCCCAGCCCCTGGCAGCTAGCACCCAATGTGGACATGATTTACCTCTGTGCTGCGTGTGCCTAAGCTTTTGGATAGACGTGCCCCTGCGCAGAGGCCGCTGGCACTCGATCTGCATAATCGCAGATATGTGGCGATCAGCTGAGCGCCCTTAATGAGAAGGAGCCTGACTTAGACCAGCGGGGAGGAGAGCCGAAGCCAGATTAGGTTTCTACTCCTGCAGCCGCAAGCAGATGCAATGACCCTCCACAGCCAAGTCTGGTTCTGAAAACTTCTCTCTTTTGCAGAGGCAATTAAATCCCTCATGTGCAGCCTTGACATTAAAACATATTTAAATTTAAAAGCAATGCTTAGTAATAAAGTTGAGGGGTTTTTTACCAGTTTATTTGGATGTCAGATTTGAGCAGAGACCTCAGGCCTGGCTGATTCATGCCTGTTTCATTTTTCCATTCAATCCATTTTCTCTGAAAAGAAGACATAAGCAGTGAAGCCAATATAGTTTTATTGGATTGAATGCACTGCCACTAAAACAAATATATGTACACTCAGGCCACTACACTTTTATTAAAACAAATAGAATTTAATTCAAACCAGCATTCAATAGCTACAGTTTGGGTTTTGGTGGTTTGTTTTGTTGTTTTTTTTTTTTTAAATAGATGAAATTAAATCCTACCAATACTTTTGCTCAATATGTTTTCACAATCAGATTCATTTGACCTAGACAATATACATTTATCATAGGTAACACATTTTTATTAAAAAGAAATTCACAGAAACCAGGTTTCTTTTGAGCGTGCAGACAGAAACCCTAACCCATTGTAAGATTAGACCAGGAGAACAAGTGGGAGGGTATTGATCGTTATTTTTTATGGTGCTAAATGGCACTTCTACTTAGGATTTTTTTTTTAAACTACTACACTTGGCATGACAGATGTCTCCACACAAAAGAGACTTTTAGAAGTCAATATCTTTCCAAAAAAACATATCTTGTACAGACCAGCAGTGGAAACAAATACAATGCTCAGTACAAACAAATGCAGCCATCAAAGGATTACAATGCATTCAGAAAAGAGCAAGGGAATGAGGGCTTGTACCTGAACCAAGGTGAAACTACAGGACACAGTATTTAGGAGAACCAGCCTGTGGTACAAGCAATCCAAAAAAGAAACCAAAAAAGCTCAATACAGAAATGAAACCGAGTTGTCATTTACAATAGTGATATTCACTAAATTACTTTTCTACACCTGTGTTTGTAGATGAGATTTTTGTGGATGCCAAGGGGAAGTGTATTTCCTTTTTACACTAATGCTTCTGCAAATCAAGCCTAGGTCTCCATGTGTGTCTAATAAGAAACATGGTTTTCCAAAAACCTTATTTTGCCCTTCTAAAACCTTTTCATCTCTTTATTCATTGGGATCCACCTTATATCTGGAGAGGTTGCTGTGTTCCCTAGTCTCCTCTCCCTCTTTCCACTTTGGTTTCTCAGAGAACAACACAGAACTTTAGGAGAAGTGTGTGTAAAAGCATTCACCATTTTTCTTGACAACATTTTGCAAAAGGGGGACTGGTCCTCCTGTGCAAGCCAAGCTGTTTTCTCCACCAGGAAAAACACTCTGAGGAGGTTGTTGAGATGTGCCCGAGTGACGGTGGAGTGCACATTTTGGTTCAAGTCAGGAGAGCATGTGCACTTACCCCCCATGGGTTCATCCAAATTTTTTTCCTCTGCTGTTAGCAAAATTTGGGAAGAAGAAAGAAAATTATTTCATAATCTTATATGAAAATTAGCTGTAGCAGATAGTAACGGCCTCCTCTGAGCTCACAGTGGTAACAGAAATGCGGATGGCAGCACTGCGACCATCAGAGTGTCGCCTTGGCTGTGTTCAGACCTGCCACCATTGGAAACAGGCACATCCACGACCACTGAAGCATAATTTTGGTTGCTGCTTGAGCTCCCTCCCCAAGGCTGACAGAAGATGCTGAGTTTATGAATGTCTCGTTGGGGTCAGTGTCAGAGCAGAGTGCATATAAATACCCGGTTGGGAGGTTTAGTGAGGGGGACGTCCCCTGTTTTTTCCCCTGCATCCTAAAAGGCACTCTGTCATGTTGACCTTCCCTCCTGAATCAAGGGCTCTCTCTGGAGTGTCAGTCGGGAAAGCATCATTAGATAGCGGTGGTGGGGGAGCACCATCCCCTCCATATGGGCTGAACAGCTGCCTTTGCAGACTTCGTAGCCAGGGGAGCAAAGGATTAAGTTCAAGACCCGTACCCAGACATCCTCCCCCACGTTGTGCTGAGTGGCAGCGCGGTGCAGGTGACAAAATGCTTCCACTGTTTCCAATCCGCTTTGTCAGGGACCGGCTACCGCTCCTTTGCCTCATTCCCAGTGACGACATTTCCAGTTAACAGCTCAGCAGCTGCGTCTGCCCGTCAGGTTTCTCCTCCCTGCCAGCCTGGTGCAGAGAGAGGAAAAAAACCCGACCCTGCTCCGAACAATTTTAATTAATACTGACATTTATCAAGCTGCAGAGGAAGCAACTGCTGCTCGTTGCTTGGGTTTACGTGAAAATAGTAGAAATAAATGGAACTGTCATAAAGTTGTAGACCATCCCGTCTTCATTACAGCTAGCGCCTGGGAGAAATGAATTGTGAGCAGCAAGAGATACAGGAGCCCATGGAAAGGCTGATGGACTGCCCAAGCACTGAGGCTTTCTCTGAAAGGCAGGCTATTTCCTAAATCATGCTGCCTTCCTCCCTTGTAGACAGGCAGGTCTACTTGGGATGCCTGGGGATAAGCTGTGCAGTGACCCAGTAAATGTCATCCAGGTCCCCACTGCATCACACCTCGCTCCAGCGGTGGCAGACCCCTGTCCCTCATGTGGTTTGGTCACGCCGTACTCAAAATATCCTCTGCTGCTTTCAAAGCCCACATCTGAGTCCTCCCAAGAGCTGCTCATTGCCTGCCTCACGCCTGCCAAAGGACTGCAGGTCCATGACCTGGAGGCACATACACCTTCAACAGGGCTGGTAAAGGCTCCCATGGTAGAAAGGCCAAATAACTGTACGTTATTGCTGCAAAATGCAAATAGCTTTTTCATGCAAAGCACGTATAAGGTCTCCGCATCCTTACAAGCCACCTTACCCATTTGCTGATCATTCACGGGCCTTTTAAGTGTTGTAGAAGCTGCAGTATTATCACAGCTTTCTACCAGGGCAGCCTTTGGATGTTTCTACCTGCTTATTGACAGCTCTTCCCTGAACTCCTCTGTAACATTTATTTCCTAGCAAAAACATAAACCATGGAAGAGAATAATTTTTTTATATCCTGATTCCTGGAGGTAGAAAAAAAATCGCTCTTTCCTTGCAGGTGTGTTCCTGCACCCCAGTTGTCCTCTATTTTAGCTGAAAAGCAACAACAAAGAAATAAGGAAATAAATAGGAAGTCTCTGTATGATGGGACGGTAGTAGTGTACGTGATTTTCTTTGCAAGACCTAATAACTGACCTGATATGCAACACTAACTGGTCTACTATATGCTTAAAATACATCCTATCAAAAGAAAATTTTATGCCCAAACTACCCCCAAGCCAGTATCTCATGAACTAGTTAAAAATGGATGTTCTAAGCAAGGAATCTGTAGGGCAGGAGAAGCTGATATTTAATCCCTCTGGGCATGGTAAATCCTCCTGTGGCCCCAGACAAAGGGATGTCTCTTGGGGCATATATCGTTGGTGTTGGTTTGCTGTTCTGATGTGGACCTGCAGCGCTGGATTGACACCAAGTACTCTTCAAAATGTCATTTTTGCCTTTAATGCCCCAAAGTAGCTCTAGCTGCCAGCGAACAAGCCATGTAATCACTCATCAGTGCTTTCCCAAGCTCTGAAATAGGGCCAAGAGCAAGGGAAAACCCAAATCCCCCAAACCCACATCTACTTTTCTAACCCACAGACATACAGTGATAGCGGACTGATGAATTTCTGTAAAGTCCTCAGAAATGACAGAATTGGATCCTGGTGGCAAATAGCCATAGACCCTCAAAGTGATAGGACCCCCTACCTGCTCCCCCCACCCCTACATACAGTGTCACATACAGTTTAGGAATCCGGATTCAGTTGCAGTGCTTGACACATCAGGATGTCTTCTGTAACCCTTATTTTTAATGCTGTTGTTTAATACAGTACAATACAGCAGTCATCCCATAGTGACTTTCGAATGGGCCCTCCAATCCTGAAAATGCACGGTGAATGATAAATTATTCTTCCCAATATTGTTAAAGCAAAATCCACCTCTTTTTTTCTCCTTTAGCTCTCACCAGCAGCAACTGTTGGCTGCTGATAGCTACAGACAGCACATTTCCCTTTCAGGAAACAAATATTGTTTTATTTTGTTGAAAAAAATATCCCCTGTAATGTCAGCTATAAAATACAGTAACTGGTCTTCAGCAATACATTGAATTATACACACCTAACTGTATTGGAGACTATAAATTCATCAGATGGCGCAGGCCAGGGGGCTTGTGGAGTGGAAGGGATTTGTCTCTTGTCCCCCTCCAGGGAGAACTGTCACCCTAGTGCTGAGATATTGCTCGAGCGGTTGCTCTCTAGGGGCAGAAAAGGCAGAACTTGCTGAGTCTGTTTGCGATGTGCTTATCTATTATTGACATTCATATCCCATAATAACTCAGGGAACAAAAATAGAAAATGTGCCCACTCAAAACATCTTTGGATCCAGAAATGACAAATTTCTACTGCAGGAAAGGGACTGATTGGGTTCCTGCAAGTCCAGTCCCTGTGGGCAAATACCTCACCACCTTCTGTGCTAAGTTTTTAGAAACGCACGTGATTGTGGGGATGTGTCAGAAAACATAAAAGAAAATCATACGCAGTGTTAGCGTCACTGACATGGCATTAAAGCCTACCAGCAGCTGTTCAGCAGAGTTACATCATGTATGGTGATAAAGATGATATTTTTTGCATTTCCTTGTATTTACTACTTATTTTTCTCTATTTTGGGGAGCCTGGTTCTACTGCCTTTCTCCCACAGACATTCTCCTCACCTTTTCTCCCAGGTTCTCTAAGTACCACAGGGTGCCCTCTTAACAGCTTTTGAGCAACATTTCCTGTCTAGCCAGCTTTGTGTTGATAAGACAACCTTCCAGTTAAATCTCTTTTGTAACTGTGTTTTAACAGAGAAATAAAAACTAACATGGAATGTAACAAAATACATTTTTCAGGCTAAAGCAGCAGGTTGAGTCGTTGGGGTTTTTTTCCATACCGGTAAACATCGTTTTCAAAGCTCTGTTATTTCCATGATGGCTTGCATTGGAATTCCTAATCCTAATCAATTTTGAGCAACTAATTGCCTGTTAAAACACAATATAGTCTCTTTAAAATGAGAAGTATCCTTGCCTGTACTAATGAACTGCTTTTCTTGATATAACTAACTTTCTACAGCACCTTTTGCAGTGTCTACTGCTGTTTTACCTTCCTGAACTTCCCTGATCCAGTTTCATTTTGAATAGTTTTGTCAAGAACAACAAAAATTACCTGATATGAAACCTCAATAAAACAATGAGATTATTTCTTCTGAAGTTGCCTTCTTGGGAGAGCTTTGGTTTAGCTGCCAAAACATGAATCGCATCAGCACACGATTTGTGTCACTAATTTCTGTCAAGTCTACTTGACTAATTCAGTGGGTTTAGGCCAACACCGAGACTAAGGTCTTACTGCTTTTAATAAGCCATTTTTATTATAAACGTACACATCAAGTTTATTATTTTTATTCATAGAATTTTCATTAGAGATCTGTGCCTGAGATCTATGCATCACTCATTACACGCCAATAGATATGGTATACTTGTTATAAATTATGCAAATTTGGGGACAAATTTGACCTAATGTAGTCTACAGTGTTAGTTCATGAAATGATACCGTTGGGTTTACAGCCCCTGCGACTACATGGGAGACTGGAGGTATAAGCTAAAGCAGGGAGAAAAGCACAGTATATCCCTAATTTCAGTTTATGCTTCTCCGTCTTAATGCAAACAATCAGTCATTACAGAAGGACGCATGATACCGATCCTTTCCCCACTGAGGTCAAGTAGTGCCTCTGAAGAGAGAGAACTGGATTCACTGATAGAAATGATAGACAATTAGTGCATTCTGCGTTTAATTGGAACGAATGAACTTGATTATTTGGTTTCCAATAAAGCAAAATAAATGGTACATAAATCCATTAATAATGAAGAATCTTTGGTTCTTTCTCTGTTGTTATTTTTGATGCTCAGAAGTGGGTCACTCGGTATGTGCATAAACAAAGAAGATAAATGGCTGGAAGAGGAATGAATTTTCCATAACCTGATTAAAGGATACGTCTGGCTCCTCGGAGAATGTTATAGTGCTTAATGATTTTGTTGTTGCTGTTCTTAATGTGTCTAATGTTTGCTGTTTAAGAAAATCAAGAAAAATGTTAAAAGGTTGCTCCAGAAGGGAGCTGTCAGCCAGGAGGAGGAGACAGCCCTGTTTAGCCAACAAATTCTCCACTGGCAAACTGAAGAGAGAGAGGAGACCCTTCCCACCCCCAGCCCAGAGTAAAACCTCATTGGTTCTAAAATGAGGGGCCAGTAAACTGTGTGATGTGACCCCCAAAACCCTGCTCCCCTGACTGCAGCCTGGAGCCCCAGCTGGAGCATGGCGCAGTAGTGTGCACACAAGCTTTGGGTACATGTCCCCTGGCAAGCCTTGTGTGTGCCTCGGGACCTGGGGTCAGGGAAGAAACCCCAGCAGCCTCAATTTAGATGTACTCCTATAGACCCAAGATGCCCCATTTTTAAGCATCCTCTTCCCCAAAACTGAGCACCATTGCTGCTGAGAACTGGAGCACCCCTACGCTGGGCAGGACCAGGCCTTATGCACATTGACCCTCAGTGCCCTTGCGTCCTGTGCCTAGGAAACCAGGTTCAGCCTCAGGTTGTATGTGACCAGAAATGAGTCTCAGGCATGGTGCTGCTGCCACGTCCGAGCTGCAGAGCTGGCACTCCCCCCGGGTGGGCTGCAGTCCCATGGCAATGCCCCTGTGCCTCGCCGTCCCTGGGAACCCTTGCAGGGAAGAGACCAAGAATAGCCTGCTCTTAGTCCGGCATGCCATTCGGTTGGGGCTGATACAAATTTAGATGTGGAGGTTTGGATGTCCCTGGATCCCACTGTTTAGGTACAGGCTCTGCAGTCGCATCAATTTGCACCGATTCCTGGTATCAGCATCCCCCGGTCACCGCACAACATTCACTTCTCTCCCCAGTCGCTTCATCAAAATCCAAGTGTTCCCAGGATAGCATGTGCTCTTTTGGCAGTGGCTGTGAGACTAGGCTTAAAATACTAATGGGTTGCGTTATTATTTTAGCATGCTGCTAGTACAGTTCTGTGCAGTGCAAACTAGGGGAGGGAATTGGCAGATGCTAAGAGATCGTAGCAACAAAAGTTGAGAAAAGATGCGTCGACAAAGAAAAGACAGTTACCTAGCCTGGAGGGCTTTCTGCCTGCCAAATTGTGAAAGTCTGCTACAGACAAATGGAGCCATGAGAACCCCTAAAAGAGAAGGCAGAAAAAAATCCTTATAATATCATATGAAGGCTCCTTTGTAGTGTGAAATGACAAGCACCTTAACCAGAGCAGCTGCTACTAGCGATCCCCGAAATGACAGTTAGGAGGATGATGACAGTAATAATATACCTTTGAAGGGTAAAGCCTTTATTAAGGAAAAATTAACAAAATTAATTCCTAGTATTACTCAGTAATTTGTCTGGGGTCACACAAAGGTTGAATTTAACTCTCTTCAGAGTCAATATTTTTCAGGAGTCTGCATCTCCTTAAGAAAAGAAGCTCTATTTGTTTCTTCCAGATCTGTTTGCACTTTGTATAGCTACTGCCATAACATCATCAAGCTGGTCTTTGTTAGCTGAGGATCCTTTTCACATCGCTCACCATTTTAGTTCCCATAACAACAGAATACATTTGTAGCAGGGAAACTCAGCTTCTCTCTGGTCTTTTGGGGTAAGATTGTTTCTTCCACTTAAAAGGAAGCTTGTAACACACTAGAGGTTTGTGCAAACCTGAAAACTTGTGGAAACACAGTAAGTGGTCTGATGAAAAGTGCTTAACTTCCATATTTAAACAACATCCTCAGGTGAAGCGACAATTTCGAACACCTGCAGCTTTTGGCTTTGGTATAGCCAGAAATTGCTATACCATATCTGCACTTTGTAATTAAGATATGAAATGCATGGGTTTGAATGTGCCTTTTTAGATTCCAACAAATTCATTGTGTGTTTATGAAAACACACAGCCGTACCAAAAAAAAAAACTTTCCCTGAATTCAATACTGCAGGCACAATTTAATGCAAACCCAATTTATGACTTAATGCTCCAGGGACCATAGTGGGAGATTGTTACATTATTCTTTTCTAATCCTATTTGTGTTTTAATTTGCTAAGTCTGTAATGAGGTGCATGCCTTGAATAGATTCAAGATCTTTCACATTGCTTTTGACTTTGTTTAATATAATAGATTGTACAGTTTGCATTCAGAATTGAGGTGTTCCAGTCAGTACTATCTCTTCATTTTCAAAACCAGAGTGGATAAGATTATGTCCTGAAAGTAATTGTATCCATGTTTCCTTGTTTATCACTTAATGGTTTATTTCCTGTTATAATTTTCTGTTACAATATGTGAGGTCACAAAAATCAATTCTCGGTGGACTCTGACTTGACTGTTCAAAATTACTCCCCAAAACACTCTGAAAATATTATGGAGAAAATAAAAGACTGGGTAGTAAGTGGCTGGCTATACTGATTCTTTGGTACTATTCTTCTTTGATCTTTTGTGCTGATGAAACTCTAGCAGAAATATAGAGAAATGGAGTAAAACATCAGCTACAGGAGATACCCAAGTGATGATAATCAACATACCTCTATTTATGCCAGTGATTTATGGCAATAAATCTACCCCGATATACCCACAGCATTTTTGTTCTGAGATTTATTGTCTGTGATCCTATGTGCCGTTCATCTACATGGAGAACAGAAATCCTATTTCAGATAATTTCTCAATTTTTACTTTGTTTTAATTTTGTTTGGAAGAGAAAGAAAAAAAAAAACCTCCACAAATTTTTAAATTTTATTTTCATGACCATACTATAAAACATACCATACCACAAAGCCATAACAATTCAGAAAGAAAAAGTATTTGAAAAGTTCAATGCCTTGTCTCAAAATGTCCAGACAGGGAGGGAGGGAAGGAAGGGAGGGAGGGAGGGAAAGAAGGAGAGAAGAAGAGGGAAAGAAGTTGGGAAGTGAGGGAGGGAGGGAGGAAAGCAACGCTGTCAGGCTGAGTTGGATTTTAGCAGGACTCTTTTCTCAGACAGCTTGCAGTACTAACATTTTTCTGATTTGTTCACCTTGCTGTACCATGCAAATCTGTGTCCTGAGTCCTCTTCCACCTGTAAGAGTCATACCAGGAGGAAATCAGGTTTGTGATTCCAAATGCATGGCCAGAGCTATTTGCGGTTTTCTGGGCCCTGGCACTGTAAGAATCTCTATTAAACCCACCAAATGTAGCTAGAGCAGCAACAGCATCGCTGATCCAAAATGAGCTGTGGGTAGACATTCCACAGAGTATGGGAAACGGTGTTTGCACTGATGCTCACCTTTCAGTGCTTAGTACCAGTGTCAGTTCTCATCTGGATGAACCCAGTGAGGACGTGTCCCAGCTAAATGCCTTCTTGCAACACCAGTCAGCCATTCCTCTTGATTAGCTAGGTAATTCTGGGTACTTTCTCCCATGTTTTCCTTTCCTGGACATTGTTTTGCCTGGATCCATGCCCTTGGGGGCAGTCAGAAGCCAAAAAACTCCAGGATTTTATCAAAATCAAAAGACAGGGGTAATCTTTTTCACGTGTTTTTCTCTCTAACGAATGCATTCATCCAAAACCTGGAGTCTATTGCAATAGCACAGCACAATCACACCTTATGTGTCGCAAATGCAGGAGTCCGAATCTGCCTTGGAATAGTGAAAGCTCTTGTAATTTAATTTCTTTTTCAAGTATGCTTTCTGTTCACTTTCCCCATAGCCTTGAGGACTAATAAATCAGAATAATGGAAATCTTACAGAAATCTTGCATCATATTGAGAGCTGCTTGTAATTTGTGAAACCTCCTCTCATGCCAACAGATCCTTCAGCTCCTTATTTCATCAAAGTGAGTGTGAAGCAACTCCAGTCTTGCTCAAATTTTGGGAGAAGGAGAATGAGGCGTCTGGGTTCACGTCTCTGGCTCTAAGCTCTAAGCAGATGGGTGCTGGATCGACTGCTGCAATACACTTTTTTTCTAGCTTGGGTGCAGCTAAAAATCTTTCTCATAAACTTCTTGACAGCGGGAAACTCCTAAGCATCAGTGAGACCCTATACTGAAATTTTTAAGCTCTGAGAAAATATCTGTGGGTATAGCAATACCATCCCAGGAAAGTCCAGCTCCATCCTTGGTTTAATACTGAATGCAAAGCCTGAAACTCTAGTAAGTACCTTACAGGTAAACAAAGGCAATCTTTATTTCAGATGGCTGAAAATGGAAGATGAGTCTTATTAGAATAGCCCTTGGTTAAGAGTATTTATTTTTGGATGCAGTGCTGTCTAATTTGTTACAATGCACCTGCTCCCACTCACACCGGGTAGCATCTGGTGACGATACTGATGGGAAGGACACAGGAGGAAGGAATATGGGGTTTACTTGGGGGATGAAGTAGTACATCCACAGATGTAATGAATAGAAAACACCCAAGTCTAGATGGAGGATCTTCAGATAATCATCTTCATAGACCACAAGTGGCCTTTAGAGTACTTCCTGATCATCTGGAGAATAAAATAAATTCTTTGATTAAATACTGGGGTTCATGACACCAGGACTGATGCCATTCCCCGATACTGCTTCACTGAATCTTGCTGTGGCACAGAAAAAAACCCCAAAACCCCAAGCATGCAGGCTGTGTGGTGGCTGCCTCCAGCAGATGTGGCAAAATGGCTTTGAAATTGGAGCCGGATGGCTTTCAGGAAGCGCTGCTGGCCACGAGCTAGAGGAGGAGCCCATCAGATCCATGGAACAAACTTAAAAATGGCACTCCTGACTGACGGGCACTGCCTGCTCCCGCTACCCCCCATGTAGTGACTGGGTTAAGTGCACGGGAGGTCCAACTATTCCCTTCAGACAACTCTAAAGGGTGAAGTGGCACCCAGCATCTCACCCTCAGCTGTGTGTGCTGCAGGCAGCCAGACCCCCACCCCACATGGGTTCCCAGGGCAAGGGCACGAGGGCTTCTGAAGTGGATGTTTGGTGAAAACGAGATGCTTGACTCCAACAGTGCAACGCTGGAAACCTTTTCACAGCTTTCGCCTTGCCTAAATCCATCAGTGCCGCCTCTCTATTTCACTTTCACACGGAGTTATGCCTCTCTACTCTGCCCTGACCTAGCCAGATTGAGAAATTAGATAAACTTCCACATTAGTCCCCAGAGGGCAACCTTCAGACATGACTAACACACCATTGGGACCAGCCTGTGTTTAGCTGGCTACTTCACTGCTGTAGAAGATGTGAGTTGGAATCTTCTCAGGCAAAGGAAAGAGCTGAATTCATATTTCCCACTCCCTGGCTAAGTGCTCTGCCACCCAGCTTTTATATAAAAGCAGGGCATGATGCACTACTTATACGTTCTCATTTACAAGAAAGCAGCAGCAGCTGCCCCTCTTTCTTCCAAAATTTCCTGTGGACCCCAGAATTACCAGTGTGTTCATTTCCCCTGCAAAGGACCATTGGATGCAGATCGCCCAAGGGTTGTAGTCAGAGCAGAGCTCAGTTGCTGTGTCTCAGACAGTCCTGGACCAAATGCTGAGCTGCTCAGGATGGAAAACACAACCCGGGGGGCAAGGATGGAGGATACAGGCCGAGAAGGAAGCAGGGCTTTAGGCTTGTGTGCTACACATTACTTGAAAATGGGCTCCGTCTTACCTAACACCAACCTTCTAATGGTTGGGTACCTCAATTACACTCATCGCGACTTCTCTTGAGTCAGCAGGGAGAGATGGGTGCTTCCCAGAGTGGACTTACTTATCAAAGGAGACTCACCTTTGCTTGATGCAGGCACCTCAGGATGCAGTTCCACTTTTCTCTGGAAGCAGCATGGGTTTAAAGCTCCTCGTCCTTCCCCATGCACATTCGCATGCACGTTGGCTGCCCCAGCCACCACAGTGCTTGCAGGCTGCCTTCTAAGCTGGGACAGTGAAATCCTGTTAAAGCAAAGTCAGAATTTCCCATACTGCTGCCCCTGTCATGTCGAGTTTTAGTTTTGACTTCCTTTTGTTCAAGGATACCCAGATGGAGTAATTGATTTTCTGTGATGGTAGGAAAAAGAGTATAAGAGTATGAGGGAAGGATGTCTCTTACCTACTGGTGTCTTAGGAAGCATTTATGAAAGGACACATCTTGTTTATTATGGGAGATGCATATTAAAGCATTAGAATAAATCTGTGACTTGACAATTGTCAGTGTGTAGCAAAGAGCAACTTCACAGTCATGGCACAGCCAGTAAAGCCTATGGGACCCTGTGTCTAAAGAACAGAGGGTGCCGGAGCTATGGGAGAATCCCCATCAGCTGGCTGCAAAATACACTTGCAGAGAGCAGCAAGGCACGTTTGGCCAGGTAATATTTCCCATCCTGGGCCAGGAGAGCTGCAGGGCCCTTCCTCACCCTGCTCACAAATTAGTCCTGCCCTTACGCTCCGGGTCGCACACCCCAAGAGGGCCGGGCACCCGCAGAGCACACCACCACCCCTTTTCACTCACACTTCGCACCGGTAACAGGCACCTCTCACCCGCAGGTCACAGCAGCCGAGGTTGCTTTAACAGTAGGCAACCAGGCTGCTGCAGACCGTGGAGAGACAGGCAGGGAAGCACTTCCAGCAGTGAAAAAAAAATCAGTGCCCACAAGATAAAACGCATTTAGTGGGTAATACAGTGCCTGCATGCTAAAATTCCTGGAGGTAATTAGACTTCATTTTTGCATATGCTTATTGCTTAGTCTCAAGTATATTTTTCCTAAAAGCATTAAATATTTTGTTATAATTCCTTGAAGACAGAAAGCATCCATTCCTCCACAAATAAAATCAGATATTTGTGTTTGTTCCTTTATATAGACGCATGTAGGAAAGCGTGGGTGTACATCTATATCTCTCTATTGAACATAATAATGTGCTATAGAGGGATCTAACCTTATAGTGGTTATTAAAAAAAAAAAAAAGAAGAAGAAGGACAGCTGTTAGGCGCTCTTTCCATAAAGCTTCGGCAGTGGTAGCTGACCTTTATCATGGCACTAGCATGTATTAGCCAAAATAATACTTTAACAGTTTTTTAGTACCCGACTATATGTTCTGTTATAAGGAATAGCAAATGTTTAATCATAAATATTTTAATGGCTTCAGGGATTCATGGTATTCAATGACTGTGTTAAATGATAATAATCACATCTGGTTTATTACTATAGTAATTCAGCAGCTTCTCTTCAGTAGTTATTTTTTATTATATGTGCTGTGCTACTGTCATGGTCATTTATAGCGGTAATATTTTAAAGTGGCTCATTTGTTTGTTTAAGGACAGTTTCACAATATATTTCTGTATTAATATACATTTTGTACTATTATTTCCAAGCTGCCACTGGAAAATTGATCCTAGCTTGTTACGATGAGAGGGGCTGGGACTTGTGCAGAATACCAACGCCGAGAGCAAGTGACGGAGCAGATGGGTAGTGTACTGGTCTCCACTGGGGCTGTAATTGCTGTTGAGTTTTATTCATAAATGTAGGGGTCCATTAAGAAATAGTTAACTAATAATAAACATGAGGGGAGGATTTGAATCAGGCAGAGCACAGACAGAACTAGAAAAATACCATAGTTAAACAGGCAAAAAGCAACTGGATATGGCCATTTTACACATTATTACCCAATAATACTCCCATTTTTTGCATGCTAGTGCACTTATAATGGAGGGACTTTTACTAGGGAGAACTGATTGATTTTGCTGATTGTTTCATTCAGTTACCTGCCCACTCTCAGTCACATGAGAGGGGTCTCATTTATCTTAATGGGATCACTCATGAGAGTAAAGGTTTGGAGGATCAAGCCATATATCAGCACAAATGGGAAGGAAGTAGCAGGAGTTAGTTATCAAATTAGAGGAGGGAACACTCAAGACTGAAAAGACCTTCCCATCATTATCTTCTCCCCTTGGAATTGCGATTTTCTAAAACCTCATGTTCTGCAGGGTGCTGCAATTCCTGGCCATGGCATCCTCAGGCATCTGGGATTCAAGTTATTTACCTGGAGAAAGTCATAGGGGAACATAGAGCACAAAGGAATGGCTCAGAGGGTGGCATTTGTGAGGATGGGGCAATCTCTCGTCAGGCCATCATAGTACTGGTGACTACTCCCTCTCTTCGCAGCCCAACCCTGGAAGGTTTACGTTGAATTTAAAAGCAGCAGAGCCGCTCCTGGCCACGCTGACTTACATCAGAGCTTGCCTGGTGTATTGAGACCTTGCATTGCCTTTGTAGCTGGTACAAAATAATTAGGAATCATATTCATGGGTGTGAAAGATACAGATAAAGGCAATTTGTAAACCTTGCCCATGCAAGAAAAACTGGTACAGCAAGGGTTAACTTTCTGCTTTCTCTTTTTTTTTTTTTGTCCTTTCTCTCTCTTCCCCTCCCTTTCCCGCTTTTAATGACCTGGTGAAGGAAGCTCTGTTTAGTTCTGCAAAACCCCTCCACTACCCCACCACACAGGATGTATCGAATTGTTGCAGCAAAAGTTAAAAGGAAACTGAGGACAATTGTTTGTGCTTCTTTCCTGCTCCATTTTCCAGTTGGTTTGATTGGTTGGTGGGCTGAGGGTAAATGGCTTTTATAGCATTGAATGATGAATGACTCTGAAATAGTCTGTAACCAGAAGTGCCGACTGACATGCTGCTGATTTAACTGACATGCAGGGTTATGTTTGTATAGAGTCACTTAAATAAACATGTGTTAGGCTGGAGCCAGCTACGCCAGCACTTCTTTGCTTCCCCTCCACCCTCCATTCATCACTAAAAGATAACGATAACGATTTGATCTTCCTATCAGGCATTCATTATATTAATTAATTCAAATGTAATTGTTTTAAATGCCTCTCCATTGCTGTGGGTACTTTGTACAGCACTTAAAACACACACACTATCAGAGGACAAAATAAATCCTCAATAAAAAGATACACTCATCAAACGGGCTCCTTCAAACCAGCAGTCCCTTTCATCCCGCAATTATCTCCTTAGCCTTCAAAGCAGCCTCTCCCTAAATGCTCAGGAAAATAAATGGGTCCAGAAGCTTGACAAGGAGTTCAACTAATCCTGGCTCTTGCAAAGGAGTCAAAGCAAATTCTTCAGAGAAAAAGCTCTTCTAGAAGATCCCCCTTTCCTCTACTCTTATTTACCTTTGCACAATGCTTGTTCCTTTGTGGCTTTCTGTGAAGCTTCATCAAACCTTATAAAGGTCTTTATTCCTCTTTATGGCTTTTTTGTCTCCCAAGTGAAGTGCAGAAATAAATTTCCAATCCAAGCTTTAAAAATACATACACTGGCATTGAAACCCACCCTTCTGTGTGATTATAGTAGGCAAGTTGGGATGCAACGATCTGTTTTTAATGTGTAAATCAGGGAAGAGTGAAAAAACAAGGTAGGGATTTACGCAAGGGCCCTTCCTCTGAGTAGTTCTTCATCTTGGCTTTGGGATCCCTGTCTGACCTAACACTCAGCAAAGCTTTATTGCAAGATTCAGGCGGGCTTAAGTTTTAATAACTCGCACATTGGAAATACATGGTTACTCAAAGTGCCAGTGTGAGATAACATCTATTATAAGACTGTGGTTTAGGCACACAAGGATGGATTCCTTTCACATAAGGGAGTAAATGTAATTTAAAAATTCTATCAATTGCATTTACCCTGATTTTATTCTCATACTCTATTTATTTCCCATCGTTGTGCACTGGAAATGACCTCTGCCTCGCCACAGACAGTCCCCAATTTCCATTGCAGCCTCCACATACCACAGCAGTGCAAAATGATAAAAAGACCGGATAAAATAATGCACTGGCTTGTTCATCTTAAACATCACCTGATATTGCCAGGTTTTATAAAATACTCTGGGTCTGAGTCACGACTAAGTCTCTCCCTGGGGTCGCCCACGGATGAATAAGGCCATCTGTTTCCAGACCATTCTGCCCGTGCTGCCATACAGAGTAGATGACAAACAGCCTTTGCTAATGTCCATGGCAGGATTTTTAATGCACTCAGTTGCTAGATGCAGAAAAGCCTCCTAGCCCTCTCCAGGAGGATAACCCGCACCCAAGCCTTCAGAGTATTCCGATAAAGGCCTTCCTAATCCTGAGGTAGCTGAAGTAAGCAGGAAAGGGGCTGGAGACTGGCTTCAGCACCAATTGAAATCAACTCTTGGGGCAGAAGCAGAAAGGATGGAAAGGAAAGCTCTGCAAAGCTTTCTGGGCCCCAACTGCATCCACTTTCGCCTCTGTCCAGCTGAGCCGGGAAACCCCAGCAGCCAGCATGAGCTTTCCCAAACTTACACCACCTGCTGCTCATGCCCCCATGCCTCAGATAAGTCGAATGGAAAGGGAATTCTTAAAAAGCACATGGTGGATTCATGGTGTGAATTAAAACTGGGAGCAAATTGCCATAGCCACTCTCGTGAGCTTTGGTTGCAGTCTGAAATGGCTGGTTTAATGTGGTGGTGGTTCACCCTTTTTTTCATTGCTTGCTCATGACACCCAGATGGCTATTGCCTTACTTTACTCCGAGCTTGCAGAAGCATCTTGTATGACATCAGCCTATTCCTTGGAATGAGATTTGCTAATTAACTCATCCCCCTTCCCCTCTGTTGACTGAAAAAGGGCCTCTTGCACTGGAGACCTGAAGAATTACAGGGCACAGCAGTAGCTGTTGCATTTAATATTTAGCATACCCTTGTCTGGCTATTTGGATTCTGCAGAACACTGTATGCCTGATTTCTATCAGGTCTAAGCGATGTCTCATTGGGGGCCTAAATTACATGACAGAACCCCTTTAAGGGAAAAGGAGAATGAATACCACCCTCTATAAATTAGCTGGAACAAACAAACTAGTTGCTCAAAGTTACTGTACTCCTGCCAGGAGTCATAAACCAGCTAGCTGTGTTTAAGAAAAGTAAAAACTGTTTTTCCTACCATGGAATAAACAGTCTCTGGATTCTATTCCTAACCACAAATGGCGAATGTATGCAACTCTCCGAGAACCAAATTCTGCTCACTTTCCAAATTTGCTTAATCTCCAATCCTCGGAGATTAATTAACTCGATGGGGAAGCCAACACTGAAGTTGGAATAGGGGTGTTTTTTGAAGTAAGTGCTGTTCTGTTCATCTAAAGAAGCTGCTCTGCTGACGCCAGCAGAAAAATCTGCAATATTTAACCTAGATGTTCCTGTTTTCCAGTTTTGCAAGTAAAGTCTTGATTTTAAGTACAGAGAACCGAGAAATAGATACTGGGCACAGATATGACGTCTTGTAAGTCAGAGAGAAAGCATTTCTCTACCTCCAGAATTAATCACAGAGATTTCTAAACAAACCACAGAGTGATCAGACGTTCATACAGTGTATACAGTATATATGCCCTGTGGGGAATGAGTTTTTTGGCCTTTCCGTGGAAAGAGCTAATACTCTAGCTAATTCTTCAAGAGCACAGAGGGACCAGATCATCCCACTCACCACTGGGAGTTGCTGCAGGCTCCTGGCAGTGAAGCCCATGGGGAACCCCAGTATTGCTCCATGCCCTGACAGTTGCAGAGACAGAATGTGCAATGTGCATTCAGAGGGCACATTCCTTACCCTACCACAGACACCCCACAGGTACAAACTCATGTTATCAACATGGAGACACCACTGTGATTTCAGCTGGGGCACCTGGCTGCTGCAGCACAGCTTTCGTTGCTGAGCTATACGACAAAGTATTCTTATTCAGTCCTAAAATTCTCTATCAGGCTGGTTTCAGGTTTTTCTCTGGGGGCATCACTATGTTGTGCAGGTCAAACTGATCCACTCCACATCTATGTAAGCACAACCTTGGGCATCTCTGAAGTGAAAAAGACCCACAGTAATGCCAGACACTGCTGAGGTATGTTTGGTGGCTTTGTGACATGATTTGGGGTTTGACTGAGGCTGAACAGAGATCAACAAAATCATTTTGCTTTGTGCAAGAGTCCTCTTCTATCCGCTCACACAGGTGAAAGATAAGGGCTTCCTTCACCAATTCTCCTTGCCACTGGTTAAACTAAACCTTTAAGATTTCTGTTCCAAGACAACACAGATTTGGGAAAAAATAACTGGAATATAGTATAGTTTGCTCAAGCTCCTTACTTCCTTCCCACATCCACATGACATACCTCTTGCCCGTGCCTACAGGCAAACATGTAGAGAGCTGCCACAGGCTGGAAAATAGAAGTGTGCCTTCATAAGAGAAAGTGGAGTGAGTAGTGGACTTTTTCCTGGCTACAGACTCAATAACAGGTACTATAATGATAATCTCTTGTTTCCCTCACCCCCCCACCCCTCTCCCCAAAGTTGTTGAGGGAGCTTTAGGATTCAGCAGCATTTTCTCTAACATTTTCATTGCAGCAAGAATGCCAAGAGTCATGTCGTCTTCATGGCCCTTCTTTTAAATCAGCTGACGTTGCCGGCGTTGCCCTGACTTCACAAAGAGGCCTTGAGATCTTTCTGCAATTGCAAACACATCCTGCCCTCAAGCCCAGCATCCACACCCGGACCATGGCTTCCTCCCAGCTGGCTCTTCAGCTGCGCATGACTGAATTCTTGGGGCTCACCACAGTTCACTTGATCTCTCTTGACACTGCCTTACCAACAGTTGTTCAAAAAGCCATTTAAATGCTTTTATGCCTTTGTGAACAATTCTATAAGCAAGGTACATTACCAGCATGTTAGCAAGCGGTTGAGATGCTGACTTCTTTCAGATTAATTAGAAATAGATGTTTGATCTGTCTAGGCATCTTTGAAAACCCTCTTAGCACTTAACCTCTTCACAAGCCAAAATACATTTCAAAATCTAATCCAGTGTGTCTAAATTTATCCAGTTGTAAAAAGGGTATGAAGTTATCAGTTTTTCAGTAGGTCTTGGTTAACTATCAGTTCTCTGAAGAAAAGGTTTGTCCTGCTCCACAGTATTCTTAAGACCCTGAGTGTTCTTCTCAAAATAGTTGGTCTTACACTAAAAAAGAGCAACAAACCCCACCACATTGAATGTAAAATAAATCAGCAGTATATGTCTTGTTGCTTTTCACCCCCTCTGTTCTACTTAACCATTGCTCCTTTCCTTTTCCAACCTTTTGGGCCATGCCAGCATCAATATTATCAGCATCCTGTGTATTCTCCAACCACATTAAAGAAAATCTCTCTCAACAGCAAATACACATCTGCATTTTCTCCCGCTTCTTGATCCATTAGCAAACTTGCCAACTGTTCATTGCGAGTGAGTCATTTCCTTTTTGAGGAACCATTACTTCATGATTTTTAACCAATACAATGTGGAAAGCAACAAACGAACACGGATTTGAAAGGGAACTTTTCAATCCAAACCAGGTCTGGAGGTCAGCAGCTGAGATAGGTTATTTTATAGCATAGGATAAGATAGTAACCTTGCTGTTTCACGACATGCTTTCTAACTCAGTGCTCTCTGAATAAAACATGCCCTTTTTCAACATGTATTTCTTGGTCTTTGAGCCCCCTTCCTGTCCTTGGACTTCATACTCTGCTTTGGACAGACTTCTTGGAAAAGGACCAAGACGATAGGATTCCCCAAAGCAGAAAAACATTTCTTCACAGGAAATATCCATTCCTGGGGCCTACGCTGTAATAGACTGCTGTGTATGGTCATTCTGCCTTCTGACTGGTATTGCACACAGGAAAACAGTTGAGAGCTTGGTGATTAATGTGGGCTGCTGGATTTGGTCAGGGGAACAGATATGTATTTGGTCCCTGATCTAGCCATGGAGAAAAAGTTTTAATACCTTCAAAAAGTGCCCAACTGCCAATTTTGCCAAGCTAGTTTGACACATTACCTTATTCGTGAGCTATCATTTTCATCCCAAGGGCACACAAACTGGGTAGCATGGAAAGGCGTGTCCAACTGAATAATTGGTATTCAGCTGTGCAGAAAGAAAATTGAATGGGCAAAAGGTCCAGCTGCATATCAATGCCTTGGACTGGTTGCCATATCCAAAACCCAGCAGATTATGTCTTCCTTTCCTTCTTTCTGCAATTCAGTCTACAATCACAGGAATCCTCCACATACTCTGTAAGACCTCTAAGTGGAGGCAATGTGGGCAGCAGGGTGACACTAATGTCCTCATCAAATGCTCACCTTTGCCTTTTTGGGGAGGCTGTGGTGGTTTTGTAAGTTTTTGAACAAAATTACAACGATGTATGAAAGAGATGAATAGTTCTGTACATCTGGTGACTGACTGCAAATAAAGCAATCATAGAATCATAGAATCATAGAATATTTTGGGTTGGAAGGGACCCTAGAGGCCATCTAGTCCAACCCCCCTGCAGTGAGCAGGGACACCGCTAACTAGATCAGGCTGCTCAGAGCCCCATCCAACCTGGCCTTGAATGTTTCCAGGGATGGGGCCTCCACTACCTCTCTGGGCAACCTGTTCCAGTGTTTCACCAAAGCAATAATATTTGTCATAGCAGTATGCTCCTTTTACAATCAGTTGGCTATAAAGCCTGACGATTCACATATAATCATTTAATGTATACCAGTATAAAAGCATTTGTACCTCTGGGTTACTCACTGTGATCTGTCTGGCCTGTGAGCATCTTATTTGGACATGTAAGTTCTTCAGTACAAGCACTGTCTGTACTTTGGATTCTGTACAGCAGAGCACAGAACATCTCGTCAGTGTTTAAAAAGGCAATGATTATATTTGCCCTATTTACCATACTAGAAATTCCAATAGATGTCACCAGACTCTCTCAACTAGTCTCTGCTAGTACCCAAGCATAAAAGTGCTAGTTCAAAAACCTTTTGTCATGGCTGAAAACCTAGTTTTCAGAGAGAAGCACAGGGAACTGAAAAAAAAAACAAACAAACTAGAAATTCCACTAGAGTGAGATACTCCTCTCTGACACTGAAGTACAAAGCTTTTAGGCATTTGGAAACTGAGACACTCTTTGAGTTATATGAGTTATATATACATATTGAGTTGTATGACCCTGTCCTAAACCTCATCAAATTGAGATTATCATGAAACATATTCTTCCTAGGCAGCACTGAGACTGAAGCTACTCCTGACTGTTTTGCTATCATGTGTTAGCTTTCTGGAGTTAGACAGGTCAAAGTGGACCAGCACAGATGTGGACCAAATGTATGAACAAAAATGTAAAGGGGAGTGATATGGTGGTGTAGGGAGAAAAGCCTTATCTTGAGGCCACCATTCAGCAACTGTTCTCAACTCCTGGTCATTCTGCAGTTCACAAAAAAGTGTGTGTGCACAGCTGGGTCTGATGTTCATTGCACTCTGCTGTCACACTTTCCATCCAGTGTAAGTCTTCTTCAGAGTACACAACAGTATATGCCGCAGGGCAGTGCACCCTCGTGACTCTCTGCCAGGAGTGGTGGTGAACGCATGCTCTCTCCCAGCTCACGCACAAGACGTGGACTTGTCAGCAAGACATGCCCAATTTATGCAAAGAGAGGAAAAGCACAGATTTATCAGGATCTCCGCTGCGGTTCTTCACAGTGGGGCTTCTTATGCTCTGCTCTAGGACTATATCTCTGGATGAGTAGAAAGATGATATCCCACAGTCCTGAAGTCTTCCTTCAGTCTTTCAGTAATGAAGCTCACAGATGCTGCTACCAAATGGTCGACACTTCCTTAATGAATCAAAGTGTTTGCAAGGTCTGGGTCTATACCTGCAACAACCTCTGCCTGTTTCTATATTACACACGGATGAAGGCAGAGAGGAGGGATCAGGGCAGGAAACAAGCACATCTGATGATGGGAGGGCTTGTCCAATGTAACTGTGGTTGCTCTGGGGGCTTGGAGAAGCAAAGCAATGGGCCACACTTGAGAAATCACAGAGAGCTGAAGGAGCGATCTGCAAAGCCAAACCCAGAGACATTTCCTTAGACTTGCCTGCATGACAGGGGAGTTCAAAAGCCCGTGAGCCAGATGTGTGTGCCAGTTAAAGACGCACGGTCACTCTCACTAAGTCACCATCAAACCCACTGTATCTTTGTCTCTCTGTCAGGATTTTGATGGCATGTTCAGTGAGCACACGGGGGTGAAAAGAGATCTCCACGCATGGGTACTTCAGAATAGTACCTACTGCTGTCAGGTTTTACAGGTATCCTGGTTGTCTCCAGTGATATATGCACCATCAAAACATAAATATACCCTTCCAAAGTGGATGATTTTCAGCAATAGGAAACTGAAGTCAAGTTCTAGAAATGATGTGTAAGATGGGAATTTACACACGCTTGAATAATGTCTTCAAAGTAATGCAGGCACATCTGAAATTTCTCTCCTTAGGTGAGGGTTTTCCAAACAAGTGGTTTGGGAGTCAGCCGTGCTGGAATCGGCTCCCACAGCACTGCCAAAGAGCAGATCGACAGCCTAAAGCTACATCCCTTATTTTCTGGAAAACTCTGACATGCTCTTCACAACTGCTCTTTACTTGTCAAATTCTTGGAGGATGGAAATTGTCCAGTACAAACTGTGTTGAGACCACAGTTTTGTAACATTGGAAGGAAAAAATAAAGCCTAGGCTCAGGCCAACCTTGTAACCACACTGGCTGTACACTGCTTTTATTTAGAAGTGTAAGTCTGCAGCGGTTCGGTCAACCCAGGGGAATTTCTTCAGATTTACGCCCGCATACCTGGAAAGGTTTTGACGTGAAATCTGTTGAAAGGAACAGAGGAGGAGAAGGATGTTCAGAGTTAAATTTATATAAGCTGAAGTAAACAACTAAAAATTAAACTAGTGCCTGAAACAGCCCCAGTCAAAGCCTCTCCCTCCTTATCCTTTTCCTTGTGACATTTATTGCAGCGCCCTAGAGGGGACTGGAGAGTATGCGGTGATCTGAGTTTTAACACTGGAATGTAAAATATTTTCCAAATGGGTGAGGGGAGGAAGTTCTCTTTAAACACGTTCCAGGAACAGACCTGAGAAAAATGCCTGATCTGAAAAGGCCTGGTGAAGAGTTAGCCTTTCATTAAACAGCATTTCCTTTGAAGCTGCAAAAGTGTATGTGATTGAGGATGCATTTTTGTCATGGCTGCCTTGGGAGTCACATATCCTGTGATCACCATATTTTATTTTATTTTAATCTGTGACGTTTGACATTTTGAAGGGTGTGCATGTGGCAGACGTGATGGTAAACAGTCGAATCACACAAGGAACGTTGAGAGCTGCCAAGTCAAACACCAGAGCCGCACAGGAGGCTGAGACCACAAGGTCTCCTGGTTGCTGGTGATGGCAGTGAGGGCCATGGGCTCTCTCCTGCCTCTGGATTTTGGGACTGAGGCAGGCAACACAAAAGTCTTGCCTAGGTTTAAAAGATCTTACCAGTACTGGTCAGAATGCCCAGTCAAGAGATTTTGCCTACAGTTTCCTGGAGGGAAACCAGCCATTGTGAGAAACAGCACTTTTTGGTTGTTTTTCTGAGTGTATACATTTACCTACACTAAGGCATTTTGCTATGTCCACCTGGTGCATTTGCAAGTATAAACCTTACTGGAATTTTCAAGTCTGTGCAGCTCTGTAAAGGCAGATGCAAGACTTGCATGTTCTGCTAAACCTATTGCACCGGGGCAGCAATTTTAGCCAGTATTAAATATTCAGTTAAATGCTATTCAATTTCTTTGAACAGTCCTAATTGCAAACTAGAAGTTGTATTGATTAAAATATTGTGATTTGTGACCTAGGGAATTTTGCTACTAATAGTTTGTGACCTTTTCTTTGGATTTTCTCTGCCTTTTCTCATGTCTTTTTACTCTTATTTTCTGTGTCAATACACTCCCCAAATATATCTGAAAAATTGACCAAAACACATCAGTCATCTTTAAAAAGAAGTCTATTCTCCTAGTATTATTACTGCATGTGAAGAAAATCCCTGCTAATGAAAAAAAAGCTCACAAATGGCTTACATATGCTGCTTTTTTCATCAAGAGCCTGCAGGTATTTTAAACCTGGGCTTGTGTTTGCAAAAGTAAATAGTTATGATTTAGAAATAAATAAGTGATGAAAACCTGGGCCCTTGACATTGGCAATAACAAATGGGGATTGACAGAATCTCAAAAGTTTCTCTGAAAACCGATTTCTTAAGACTTAGACCTTGCAAGCTTCTCTGAGCCTCCAGTCTCCTATTTTATTTGGGTTGACCTTGGTTAAGGGAGCACGAGGAAGAGGATGGCCCTTCCCTGATCAATGCCTTGCCCCTAGGCTGAAACACTGATGCCTCTGGGCACTCAGAGAAGAAATTATTTAGGGGAGTCCCTCCCCAAGGAGCTTAAGGAAGTGCTGAGGGACACTGTAGAGCAAGCAGGATGGGAAGGGACCTCCCACGCTTTCCAGTCACTGTCTTCTTAGCACAAGCATAACATATAAAACCTTTCATGTACTTATCCACCACCATCTTGACATCAGTTTGGTTTTCCCTGCTGTTGCTCTGATTGGAAAACCGTTCCAGGACCTCCCTGCTCTGCTGATTAGGACTTTCTTCTAATTTCCAGCCTAAATTTATTTGCGGCCAGTTTATAATGATTTGTTATAACCATTGCCAACGTGGTCCTAAAAATGGAAAAAAAAATAATCAATTTTTAAAATCGGTTCTCTCTCCCTGTTGTTTACCACTGATGTATTTATGAAGAGTGATCCTATCTCTTCCCAGCCATCCCCTTGCTAGACTAAACAAGTGCCAGGGTACAGGGCCAGCCCCATGACACATCCACCCATCCCCCCACCCCGTGCTAGGATGAGGGTGTCTGAGGGAACATGGGGAGCTGAGGCAGTGTCTCAGCAGGGACAAAGCGTTTCTGATGGTGGCCTTCATCATCCACAGCTGTCCTTGGATAAGACACACAAAAATGTCACTAGGAGGGAAACTAGGGAAGGGTTTTACCCTGCAGTAGCTTATTGGTGCGACCTGTCCTTGTGCACAGCCTTGCACACAGAGCAGACCGGGTTTTCACCAAGGTGGGCTGCAGACCCACAGAAGGACATTGATCTTTGAGCAGTGGAGGAGCTGCGTATTGACACCCTAGTCCACAATAACTCATTTTTGAACTTGCAAAGTGTATAAAGGAGTGTGATTACTCCTTCCCTTCATCAAGGTGAGCACCTGCCTTTGTACAAGCAGCATTCAAAGCAGTGCAACACCTACGCCCATGCACCCCCTGAGCTTCGCGTGCTGCAGAGGCAGCCAAAGGCTCACATGCGCACATGCGTGTTTCACCCAGCATTACAAGGCAAGAGCTTTCAGCTTATCGTTTCACTGGACAAATGGTACAAGCAAAGCACGGTTGAGCAGCTCCAGGCTTGGCATGAACAGCTCTCAGATAAATCAGGGTAACGTGTGGCTTTTTCGACAAGCTACCACCAAAAAAAGCCCCAGAGCATTCTGAAATATGGCTGGAAGCAAACAGGGCTTGACCATATGTGACTGAGAAAGTTATTAATCTCCTCAGAAAAACTTCTTCCATGGCACACAGGAAACTTTCTTTTCATTTTTTTTAATTAATGAGTTAAACCACAACAAATAGAAAAGGTTAACTGTTGTGGGATGACTAAGTCTCTTTGGGCCCATGATCAAATGAAATGCCAAAATAAAAGCAAAAGTAAGCATCTTTTGGTCTGGCTGGTTCCACAACACTCTGCAAACAAGTTGTCGGGGTCTTTCTGGCTCCCTGCCTACTTTTGCCCGTAACCGATACGCAGGCACTGCTGGCCGGGGGGGGAAGCGCAGCGACCGCTTGGTAGCAGGCAGCAGCACAGCAACGCCTGACAGCTTAGGACCACAAGTGAGGAATGTTAGCTCAGCAACTCCAAGGTGTTTTCTGCTATAAATTATAGCGAATTTACTGCACTAAGAAATTACCAGTTTCTGGAGAAAATTATAGGCAATGTGTCAGCTATAAATGATTTATGCATAAAACAACCTGTACTGCAGGAACCCAGGGGGTATAATAACAAGACAAAAAATCATTTAATCTTGTATGTAAATTTAAGCAGGCAGGAATTTGGGAAGAACTGCTTGTTTTTATTCCATCTTGTGTTGCTGCCAAGTAAAGACAGTACTTGAGCAGAAAGGCACTGATGTGGAGCAGGTAGATAGGCTTGCCAATTTCCAGCAAGATACATTTTAAACCGGCTTTTTGGTTTCAGTTCAACACCCTCTGAGAATTGATTGGTTTCCATTTGACAAGAAAGGATTCAGAAAAGCAGAAGACTCTTTCTGGGCTAGATAAACTCAGCATGAGCAATGCTGTCTGTAGGCCAGATGAATCTGAAACATGCCGGCGTTCAGCGAAAACCTGATTCCTCCCCACTTATTCACATGCAGTAGTCTATTAATTCTTGGGAGACTCCTGCTGGGTTAAGACCGTAGGTGAGCAAAGAGAGTTGAATCAGCTCAGAGCTGAAGAATCAGTGCTGGGTCAGGCTTCACAGGCAGACAGACACTTCATGTCACACAAGTGTCATTTCAGATAGGCAGCCTAAGGTAATGAAGAAGTGGCATCAAGTTTTCTCATTTGATTTTTTTAAAAAATAATTTGTTAATGAGCTGCAAGGAGCTAATTTGGTTTTACACAGCAGAAATAGATGGCTGCACTCCAGCTAGACCGTGCCCATGGGTGTTGCAGGCGTGCAAATCGGTAAGCAGCTCGCATCAGGCTCTCGCTTTCCTGGGGGAACAGCTTCGGGCTGTGCTGAGGAGGCAGAGCCACGGCTCCAACTTCTTCCATCAGTCCTCACTGCCTCCCCCTCTTTCTAAAATGAGACAGAAAACCCGAGTGCTGCTCTGCGCGCTCCTTGTGGCACAGGGGTCCTTCCCCCCCAGGGGAAGAGGGGGTGTCCCCTTGCTCTTACCACCGAAGAACAGCACAGTGAGATGAAGCCGACCAGTCCATACGGAGCCAAGTCTTGTTGCCTTTCTCATTTTCCCTTCTGGTAAAACTTCCCTCAGTGGCTTCACTAAGGACTAAGACTTAAAGAATGAGGCCCATGAAATATTTACCATTAGTGTACATGATAATGAGTTTTCTGCATATCTATATGCAATACACACACACATATAAATGCAGCACGCGCGCACACACATATATGCAATATGTCTTGAGTTATGATAGCTGTGGGAGTGATTGCCTGGAATTGTCTGCCCATTGTAAATTAAATATGACAGTTATACATCTGCATTAATGTTATTACTTTTTTAAGATTCTTCTTTCTCAGATGCTGGCGTCGGTCTCAGGCTGTGAGTACAGGTCACACTCTTCTCCCTTTATTTTTCTTTTGGCAGAATATCTACAGAGGAGGTCTTATCTCTTCATGGCCTTGCAGCTGGGATCTAAAGAAGCTGACGAGGGTGAGGAAGGTTAGGGGAGCTCTGGAAGGGACCACCCAAAGTACGTTTACAGCCATCATGCTTGTTACTCTATTCCAGAGAGCAGAGCAGAACAACAAGGGTGAAATAAAGAATTCACCTTTGCAAGGGTAAGAAACTTGCATGAACTCCATGCTGAAGGAAAATAGACGCAGAACAGTAGAGATCTTTCCAAAGAGCTGTGATGCGGAAGCATCTTTTTCACCACCATTGTGGTGGTGCTCTTGTGCCATGGTTCATTAATAAAATGCGCAGTCATCAAGGTCCAGTGGTAAAGCAATAACACATGACGTAATTACTCAGGAGACACAAGTTCAGTGCTGAGCCTCCTCAGCACCCCGGATGCAGTCCGAGCAGGTCTCCAGCGCTGAGGTCACGCTTGTGCGGTAAGGAGCCCTGGTATCTCCCCACCCCGGACCAGGAGGGTAGTGAGAAATCTCTTCCTTCCACTGCCCAGATGGTCCACCGCCTCCCCTCTCCTTCAGTTCCCTGACAACTGAAGGTGCCTTATAACTCAAGTAAGCCTCTGCTGCCCTGCTTTTTGCTGCAATGGGCATCTTGTTTTGTTCCTGTCCCTTACTTCTTTTAAAATGAAACTGAATCACTTCCTATATAAGAAGTTATTACTACCATGTGAATTGATCAGTGCCAAAAATGTCACAGGAGGTTAGGGGAAAATGGTGCTCTCATGGTGTGCTACTCACAGCCCACAGCCTTTCATGGAGACTCAGGATGAGCTAATGATTACAGAGCTCTTTGGAGAAAAAGGGGCCGCATCGTTAAGCTATTGAAGGAGTTTGTGCAGCTCTTAAAAACAAATGAACATCTGTAAGAAGTTCAAATGGAAACATAAATAGATTTACTCAATGTTTTGCAGTTTATGTGGTCAGGGACACAGCTCAGGACAGAACCAGTTAACAGACTGAGGTTAGAAATTAAGAGGACAGGACCTAATTTTCCATAGCAGCATGTTTAGACAGGAAGAAAAAGATGTGGTTTGTGTTTAGTGAGCAGCTAGTGAAATGAAATATGTGATGTATATGTGCTAGTACACCCTGACTCCTTGCCTCACTCAATTTTCTGCTAAGACACTATAAAGCTGAGTTACTGGGCAGCTGCACCCAACTGTCCTTCTCTTTAAACATTGTTATACTATTCTAGACAAGTGGTGAAAAAAGCCCAACACACAAGCTGCCTAGCGTGAGTTCACTGATGCAGAGTCTGAGCACCAAAGCCTTCAGCTGAGGTGAGAACTTGGCCACAGTCTTGTGTTCCCAAAGCCCCTGTGGGGCCAGAGACTCTTCAATTATCATTTTTCCCACTTTTAAGCCAATGCCATGGTCTACCGCATGTCAAGAGGTGCAGTATGTCCCCAGCTAAGGTGCAATGCTGTGGTTTCTTCTCTGCTCCAAGATCATCACACCAGTCACCACTGGGTGGAAGATTGCAGTGCTCTGCGGCTCAAGTGTGCTTGGTCTGAGGTAGGAGGCCACCACGGTGCCCTGCATAAAAATACAGGATGCAGTTCATTCTGTGGGAAAGGCTGAAGGAGCATCAGCCTGTTACATGAGTCTCCCACTGAAGGTGCAAGACGTGCTTGGGGGAAGAAAAAGGTTGGCTTGAGTTGCATAATGACTTCATTTGAACAGCCAACACGTAGGATTAAGAACCAGCATCTATTTAAAGACCTTCAACAAATAATCCCAGACTTTCTCAGAATGATGCTGTCCTCTCATTGAGAAACTGCTATTGAATTTGCTATCAGGATCTGGATTCAGGGGCTTCTAGCACCAGCAAAATAGTGTTTAGATCCCAGACAACTGAAATCTGTCAAAATTCTGTCATGTATTTCAACAGAAAAAGATTGAGCCCTGTATAATATCAGTTCTGCAAAGGGAGATTACTGCTTCAGTTCACCCCAGTACGTCCCAGTGTAGGACACTGTGCATTTTTATGTTCCTAAGGAAACAGCACAAAACATGAATTCACAAGGCGTGCTCACAGGAAAGTATCACCTATCCTGCCCTTGGCTACATGCAGCATAAATATCCTAAAGAAAAATGTGAATAGAATAACTTTAAGAATAATAATAACAACTCTAAGGAAAGAGGTACTTGTCTCCTATGTTTTAAGGAATATATCTGTACTCAGTCTGGCAGCCTTCCCACAATGTGGGCTCTTTTTTTAAATTCCCATCAAATTTTACTGCATTTGTATGATACGCAATTAATGAGCCATAGAATCATCGAAATTAGAAATGGAAAAGATGCATTAAGTCATCTAGTCCATCCCCTGACAGTGCAGGATTGTTCCCTACAGTGTATTTTTATATTTTCTAATGCTCTGTACAGTCCAGATTTAAATGTCTCCAGAGATGGAGCTTCCACCAATTCATTTAGAGGACTGTTCCATGGTCCTGTAACTCTCACTCTCTGGAATATTTTCCTCATAAGGCAATGTACGTCTTCCTTTTCTCACTTTCACTTCTTCCATTTTAGCTGTAATCCCTTCTACCAGCTCAAATAATTTCCCTCCCTCCCTGATATTTATACTTTATATCATCATGCCTTCTCCTTAAAGATTGCTTACATAAACTATACACATTTAGTTTTCACGCCTTGCTTACCTGCTCAACCATTTCCCTCCAGCCCTTGTCCCTCCAGCCCTTTAATCATTTTGTGTTGCTCTCTCTGAACTCCCTCCATGTTGTCTGCTTCCTTCTGATAAAAAGGCAGCAAAGGCAGGATTCCAGGTGTAATTTTTCTAGGTTTGTTCAGGAAAATGGTGTTACCCACCTGCTCCACGCTGCTCAATCACTGAGGCTCCTCTGCTGCCATACTGCCTTGAAAATGCACATGCGAGCTGCTGCCCACTGGTACCCATACTGCAATGGCATGTTACTGAACGGATTGCAAAAGCAAACCTCAGTAAGATCTCTGACTGTTCAAAATGGACGATATTAGCAAGTGACACATCTAGGTTGTCAAAATAAGAAATGGAGGGAGGGTAAGACAAGCTTGGAAAGTGAGAAGCAGCGCCATTGATTTGTTCCAGTTTTGAGAGGTTTTTAGAGATATTTTAAAGCACCAAGCACTGGACTTTGTATTTATCCACTACATGATTGCAGCTCAACATTTTTTTGGATGGCATCCTGGCCC